>NW_021635282.1:0-313277 GCF_004799145.2 Neltuma alba
GTTGGGACCAAGTGCTATGGAAGGTTTTTCATCTATCCTTGGAAGGCAAGGTGGGAATGGTACATGAGCCTTCCAAGACTGTAGCTGATGCATACCATAGCTGGGGGAACTTAAGGAAGGCATTTTGGAGAAATACTTTCCGGCTTCTCGTACTTCATCAATGAGGAAGGAGATTATTCTGCCAAGCAAGACTACGATGAATCCCTCTATGATTACTGGAATAGATTTCAGGACCTACTTTCAAGATGCCCACATCATCAAATTCCGGATGAGCAACTGTGTGCAGTACTTCTATGATGGGTTGAAGAACCAGAGAAGGGATGTTGGATGCTGCATCGGGAGGATCTTGATAGACTCTACTGCTGCGGAGGCTTGGGATTTGATAAAGAAGATGGCCTGAATCATCAACAACATGGGGTGAGAGATACTAAAGGAGTACATGAGATGGGAGCTGCTTCGGTGCACAGCAGAAGAATGGACGCTTTGGAATCAAAAGTAGATTCTTTGGGAAGCCAAGTGACATCTCAATTGTCTTTGATCACTGCTGAATTGAAGAATATGAGTGTGCATCGCCCATCCACTCCTATGGACATTACAGCGCCTAGTTGTGAAACATGTGGATCAGTCATGCATATTCTAGCGTTTGTCCGGCCGATATGAGGAAGTGTCTGCAGTCTTCCAAGGCCGCCCAAATCAAAAATGGGACCCCTACTCCAACACTTACAATGAGGGATGGAAATCAAACCCTCGATTGGGCTGGAGGAATGATGATAGTAGACCTCCAAATAGATTTCAGAAGAGTGGAGGAGCTGGTCCATCTTCAAACCAGTTCCAAAACCAGTCTCAAGCCCTTGCGGTCCCACCTAAGGATGAACAAATCAACTCTACAAAATATGATGGCTTTAATGAAGGAAGAAAGGGCTGCCAACGCTACTCAGTTCAACTCCTTAGCTTCACTAATTCAACAAGATTCATCCAAGAATGATGCTAGATTTAGTGCTTTGGAAAAGAGAATGGAGCAATGGGAGACTAAATCTGAGAACATAAACTCCTATGTAACTCAGTTATCCAACAACATGAGTGAGCAACAAGCTAGAAGCAGTGGCACCATTCCTTCAAATACTGTCATAAACCCAAAGGGTTTGAATGCAATCACGCTGCGAAGTGGGAAGCAAGTAAGATTCAGTGAAGAGGAAGAGGAATCAGTTGATGAGGAGATTGAGTGTGATAAGCCTCTTCTTACACATTCAAGAGTTAAGAATTCTGAGAGTGCAAAAGAGAGAGAATTGCTAGATGAAAAGAAGTCAACTCTTCTAAGTAGCAAAGGAGCAAGATCTGAGAGCAATTATGAGAAAGCAGCATCAAAGGAGCATGATGGGTCATCTAAGCATGGAGCCGGTAAGCTGAATGATAAAGAGGTAAATCTCAAAGACCTTCCTTTTCCTAATTCATACTTGATTAGCAAAAGAAAGACTGAAACTAAGTATGAAAAAGATATTATTGATTGTTTAGTAGAGTGGAAGTTAATATTCCTTTGCTTGATCTTGTTAAGAGAGTTCCTGCTTATGCTAAATACCTTAAAGACCTGTGTACCCATAAGAGAAAGTTTAGACCAAATGAAAGAGTCCAAGTGAGCTCCAATGTGTCTGCCCTGTTTAAACCTCAAATCCCTGTGAAATGCCAAGACCCTGGATCCTTCACCATCCCTTGCACAATAGGAAAAGTTTCTATAAGGGGAGCCTTACTAGATCTAGGAGCAGCTATTAATGTGATGCCTAAGTCTGTATACACTTCACTAGGAGTCAAGACGCTTAAGTCTACCACTGTAGTACTCCAGTTGGCTGATAGGAGTATTAGGTATCCGGAAGGCATCATAGAGGATATTTTGGTTCAGGTTAAGGATTTGGTCTTTCCTGCTGATTTTTATGTACTTGACATGTCCTCTGAGCTTGTCCATGACACCACACTGATTCTTGGTAGACCCTTCTTGAGGACTGCTAACACTATGATTAGCATGAAAGAAGGTACCATCACTATGGAAGTAGGAGATCATAAGGTTTGTTTTAACATGTATGAAGCAATGAAGCATCCTTATGAAGACTATTCTCTCTTGGGTGTAAATATGATTGATGTTGCTGTTGATGATGCTTGTTCTGAGTTTGAATTGCAAGATGATTCCTCTAGTTCTGAACTTTATTCAGTTAATTCTGATGATGAGGATGACACTATTTCTTCTTTTTCATCCCTTTACTCTACACCTTCTTCTTGCTCATGTGGTGATAAAGATACATGCCTTGATTGCACTGTGTTTAATTGTATGCTTTCCCTCCCACATGCATTTTCTGTTTCCTCCCTTGCCTCCAAATTAGACTTTGATCCCTCTATTGTCAGCGATAATTCCCTTGGGGAAAGGTTTTCTGTTGCTATTTCAGATATGGAGGAAGAAGTCATGGAGGAGATTCCCTCTAAGGCAGTTGCTGTAGATCAACTAGAAGTTGGTTCAACGCTTGGAGAGGAAGCTATCTGCAAGGTTGAGGAACTCTCACTGATTGAAGGAAAGGGGAGTAATCTTTTCTCTCTTGAACTTCATAATTTGATTCCATCTATTGTGCAACCACCTACTCTTGAGTTGAAACCCCTGCCCCCTACTGTGAAATATGCTTTTCTAGAGTCTGATGAGCGATTACCGTCATTATAGCTAACTCCCTGTCTAAGGTTGAGGAAGAAAGACTCCTTACTGTTTTGAGAGAGCATAAGAGGGCTATTGGGTGGACTTTAGCGGACATTCCTGGAATTAGTCCAGCCATTTGCACACATAGAATCTTGCTTAGTGAAGGTTCAAAATCAGTGAGACAACCCCAGAGAAGACTAAACCCCCTGATTCTTGATGTGGTTAAGAAGGAAATTACCAAACTTCTAAGTGCTGGGATCATCTATCCCATATCTGATAGTGAGTGGGTTAGTCCAATACATGTAGTGCCTAAAAAGAGTGGGGTTACTGTTATTAGAAATGATAGGGATGAGCTTATTCCTACAAGAGTGCAGAATTCCTGGCGTGTGTGCATAGATTATAGAAAACTCAATGATGCCACACGGAAAGATCATTTCCCTCTTCCTTTCATAGACCAGATGCTTGAGAGACTTGCAGGCAAATCTCATTACTGTTTTCTAGATGGTTTCTCTGGGTACTTTCAAGTACCTATTGCACCGGAGGACCAAGATAAAACCACTTTCACATGCCCTTTTGGTACCTTCGCCTATCGTAGGATGCCTTTTGGGTTATGTAATGCTCCAGGGACTTTCCAACGTTGTATGATGGCTATATTCTGTGAATTTTTAGAGGAATGTATGGAAGTCTTTATGGATGATTTTACTGTTTATGGTGGTTCTTTTGATGATTGTCTTGCTAGTCTTGAAAAGGTTTTGAAAAGATGCATTGAAAAGAATTTGATTTTAAACTTTGAAAAGTGTCATTTTATGGTCAATGAGGGGATAGTTCTAGGACATTTGATTTCTAAAAAGGGAATTGAAGTTGATAAAGCTAAGATTGAGGTTATATCTTCTTTGCCTTATCCTGCCTGTGTTAAAGATATTAGATCATTTTTGGGTCATGCGGGATTCTATAGGCGGTTTATAAAAGATTTCAGCAAGATTGCTTTACCTCTCTCCAAGCTTTTACAAAAAGATGTGAAATTTGATTTCGATGATTCTTGTAAAGTTGCCTTTGGTGATTTGAAATCTAAACTCATTTCTCCTCCTATTCTTGTTGCACCCAACTGGACCATGCCCTTTGAAATTTCATGTGACGCTTCTAATTTTGCTGTAGGAGCTATGTTAGGCCAGAGGGAGGAGAAGCTCTCAAGAGTCATTGCCTATGCTTCGAAAACACTGGATGCAGCTCAAGTCAACTATACAACAACAGAAAAAGAGCTATTTGCAGTTGTTTTCGCTTTAGAGAAGTTTAGACCTTACTTGTTAAATTCTCATGTGACTGTTTTCACTGATCATGCAGCTGTTCGCTATCTTCTCAAGAAACCACAATCGAAGCCAAGATTGATTAGGTGGACATTACTTCTTCAGGAATTTGACATTGAAATCAAGGATAGAGCTGGGGCTGAGAACCATGTAGCCGATCACTTAAGTAGGCTACCTGATGATACACGGGGAGTAGACTCTTCTGAACTCACCTGTGATTCCTTTCCTGATTCAGTATTATGTGCTTTAGCTGTTAAAGAGCCTTGGTATGCGCATATTGTTAATTATCTTATAACCGGACTCACCCCTCCTTTCATGTCTAAATTTCAGGCACAAAAACTTCAAAGCGAATCGAGGCACTACATCTGGGATGCCCCTCACTTATGGCGGATATGTAGTGACCAAGTTATAAGAAAGTGTGTGCCTAGTGAAGAGTTTGAGTCTGTCATTACAGCTTGCCATTCAATGGTTTGTGGTGGTCATTTCAGTGCAAGGAGAACATCTAGGAAAATTCTAGATTCTGGTTTTTACTGGCCAACCCTTTTTAAAGATTCTTATGATTTTTGTCGGTCCTGTGACAAATGTCAACGTTTTGGGGGGTTAGGTAAAAGACATGAAATGCCTCAACAACCTTTACTGTTTTGTGAAATTTTTGATGTTTGGGGGATTGATTTCATGGGTCCCTTTCCTCCGTCCTTTGGTTTTATATACATTCTTCTAGCTGTTGATTATGTTTCCAAATGGATAGAGGCTGTACCTACTAGAAAAGATGATGCCCAAGCGGTTTCTAAGTTTCTTAAGTCCAACATTTTCTGTAGGTTTGGGATTCCAAGGGCTGTGGTGAGTGATAGAGGTACCCATTTTTGTAATAAAGTGGTAGATAACTTGTTTTCTAAATTTGGTGTCACCCACAAAGTCTCCACTGCATATCACCCCCAAACCAATGGCCAAGCTGAAGTGTCCAATCGAGAAGTGAAACAAATCCTGGAGAAGATAGTCAAACCATCCAAGAAAGATTGGAGCCTAAGATTAGAGGAAGCATTGTGGGCCTACAGAACTGCCTATAAGTCGCCAATTGGAATGTCTCCTTATCGTTTAGTCTTTGGCAAAGCATGCCATCTACCAGTAGAGTTGGAGCATAAGGCATATTGGGCAGTCAAACAATGCAACATGGATTTGCAATCTTCTGGGGTAGAGAGGAAGTTGCAGCTGCAAGAGCTTGAGGAGCTGAGATTGGAGGCTTATGAGAGCGCTAGACTTTACAAGGAGAAGACAAAATTGGTGCATGATAAGGGTCTCCTACGGAAGAACTTCAAGGTGGGAGACAAGGTGCTGATGTTTAAGGCCAGATTCACATTTAAGCAAGGAAAGTTCAACACCCGTTGGGATGGGCCTTACACAGTCACAAAGGTGCATAATTTTGGAATGGTGGAGCTTCTCGATGAGGAAACTGGAGCAAACTTTAAAGTTAATGGCCATCAGTTGAAGCTCTACCATGAGAACCAGAAACCCCCTTAGCTCCCTGGTAGTTTCTTTCCTTCACTCATTTACATGCTTTTGCTTAATTGTTAATCTTGTTATGTTACATGCATTGTATGTTGAATGAGTGTGGGGGAAAAACTCCCTTCAGTAGGAAAGTAGAGTAGTTATAGCTAATTTCAATAAGACTCCCCTGGAAGTTTTGATCTCTGTCCTATCTTGTTTCATGCCTGATGAGTTGGTGCTTTAAATGAATTATATGATTCAATTTGATTGAGGAATTTTATCTGTGGTATACTGCCTATTCATGGATTTGCTGAACACCTCTTGATCTCTTTTGAGGCATTTTTAAAGTTTTTGAAATATCCAGCCTTGTCTGTTGTTGGTTGTTGTGTTTATCTGTGTTTTATGTTTTATTCTGTGCATTCTGTGATGTTTCGCCGCGGCGAACTTGTGATTTCGCCGCGGCGAAACTCGCCCGTCCTGTGTGTTTCCTCTCGGGATTGTTTCGCCGCGGCGAACTTATGTTTGGCCGCGGCGAAACGTCTTTCTTCCGTTGCGTTTCTTCTCGGGCATAGTTCGCCGCGGCGAACGTGCCGTTTCTGCATTGAAGCGTTTCGTCTTTTGCTGATTTTTTGCCTGTTTTTCCCATTTGCCCCAATCTGAGTCGCCCGCCCCCCTTCCCTTCAAACCCTTTTAGTCTTTTCACATCCCCACCCCATTAAACCCATTCATTCCCCTCACTTCAAAACCGTCGCCCCCCTTGAACCTTCGCCCCTCTCTTAATCCTCATCGCTCGGACTCTCCCCTCTGCCCCTTCTCCCTTTCAGAAACCGTTCCACCTTTCTCTCTTCCCTTCCGGTCGGCCCCCTCCCTTTCCATATCCCTCTAACCCGTCGCCCCCCCCATCTCTTCTCCTCTCCCTTCTTCCAATTTTCAGTTCTCTGCTTCAGCCGTGCGCCCTTCTCCGTCGCCTCTCTCCCTTCTTGGTATGTTCTTTCTTTTCTCTTGTTCTTTCCTTTAGTTTAGTATAGTTTAGTGGTTTATTAGTTTGTTTATTCTGGTTTTGTGCTGTAGCGTGGGTTAGTTTGTAGTTACGTGGCCTGTAGGTTATCTAATGATTCATAGTGCATTGTGTTTTTAATTACTCTCTTTGCTTAATTTTGAAAATTTTTAGTCCTCTGAAAACCTATGAATCATTAACTAACCATTTGCCACTGTTAGGTTGTAATTTTAGTATTTTTCTGGGTTGTTTAGGTTGTAGGTGTTTTTGTTGTGTTTAGTGTTCTTACTGTTTGTTGCTTCAGGAAAATGCCTCGCACCAAAAACCCTGAACCCTTACCCGTGTCTGAGTCTGAGTCTGACTCTGAGGGACCCATAACCTATGATGGCATCTATAAGGTAGTGGACAAGCGCCCCCTCCTTAGGGAGCGACCCTTTCCCCTTGAACCATCCGACCATCCCTTTGTCCAAAGACTCCAGGAATCCCAAATGCTTGAATTGGCTCGCCCACGAGCTAATGGTAATGATGTCTTTGTCCGCCATTTCTACACCTACGCCCGCCTTCATGGCATGCTCTCCATTCCCTTCCGGGGCAAGCATGTGAACTACTCTTTCACTATTTATAACATAAGAGACCACTACCGGCTTCCTGTAGTCCGTAATTCTCAGTACTCTCATTATCGCGATAATTATCCTTATGATGAGATTGTCCAGACCCTATGCCGGGATGGTGCCACTTGGCATCGTCCCCGCACTGCTGAACTATACTTAAAACGTTCTGATTTTCGGCCTGAGGCAAAGCCGTGGCTACACCTAGTCTGCAATAACATCCTACCCACTTCCCACCTCCAGAACCTCCCCAAACGCCAAGCTCTTATTGTTTTTCTCCTCATGACCGGCAAATCTTTCGATGTAGCTGAAATCATACAATCCGCCCTCTACGATTCCGTCAATACCAAAAAAGTCACCAATAGCATCGTCTTTCCCCATCTCGTCTCTGACCTTTTCCACAAGAGTGAAGTTCCTTCATTCAATGATGACAGCTACTTTGAACCTGCACCTCTATTCCGGTTTGAGCGTCTTAAACTGCCCACCATTGCACCCCACCCACCTGTCCACCCCGTTTACGATGTTAGTGCAGGCCAGGCAGCCACTGATCCAGCCGAGGAAGGCCCAGATGTTCCAGATGTTTGTGGTTTTCTGTTGTTTTCATTTGTTCTTTTGTTTCATGTGTTGTTTTGAGGCTGGATTGTTTCTTACCCTTTATTGTGCCTCATTGGTTTTTACACTTGTTCACTTGGATGATTTCTGATTAGTTTGCTTTAATCTTTGTTCTATTTTCATCTCTGCGCCTCCTTGCTCATATTTGTTGTCCCTAATTTCCATTGTTCACAAATTGAGGACAATGTTGTGTTTAAGTGTGGGGGAGGTCTATATTGTGGATTTTAGCAAATGCTTCTCGTGCATCCATGCATTTAGATGATTTTGAGGTGTTTTTGAACTGATAGATTGGTTTAATTGTGAATATTTTGAGTTTAGTTGCTGAAGAGTTGAAATTGCACAGGAATTTTCGCTTTCTGCCATGTTTCGCCGCGGCCAACTTCTTATTTCGTCGCGGCGAAGCCTCCTCTTTCACAAGTAATAAGCCATTCGGCCATGTTTCGCCGCGGCGACCCCCTTGTTTAGCCGCGGCGAAACCCTAAAAAAAAAAAATTTTAATAAATTCTTGGCAATCTCAACTGGTCTTCAGAAATTTTCCCGGCTTAGAATCTTTATGCTCCTACAATTTTTTTTTAAAATGGATAGAAAGTTCAGAGTTCACTTGTGCTTTTAGAAAAATTTTCATGCTTTTAAATGAGGGTTGAACTTAGATTAGTTATTCTCATGTTTTTGACAGATAGTAATTGATGATGTGCTTTGACATTATGACTATGTGGTTATTAACTTTTGAGATTGACTAATTGAGATTTGAGCCTTGTTGGAAGGATTTTTGGACCTTAAGTTATTGAATTGAGTGAATCTGCTTATTTCATATTTCTCTAGAACTTGTTTTCATTCTTAATCGAAACTTAGCGAAACAATTTTTGTAAAAATGATAGAGGCATTCGATTTCATACCCGCATTTCCCAAACACAAACCCAATCATTTTACCATTGCAAACCCTTTTGAGCCTTCATCTTGAGTACATGCATGCAATATAAAAAATAAAAAAAAAAAAAGAAGAAGAAGAAGAAGAGAGAGAAGTTGCTCATACGAAAAAAAAAAAAAAGAAATACAAAAAGGGGTAGAAAAAGAAAAAGAGATATTTGCAAAAAAAAAAAAGATAAAGGTATAAATATTAAAAATAAGTAGCTTCTCTCCCAGTTTTTATTTAAGACTAATTTTGTCTTAATAATTTGTATGTTCGTACTCATTTTCATTTTCATTTTCATTCTCATTTCATTCATTCCGACTGACCTCCATTCCAAATTTTGACCCCTAAAAGTCCTCTTGATTTGTAAAATTGTTTCTCATGGTGGAGAGGTAGAATTATTACAAGCCTATGGTAGAAATTGGATTGAGTAGACTTGGAGTGAAATAACCCTAAAGACAAGTGAGTTAAGAGTGAAACACTTATCCGTGAGATGGATCTTTCTTAATCAATCTCTTAAGTTAATTTTCCATTGTGCTCATTTTCTTAGCATATATTTGTTTACTGATGTCATCTCTGTGAGAATTTCTTACTAATCTTCTACTTTCATCTTTAAGCATGGTAGTGTCTCTCTTTGTGCTAGTGTCACTTTGAATTATTCTCGCGCTTTGTTCGGGAGTACAAAGGTCTAAGTGTGGGGGAATTTGATTGAGCTCAAGATATTAGTTTCTTTTCATATCATTATCCATGATTTTGTTATACTTTCTGGTCCTTTTTAATGAAAATTGTGCTTAATTTAGATTTATAGTTCTTACTTTAAGTTAGTGTCATTTTGAGGATTAAATTGTCATAATTGGTTGTTAATTGGATTCAATTGACTTCTAGGACAATTGATACTTCAATTTGTTACTTTTTTATTGTAGGACACTAAAGAGTTGGGGCCAGAATTGAAGAACTCAAGGCAAAAGAAGCAGGAGAGGATCCTCTGCCTAAGTTCACCGCGGCCAACATCTCACTTCGCCGTGGCGAAAACCCATCCGTGAAGAAAGGTCTCTCTGCCATGTTTCGCTGCGGCGAACCTATTCTTCGCTGCGGCAAACCCCTCGAAGCAGTAAATATCAGACCCGACCATTTCGGGAAATTTTGACCTACCCATCCCCAAAAATCGACCCATGCACGTAAGTTTCGGGTTAGAAACCCTA
Source organism: Neltuma alba (assembly GCF_004799145.2). Lineage (NCBI taxonomy): Eukaryota > Viridiplantae > Streptophyta > Magnoliopsida > Fabales > Fabaceae > Neltuma > Neltuma alba. Next base: position 9,790 of record NW_021635282.1, read on the forward strand.
TTTTGGGTATGATGAGGGGAGAGGACCATTATTCAGCCACCACCTACATATCTTTCACCCTCTTCTCTCATTTCACCTTAGAAACCCTAATCCCATTTCCATTTCTTTCATCTGCTGCTGCCATGGCTGAAGAACAATACCTAGTTGGAGTTGGTTCAAGAGTTATGACTAGCTAAGCTTCTCAACTCTTGAATATGGTGGAAGGAGCATGAGTTCCAAAAGCTTAAAAGGGGAGTTAGCTTCATCTATGAGTTTTAGTTCTTTATTTATGAATTTCTAGGTCTAGGATTTGTAAATTTGAGCTGAACTATTTTGATTATGGTTGTAATCAATTCTGGATGATCATTTTGTGTATTGGATTAGTTAGTGATGAATTTGAGCTTCAATACATGTGGTTACATGTATGTTTATATGCAACTCTTTTGATACTCTCCTTCTTGCATGGTATTGTTTGGTTGTTGAGTTAATCTAGGCTTGCATTAAACCAAGTGCATTAATTAATCTTAATACACACACCAAGTGAGTTTAATAGGATCTTATGAAATGGGTGACATTGATTAAGATCCTAGACTTAAAGAGTTCTTTAAGGTTTTCATTTAGAAAACTTGGTGATTTCTACTCCCAAAATTATTTTTGAACTATGATTGCTTCGAAGCTGTATTCAAGAAATTTCATATCATTAACTTCACTTCATTACTTCTATCTTAGAAAAAAATCCAAAAACATAGTAACTTAGATTTGAATTATTTGCATTTAGTTTGGCATTTCATTAATGGCTAAAAACACCAAAAACCCCCTTTTTCATTACTCTGCATAGCATTAATCTAACTTAGACATCTAATTTAGGCTCCCAAAAGAGAACGACCCGAGTTTGCACTACTGCATAGCTTGGATAAATATTTGAGCGAGAACCTCTAAGCGAACGACAAGAAAAGGCTCTCTTTCAGCAGCAGTTAAGGTTACGATGAACAAAGCTAAGTAAAACTAGCAGAAGTAAGAGAAAGTATGTTTTGTCATGATGAACCAAAGAAATTGGTGGTGAATAAGAATTCTGGTCATGACGAATAGAGATAGTGACTCTCAGATGCTGAGGTGGTATCTTGGCATGACTTGATGGACTATGAGTTCCCTGAGAGTAAGACTGATAGAGCTCAGAGAGAGGGTTGTAGCCACTATTTAAAAGCTATCAAATTCCCCCTCAAGAGGAAGAGTAATGATGAGTTAAACAAGATAGTTAGGGGTTGAGTCTGTACACCGCTAAGAGGGTGTAGTGGCCACCTAAGCTGGGCGAACTCTTGAAGCCTCGTTAGAGATGGGGCACTATGATAGAGTAGCTATCTCAAGTTCCTGAATAGATAAAAACGAACATGGAGATAGTGAAGTCAAGGTAGATAACCCTAGTGGAATTCTTAGGGATGAAAAAGAAGAGAAAGAGATGAGAATAAGATAGATAGCTATGCGGGGAACTAGTATTATGAGGTCGGCATGTTCCTGATGATGTTAAGAGATACTTAGTCACTTGGGGTTAGGTTGAGAGGCACCCTTCACAGAGGATATGGTCTTGGCTATCAGTCTTCCTAGAGAAAGCAAGGAACTAGTCCTCCGAGTCAGAATTGACACTGCTCTAAATAGAGCAAGATACCCTGTACGAGCAGGAAAGGGAAGCAGCTGAGGTAAGGCAAGCGAAGTTGACTTCACCCCAATGGAAGCATGACTAGCCAAGAATAAAGCTAGGGTTCAATGTCCCTGAGCTTAGCATAGAAGGGCAAATAGAAAGAAAAAGAACCTCAAAAGCCCTCTCCCTATAACTTCTAGAAACAGCTGCGAACAGAAAAGAGGCTCCCTCTTGTAGGGATAAGATGTCCGGCTAGCATGCTACAGATATAGCAACCAGTAAGAGCCTATACTCCTTGCATTAAAATATCGACATTATGCATGTTAGAGTATGCTCATACTGAAAAGTAAAGTAGGGGAAAGAGAAGTTGCATAAGTCCTCTCTTTGTACCGTTCTAAAGTAGTAAGAGACGGTAAGAGCAGCTGGAAGAGTAAGAGAACTCCTAAGACAGATTGGCTTAGGCACCTAAAGAGACATATAGGTAGCCTGGGGAATTTATAGGAGGTTTAAGAAATGGTATTGGTTCTTGGAACAGTTTTTGGGGAATTATTAGTATGGTGACCAACTGAGTGGAGATGACTTCACTTAGTCTTATGGTCTCAGTCTCCCAGAGATCGGTACCTATTTGGGAAGATGAGGACCAGGGATGAGTTGAGGATGTAGAAATCTCCTTCAGTTGTAAACCAATACTGAGAGAGTACCCATGATTTCCTTCCAAATAACCTTATCATTAATTAAGCTGGATTCAATTTCCTTCCAATTAATAGAGGAAAGCCAAAGTTAGACGAGTTAGAGCCATAAGACCTGAAAAAGAGACACTCAGGCTAGCTCTAAATACAGGAAGAACCCATGTGATATAGAGACAGACTGAGTATTGACGGGTAAATTCTTAAGATAAGACGAGAGACAAGAATGTAAGCTGAACAGACCTGACTAAACATAGAATAAGAAGGGCCTAAGATAGCAAGGTACTAGGGTTCGCGCCTATCAGCACTATTCAGTTAAGCGTGCTTAGGCAAAAGTAACCCAATGATAGGTAACCGTTGGGAAGTTCTTGTAGAGGTCCTAACTAAGGTATAAGCAGAGTATTGGTTCAAACGAAGCCCGGTGTGAAAAAAAGAAGAAGAAGGCTAATTACAAAAGTAACGGGTTTCTAGGATTGGTCCAATTGAGGTTAAGATATTGAAGTGTTTTCTTTAGGGGAAATAGATATAGAAGAGAAGTAAGGAATGACAAAGAGTAACCTGAGAGATAGGTAGTCACTGCTAAGAGACTCCCCCTCAGGAGAGGAATGGTTGGGCTAAGAGAGCTCGACTAGGGAATGAGTCAAAGTTGAAAGACGTCTCCGGAGGATAATGGCTAAGAGTATGGTAAGCCAATAAAGAATAGGAGTCTAGACCCTAATAGGGAAGCAGGGTGACAACCTAAGCCTCGGGTAATTAGTTAAAAGTACCTGACTGGAAGGTCACACAATAGAGATGTTTTAATGACCAATATCTGCTGTGTAATATGGTCACTTTATGATTAGCATTTGACCATAGAAACAAATGGTTAAGGATACAATAAGCCAGTCAGAGGTATAAGTTAATGCCCTAGTAAGGGAACTAAATATCAACCTGTACCTTAAGTAATCGATATGACCTCAATAGAGGCGTGGTAACAGAATGAGATGTTTTGAGGTTTGTTTGAATCCCTAAATAGAGGTGGAAATATCTAAGGGATAGCGAACCAGGAGGGACAGAGATTATATGACAACGAATGAAGGGTCAATGATGACATTGGTGCCAAACCTAGATATTGTACAGTAAGGTGATTAAACATTTACTATGTGATATGATGTGATGAGGGTATAGTGATCAATACCAGCCTAGAAAAATAATTGGTCAAGAGGTGAAAAAAGTCAGAGAGAGTAAAGTGAGGCAAGATCCCTCTTGAGGACGGAGATGAAAGGAAATGAATAAGAACATGATAGTGGATGGTTGCATTGGGAACTAATAAACGAAGAGAGATAAGCAAGTTCCTTGTGATATCTAGAGATCGATGATGCTTAGATATATGATAATGTCAGGGACTAAAACAATATTCTTTTATGTCCCTAAGGTATCCAAGAGCGTGTAACCATGGCAATTAGGCCATTAAGGAATCTAAGAAATGAGATTCCTATAGATCGATGCCACTGCTTATAAGATTGAGTAATCCAGTAGAGAGGCTCCCTTTGATAGGGATATGGTATTCGAGGAATGTACCCTAACCGAGATTGCATATGAGGAAAGTCTTGACCATGAAGTACCTCTCTAAGATTAGGAAGTGGTTCTCCGGATCAGAGTGACGCTGCTCTAGTAAGAGTAAGCTACCCTCTGAAGGAATGAAACGAAAAGCAAGTGGTTGAGTTGACGATGCTCCACTTAAAGCAATTTGTCCTCCCACAGGAAAAGTAGAAGTAGCTGAGATAAGGTACAGGATGGACCTTACCCCAGAGAGAGAGAGTGAAACCGGTTGAGACAATAGAAGTGTGATATGCAAACACGTGCTTCTCAAGCTTAACAGGGTACTACGAAATACTGAAGTATAATGAGAATGTGATGATATAAGTCCTCTCCTGATATTGCCCAAACTATTAAGAGACAGCAAGGACTATAGAGTCCTAAGACAAGGCAGGCTGGCATTGATATAATAGCAGGTTAATGGGCTCTAGAGATAAGCCAGTGCCTAGGGATTTGAAAGGCACAAAGAAAGGAAAGTGACTTAAGGAAGCTAAAACTAAGGGTTAAAGAAATATGGAAAGGCTAAGAATTCCAAGAGTTGACAGAAAGGATTGAGTAAGGCCTAAGAAGACAACACTGATATCTGTGATCAGTCTTAGGGAATAATTAGTCAAGTTACTAGCTAAGTGGAGGTGACTTATTTTATTACTCAACTCTATGGTCTAGAGTCTTTTAGAGATCCTAAGATGGCTCAAATTGATGATAATATTCCAAGGTCATAGTAGATCCTGAAGAGGCTTACGGTAGAGCGCAGTAGCTCCCAAGGTCATAGTAGACCAAGCCTAAAAGAAAGTAGCTGAGCCATAAGGGTAAGAGTACAGTACCTCTTTGGGAAGACGATGACCAGAGATGAGTTTAAGATACTGAAATCTCGTTCAACGGTAGACTAATATAGAGAGAGTACCCTTGACTTGTTCCAGACATGTCTATAGTCGATTAGACTAGGCTCAATTCTGTTCTAGTCAACGAAGGAAAGAAAGGAGATATGCCCTTAAAGTAAAGAGGAATGATAGGGTACCGAAAGGAATAGATAAATGCGGTATAGTAAAATACCATGAAGACAGGCACACTATTGTGGTATTATTATGAAAGAATGAGCCTAAAGTATCAGAAGAATGTGAGTAGTGGTGAAAAATGCTTAAAAGCAAAGGCTGTGCTCATATGAATGACAGAAAAGTTTAGAACGACGAGTTATGTAAGTATGAAGCCAGGGTGAAAACATGGAAATGAGGTATAATGAAAAGTTGAAAAGGTTAGAGTTAAGTATAAGTAGGGATATTCTCCTCAGGTAACCTCTCATTAAGGGTAAGAATAGAGGTTTGACCCGAAATTTCGAGGACGAAATTTTTTTTGAGAGGGGGAGAATTGTAACATCCAGACTTTTAGGCCAAGAAGTACTAGAAATAGCCTGAATTGGATAGGCTGCTAGATTTCTTTGAGTAGAAGTCCCAAAGATGAGAAAGAAAGTCAAAGCAGTTTCAGGGACTAAACTGCAAATTAAAAGTTTTTCAGGGGCTTCAGTATAATCAAGATCAGAGACTCCAGTAAAGTCTCGAGGGCCTAGAAAGAGAAAAGAGAGTAGAAACAGGCCAAGGGTTAAGCTAGAAGCCTCAAAGAGAGGATTATATGAAGTTAAGTCCAAGCAGGGACTAAACTGTAAATTCAAAAGTTATGACCAACAGGGGTAACAATGGAAGAGTATACAGAGAATTCCAAGAAAATCCCAGAAAATGGGAAATAATATTCTAAGGCTCTTCTATGAAGAAAAAAGATGAAAATACCCCTGAGGCAGCTTAAATGGAATTTATGAGGTTGTGACTGGTAAAAAGTATACCCTTTGAGGTAATTATTTGAAATAGCAAGAGACCTCAAAAATGTATACAAAAATCCATGGATAGAACACTTCATATCTGATTCTAAAATTTTGTGTGCTTAAAGTACACTCTGCAAGCTTTAAATCCATGGGTAGAACACTTCATTTGGATATGTGTACGATTTATGGTGATTTTTCAAAGTTAGGGTTTGAAATCTGGAAACAGTGTTGAACTTTTGGAAGGGTTTTGAGTTCCGTACAATTTCGGTACTGTTTGGTGTAGAATTGGTTCCTAAAACTATTTTTCCTTTAAATTTAACTTAAGTATCTTTTACTGAGACTTGGAAGCACTCAATTTGAATTTTTCTAGATTTAATTATGAAGTTTCAAAGTTGAGCAAAAATTCTAGAGTTTCTGCGTGAATAGTACTCGCGAACCAGAACTTCCAGATTTAGTATTCTTGAATCTAAGACCATCTAAAGTGGTCCTAATTGACAAGAAATAGATCTTAAGGATGAGAAATGATAAGATTTATATTAGAAAAGTTAGAAAGAAACCCTAAGACTAAGAGAAAGGGTTGAGGTTCAAGAAAGCTAGTCTTGAACTTTATGTAATCTAATGGTCCTAATAGATTGTGCGATCATTATGGTTATGTTTAGGACCTTTGGAACATCCAAGAGGATGTTTGGTTATGTTGACCAAATGCCTACATGGTTGGAAAGTCAAAGGAGTCAAAGGAAAAGTAAGAAGAAAGCTTGAGGTGCAAGGTAGTGAACTTACCCTTTATGTGCTTGACATGGTATGCTCATGTGTTGGTTTGTATTTGTTGTTTGAATGATGTTGTGACATGATGATTGTTGCTGGAAATGCTGTTTTTAATATGTTCCCATGGCCATGCATTTTTATACCAAGCATAAAGCATGATGGCATGTCACTAGTTAACTTAAGTTTATGAAAAACTACATACCATACACTAGCATCTATCTTGTGCATGTATGTGGTAATGTTTGCTACTGAGATTCTCCTGAATCTCACCCCTCCCTAACTAACCATTTAGGTCAATCAATGATGGGCACTAATGGCATGAGAAGCAAGGAGAAGAAGTGGAGAATTATTGATGCTAATGATTGAGATTATGTTCAATGTATAATTCTCCTATGTTATAATTATGTTGTGAATGCCATGTATTTAATTATAAAGCTTATGGCATGTATAGGAATGTATGAACATGAATGGGAAAAAGTAAGCCCATAGGTATGCCAAAGAAATAAAAAGAATTAAAGTAAAGAGATGTTAAGGGATAAAAAGTAGGTCATGGAGCAGTTAGTTTCAAGCTTCAGGTTGACCTATCATATGAATGAGTTAAGTTAGGAAATTTGGTACACTTATAGTGAACATCCCATGCTTTAAAATGAGTGGTAAATTACCTCATTTGGATGTGTATACGAATAGATATGAATTTTAAAAGTTAAGGCGCAGAATCAGGAAAGTCCAGATTTTACCAAACGAATAGTAATCTTAATCCAATAAACTGTACGTTTTCAATGAGGATGAGTTCAGTTGAATATTTTTCCCTTAAAGAGAATTGAAAGAGCTTTTGGTAGAATTTTGGAACACCTCCATACGATGTTTCTAGAATTAGTTATGAGTTTTCAAAGTTGAACCTGTAATCTGAAAATTAGATAGTGAACTGTAATTTTCTGAAAATTAATGTCCAAATTGAAATTTTTAAGTGTAAGACCATCCAACATGGTCTGGAATGGTTCTAAATGAATGCTAAGGTACTATATAAGTAAGGTGTGACAGGAAACCTCTTGCAAATTTTCGTTTAGAGAGAGAAGGAGATGATTTCTAGTGAGTGAAAGTCATTTGGAAGCAAGGTAAGCTTCTACAACTCTCCTATTTCAAGTATAATAATGATATATGGGTTTTGTGTTATTTTAATGATAATGGAAAGTCATTTTTCTAAGGGGAAGTGTAACATCCTAAGTCTTATCGGGTTTTAATAGCCTCTTTTGGTTGATTTTGAGGATAGATTAGCGATTTAATCTTGATCTTGGTGTTTGGGTTGAATTTGAGGTATGTTGGAGGAATAGGTGAACGTACCCCTCTCAGGGTATGTTCGCCACGGCGAAGTTTACTTCGCCGCGGCGCATCGAGAGTTTCAGAGGGGAGTGTCTTCTCAGGAAGGTTTGGCCGCGGCGAAGTCTTGGGGACGCCGCGGCGAAGTTGTTCAGGTGAGCGAGGCTTCCCTTTCGGGAAGGTTTCGCCGCGGCGAAGGTAAGGGCATGCCGCGGCGAAGTTTTTCTGGGCGAGCAAGAGTTTCCTCTCAGGAAGCTTTCGCCGTGGTGAAGATTGGAGTTCGCCGCGGCGAAGTCGGGTTTTCAGGCGAGTAATCCCTCTCGGGATTAGTTCACCGTGGCGAAGATTGGGGTTCGCCGCGGTGAAAGGTCCCGAATCTATATATTCGCGGGAGGAGTTCAGCGTGCGGAAATTAGAAAAATCTGAGGTAGAGAGAGAGGCTCTGCTAGGGTTTTGAATTTTTGGCTTGGAGGGGGCATTTCTAAAGATCCATTACCTCAAGTAAGTGATTTTAACCTCTAATCTACTTTCTTTCTTGGGATTTCTGAAGATTTTTGGTGGAACCCTAGGATTTTCTAGGTTGTGATGGAACTGAGGTTTTTGACCGATTGTTTTGAGTTTAATTGATTGCTTTGGGTTAGTTTAAGTATTTAATCGGTGTAGTTTCCTTGGATTTAAAGAATCTTGAATTTTTGGAGTTAGGGTTTATGGAAATAGGAGGTTTGTGATTGAGGATGATAATGTGGAGGTTGATTCTGAGTTTTGTGAATTGGGTTATGTTAAGGAGGGTTAAATTGGATGTTTAATCGGTTTAGATTGTTGTTAGAACTTCAATTGTTCAAAATAGATGTTTGGGTGTAGAATTCCTATAGTGGGTCCTTGAGGTTATGAATTTTAATTGATGTTTGGAAAGGAATTAAGGTTTTAATGGATTGGTATGACTTTGAAGTGTTGCCTTGATAGATATACCCTTTAAGTTGGGTAGAGTTTTGATGGGAGATAGGAATTTTGTGTCCCCAAGTGTTGTTTTGGCCACATTATTAGTTTGAGAGCTAATGTATGATGGTTGTGTGTTTGTGTACTTGTGTAGACCGGTTGTGAGTCGTGGTGGTGCACGGGGCCACATTGTCGGTTTGTTATTCCTTGCCCAGGCGAGAGGTAACCACTTTCCAATCCTTAGTACTTGCTTCTGTGGTATTGTGAGTAGATTTGTGTTTTATGCTCCAAGAAGTAATTGTGTTCAAACTATATGTTGTATATAAAAAGGGAAAACTGTCTTGTGGGGTTTTGATTTATGATGAATGAATCTTGGAATTGTGAAAGATATGCCACTGGAAGGAATTAATTATGAAAGGTTCAATTATTATTGATTATGGTTTGAGCATGATGCATGAATTGGGAAATGGGTGAGAGTTTTTGATATTTACTACCACGTGGTAAGGCCTCCATTAATGCATGATGGTTGGCTCAGTACGTCCCCCATAGTGAGGGATAGGCCTTTTGGCTCCCTACGTCCGCCAGAGTGAGGGATAGGCCTTTTATGGCTCCTTATGTCCCCCATAGTGAGGGATAGGCCGGGTTCGGCTCCTGAAAAATCCCCCGAAGTGAGGGATTTGGTTGATGGGATTGCATCATTGCACTTGCATAACTTGTTGTGGCTATCTTGTTATCATATTATTTGTGAACTGCCCCACTTGACACCTCACGAGCACCTATTTAGTAGTACCTAGTATTGGAAAGGATGGTTACTGGGACTTTGTCTCACCCCGTGGTTTACAATGTTTTCAGGTGAAGGTTCTAGGCGTGCGCCTTCGGGAAGAGACGCAGAGGCTTAAGCTTGGTTAGCTTTAGGCCTCTAGCCTTTGTTTATGTATGAATATGTTGTATATTGCCACAGTTAGGGTCCTTTGAAATATTTTGATTGCCCGGTTTATGGTAAACCGGAGGAAGTGTATTTTCTCACTTTTGATTGGCCGGAGGCCTCTTCTATTACTTGTAGAACTTTGATTTACATTGTTGGGAATCTTTTAGATGGGCTGATGTGATGTGTTTTGTTACCCGGGCCGGAGGCTCGGAGGCCCAGTAGATGTGAATGAATGATTTCAGTTGCATGCAACGGATTACGGGTTGACCCGAGTTTGAAAGTCAATTTCTAAAAATATGAAATTTTCCTTCTACTATGGTAGCTCATTTTAACAGCTTTCTTTTTTTACCATAGTAGTGGTTTTATAACGGGTTGTAATGTCTTGAGGTTAAGGGTCTTACAGGAAGTGCTGCCTAAATTTTATCAAAATGATAGGGAATGGTTTAGATGAAGTATGGTTAAGATTAAGCATGGTTAAAGGTTAAGGATTAAGTGATTACATGTTAGTTTTATTGAGAATCCTTTTCCCTATAATTATATATGGTTCGGCCAAATTGAGAAATATAGGAGGGAAGATGTTTCAATTCAATTTGATGCTTCCAATGAGTTTAAATGATGATTTAGTGTAGGTATATACCAAGAAAGGGATGTTGGAAGCATTAAAAATTGAAATGAAAATTTTGAATCTATTTATCCCTATGGTTCGGCCAAGTCAAGTTCAATGGGAAGGGATTGGATTTTTATAAAACTAATATGATAAATGGATTCTATATGGAAGATTATATAGGAAAGGCCCAAGAAAGTTCAAGAATCAAAGAGAGAAAAATAAACCCTAAAAGTCAAGAAAAAAAGGGTTTAAGGGGTTATGTTAAGTTATGGAGTTGAAGTAATGCTTAATGTTGTGTCATTGGTTGCCTAAGAGGCTATACACAATAAAGGGGTAAAGATCTAGTCAAGAGAAAAGAGTTCAAGAGGAAGGAAAGCCAACAAGGTAGCTTTTGCATTCCATTGCTTGTTAGAGTTACTATACAATGTATGTTCATTGCTATGTGTTATGATGTTATGCCATGATGCCTCCATGCATGTATACCTTGGTTTATGCAAGGTTGAGATGATATGTTATGTTATGATGTTATGTTCTTCCATGGCAAGTACATAATACTCAATTATGCATGTATGCATGTAGCTTGAATTACATTGTGATGTGTAACCATAATAATGTATGCAATGTGCCACTAAGATTCCCCAAGAATCTTACCCCCATACTTAACAAACCCTAGGGCCTTCAACCTCCAAGAGCAAAGGAAAAGAAGTAGCTATAGTAGAGAGCTAAGTTTGCCTCAAGAAGAAGAAGAAGAATGAAGAAAAACCTTATGTTGGATGAATGTAATTAAGAGTATGCTTTAAGGTTTTAAGTTACGGATATATGCTAGCTTATGTGTTAGTAGGTGAAAGCATGCTAGTGTTGTCCAATATGCATGATTATATGGTAGGAGAATTAGTATGCAAGTAATTGGTCAAGTAAGACAATTTATCCTTCCAAGGGGGATAAAAGTCAACATTACGTACCTAAACTTTGACCAAAGTCAAATTAAGCAATCGAGTGAGTATAGCCATGAGATTCAGTGAGTAAATAGATGAGATTTTTCTCTTTAAGATGAGAGTTGGTTCACCTAAATCTAATAACCACACAAGAAGTTATGCCCTTCCAAAGTTGGGCTAAAATAAGTGGAAAATGAAAAAATGACCATATGAACAGTAACTTTTGCAAGAAAAACTGGGCTCAAATTTTAAGGCAATCAGTTTAGAAACTATTTTTTCTCAAAATTTTATCCAAAAATATTTCCATAGAACTTGGAATCACTTGATTTTGATTTTTCTACAATTAGTTATGAATTTTTGAAGTTTGCCACATTTTTGGGTTACAATGAATAGTAATATGTAAAAGAAAATTTTCAAACTTGATTTTTCATAACTTGTAGTCTTCAAAAGTGATTCCAAATGCTTCTGCAAGGCAAGTTAATTGGTATAAATATAAGGTGTTACATTGATGATTCATAAAGGTGACATTCTAGGCCGATCACTGCCACAGTTATCGGGGAGACAAAAATTGGTTCCCTAGTAATTGGTTTTCCATACCATTGTGATTTAGGTCGATTCTTGTTGAGTTTTAGTTTTTGAACTTTGATTTTGCATTTCATAGCATAAAAATTTTTTCAAATAGAAACAAATATCTTGCTTTTCTATACTATGGTATTTGCATTCTTGCACAATATTTTGCATTTTGTTCTGACTTGATCTTGAGTGTTTTGGCCAATTGCTTGAAGTTTTAAACTCTTTGCATAGTTTGTTGAGCATCTGGTTAAAGTACTTAGTGAATTTTTTAAAGGTTTTGTGAAAGTAGCTCTCTGTGACTTGAAGTCGCAAGCTCATATCTTTGAATTCACAACCTTAGTGCTTAAGTCGTGACCTGACTTGTGGCTTATCATGATCCCAGCCTTCTATTTTCTAGTTTTGCTCTTGGTCTATTTAAGTTGTGACTTGGACTTTGCCAAGTCACAACCCGAGTTCCTTTTTCTTTCAAGGTTGCTCTCTGTGACCTCAAGTTGTGACCTGGATACTTCAAGTCATGACCTGAGTTGGTTTTGCACTGAAAATATTTTCTGAGAGTCCAAACTTGCTCTTTTACATAGCTTTGCTTACTACACATACTTTGAGAGTATATAGCACATCATACACCTCAAACTCACTAAGTATTATTTGAAATCATTGAGTTTGCCTTAATTTTGAAATATACATTTAGTAAATATCAAAGTTTTGACACTACTTTTCTCTTTCATTCTTTTGTGCTTGATTTTGAGTAATTATTCATGCTTAGAGCACGTAGAGGTAGGAGAGGTAGACATATAGGATCCTGTGGCCCACTTCTTTTTTGAGACCAATTCCATTCATCTAGTGAGAGTGAGGAAGTAGAAGAGGAAATCATGGCTGAAGTACCTCCTAATGGTGAAAATAGGAATGACAATCATAATAGACCTAATAATGGTGATAATGAGGGGTAAGGAGAGAATAATGGCTAGAATAGGATCCCTGGACAACCTAGGGGTAGAACTATCAAGGAATTAACTCAATCTAATGGGAATTTTAAACCTATGCCTAGTGCTTTTCCTACTTTTAATGCATATTTTTGAAATTAAAGGTCAATTGACCCGCTCATTGCCTATGTTTCATGGTCTTGTAGGAGAAAATCGTACCTTTATCTTCGGACTCTTTACATGTAGTGCTTGTCCATAAAGTTAGTAGGGGTAAGCATCGATGATGTCATGTGGAAGGGGTTTCACCTATCCTTAGAGGGAAAAGCAAAAGAATGGTACATGAACCTGTTGCTCTATATGGACAATGTTTATGAGTCATGGACTAGTTTGAAGAAAGCAGTTTTGGACAAGTATTTCCCCTCTATCAAGATCTTAGCTGCTCAAAAGGAAATTTTTGTAGCTAAGCAAGAACCATTTGAGTCATTCTTTGAATTCTGGAGCCAGTTCCAAGAAATGCTTTGCCTGGTGCCCCAATCATCAAATACTTGAGGAGCACTTGGTACAATATTTTTATAATGGATTGTTGCCCTATGATGCCCAAGTCTTGGATGCTGCTGTGAATGGATCTGTGGATAATATGGAACCAAGGGCTCTATGGAAGTTAATAAGGACCTTTGCTCTTAATAAACTGAGCTCAAGGGATTCAAGGGACCACACATCTGAGAGAGATCTACTTTTGGTCAAGCTAGCCCAAGACATGTCTAAGCTTGTGAACACTATTGAAAGCCTTCGCTCCAACAAGCCACAATCTCTTGCTTTAGTGGCTACAAGTTGTGGGGTTTGCAACTCTCTGATGCATACCACTCAGAATTGTCCCGGGCCAGTTGAAGAAGTTAATGCTATATACAAAGATAGAGAGGGGTAATATCAGAAAAGGGACCCCTGCTTAAATACCTACAATCCCAGTTAGAGAGACCACCTAAACTTTAAATAGGGAGAAGGAGCAAATAGACCAAATCAGTTCCAAGGCAATCAGTTTCACAATACTGGGGCTTCCTCAAGCAATTTTCAAGATCCTTCAAGAGCATAGTTACAACCCCACAACAGGTTATGGTATCTCAACCACCACTGAGAGGGGATGACAATTCTTAAATCTTTAAGAGTATGGCTACGTTGATTACAAATATCAAAGGACTAATGAAGGAGAGTGATGACAAGTTCATCTCCGTAACTACATCTTGCAAGGGATGTTGAAAGATAACTGAGACGTGCACAAGAAACTAGAGGGGCTTATCTTGAAGAACACCGATATCATTAGTCATTTGGCCCAACTATCTAACACGGTCAATGACATACAAGCCAAGAGTGGGGGAAGCATTCCCTCTAATATAGTGATTAACCCAAAGAGCCTGAATGCTATAACGCTACGAAGTGGTAGGAAGGTTCACTTTGAGGGTGAAAGGTAGATAAGACTAAAGTTGATCAAGATGTTGACAACCCTCCACTTTCCGCAGTGAGACTTGGCAAGTCTAAAAGTTCACAAGAAGAAGAGCTCATGAAGAGGGCAAGAGCACAAACTAGTCCATAAAAGAAGTCAACTCAAGCAGATGACCAAGTAATTCAAGAAGCTGTGCCAGAAGATGAAAACATCATGGAGAGCTCCTCTTATAAAGGCAAACAGAAAGAGGACAAGGCATAGATGAGCATGCAAGGAGCCTCTAAGCCTTCAGATAAGGAGGTAAGTGTTCAGGATCTTCCTTTCCCTAAAGCTTATTTCTCTGGTAAGAAAAAGGTTGATGTCAAGCTTGCCACTAATGCTTACACTCTTTTTAACAAGCTAGAAATTAATGTGCCCATAATTCAATTCTTGAGAGGAAACCCTAAATACTTTAAACTATTAAAGGAACTGTGTAATGACAAGCAAAGGTTTAGGCCTCTTGAGAGAATTCAAGTGAGTGCCAATGTGTCATCCTTATTCAAAGCTGAACTACTGATTAAGTGCCAAGATCCTAGATCTTACACCATCCCTTGTACCATAGGAAAGGTTCACATTAAGGGAACATTGTTAGATTTAGGAGCTACTATAAATTTCATGCCTTGGTAAGTTTATTTGGCTTTAAGGATAAATGGCATCAAAGACACAAGTGTAGTACTCCAACTAGCAGATAGGTCTATCAGGTACCCTAAGGGAATCATAGAAGATATTCTAGTTCAAGTTAAAGACCAAGTATTCCCTACTGATTTCTATGTTTTGGACATGTCAAACGAGCTTACAAATGAGAGTACTCTGATTTTAAGAAGACCTTTCTTGTAAACTTCCAAAACCATCATAACATGAAACTTAGCTATATAACAATGGAAGTAGGAGAACATGTTATAACTTTTAATATGAATGAAGCCATGTATTACCCCTTTGATAATTATGCATTCATGGGTTTAAATGCCATTGATTTAGCTGTTGAGTAAGCTAGGGATGAGTATGAGCTGCATATGCATGATGGTTATGACATGTGTTCACCTAAATTGATTGATTCTTCAGCAGCACCATCACATAAATCTTATGAGCTTGACTCATTTTTGAGTGCTTATGATGAATGTTTCAATTCACTCTCTTCTGTTTATTCATTTTTTAGTTCTTGTAGAGATGAGGTGCCATGTATTAATTCCTTAGAAATTCATAACATGCTTTTCATTTCTCAAGACTTTTCTTTCCCATTAAGTTTTGATTCAATTTCTGTGTTTACAGCTGATATTGGCCTTGAAAAGAGTTTGTTAGCTAATGATACAGGTGTTCAAGAAGTGGTGGTACTGAGATTGGAGCAAAATTTAAGGATATTAGCCTCTGTGAGTTGAGGTCGCCACTTGAGAATTCTCAAGTCACAACTTCAGACCAAAACTATCGAGAGGGTGGCCTCTATGAAGTAAGGTTACAACTTGGAGATGTGAGGTCGCGACCTAAGTCTCTTATTTCACCTCCTGAACTTCAGACTTCAATTGCTCCACCGCCTCATGTCTTGAAGCCTTTGGTTAAAGGGCTAATACTTTTTTACTCAATTGCTACTCATACACATTCTAAAATTACACCCCATACCTTATGATTTTTAAATGATCTAATCTCTAATAATGATTTTGGAGGTGAACCAACCTAAGGTTGTTGCTGCTGTAAACCAACTCAAGCGTAATGCAATAATTGATAGGATTGAAGCAAGCATAGTAGATCCAAGTGAAGCTGGTGAGTGTATTTTACAAGGGTCTAAAAAGGGGAGTTTCTCTAACTCTGTTGATTTTCCTATACTAATTCCCTCTATTGTTCAACTTCCAAGTTTAAAACTAAAAGATTTACCTCCCAACCTCAAATATGCTTATCTTGAGCTTGAGAATAAATTGTCTATCATTATTTCTAGTTCTTTGACTAAACATAAAGAGACTAGTCTGATAGGAGTCCTTAGAAGAGATAGGGAGGCTTTAGGTTGGCAATTAACTAACATTAAGGGAATTGAGTCGACTGTGTGTACCCATAAGATTTTACTGACTGAGGATTCCAAGCCAATTAAACAAAGCCAGAGGAGGTTGAATCTTCTAATTTCTGATATGGTTAGGAAAGAAGTAGATAAACTTCTGAGGGCTAGAATTATTTATGCTATATCTGATAGCAAATGGGTGTCACCGGTACAAGTCGTGCCGAAAAAGAGTAGAATCACAATAGTTAAAAATGAGAATAATAAACTCATCCCAACTAGGGTGCAAAACTCATGAAGAGCTTGCATTGACTATAGGAAATTGAATGAATCCACTAGGAAAGATCACTTTCCCTTGCCTTTTATTGATCAAATACTTGAACGGTTAGTGGGAAAGAGTCATTACTACTTCTTAGATGGATATTCTGGATATTTTCAAATTCCTATAGACCTTAAGGACCAGGATAAGACCACTTTCACTTGTCATTTTGGAACCTATGCTTATAAAAGAATACCTTTTAGTCTTTGCAATGCCCCTGGTATATTCCAATACTGTATGCTATCTATTTTTGCTGAATTTATTGAAAAAAGCATAGATGTGTTCATGGATGATTTTACTGTATATAGGAATTCTTTTAAAGATTGTTTGAAAAGTCTTGACAAAATCTTAGCACGATGCATTGAGAAAAAGTTGGTTTTGAATTATGAGAAATGCCATTTCATGGTTAACCAAGGTATTCCGCTAGGACATTTGATCTTTGAAAAAGGAATAGAGGTTGATAAAGCCAAAATAGAGGTGATATCTTCTTTACCCTACCCTACCAACTTGAAAGAGTTTAGGTCCTTTTCAGGACACGTAGGGTTCTATAGAAGGTTCATCAAGGATTTTAGTAAAGTTGTTTTACCTCTTTCCAAACTACTATAAAAGGATGTCAATTTTCAATTTGACCATGCATGTGAGCTTGCTTTTGATTAATTGAGGAATAGGCTAGTTACTCCTATTTTGACCTCTCCAAACTGGGATTTGCCTTTTGAAATTTCTTGTGATGCTTCAAACTTAAGTGTGGGGGTAATGTTTGGGTCAAAGGGAGAATTCTATTTCTAAAGTGATTGCTTATGGCTCTAAAACTGTAGATGCAGCTCAAAAAAACTACACCACTATTGAAAAGGAATTATTTGCAATTAGATTCTAACATTATTTGTGATTTCTTTCCTGACCAGTCTTTATGTGCATTAGCTATTTCTCAGCTATGGTTTACTCACTTAGTTAACTATCTTGCTACTGGTCTAATCCCTTTTTACCTAACTACTTTTCAGGCTCAAAAGCTTAAGAGTGAAGCTTCCTACTATATTTAGCACCCACAGTATCTATGGAGAATATATGCTGACCAAGTGACTAGATGGTGTGTTCCTGAAGTAAAGGCTTGGCCCATCCTGGAAGATTGCTATGATACCTTATATGGGGGGCACTTTAGTGCTAGAAAAATAGCTAAGAAGGTGCTAGATGCAGGTTTTTATTGGCCCACCCTGTTTAGAGATGCATTCGCTTTTTGTAAGGCATGTGATAAATGTAACACCTTACGTTTACGACCTTATGTTGTGCCAAGTTAAGACATTCGGAAGCGCAATCTAAGGTTACCGGGTTGAAAAACCAGAATTTGAAAATTTCTTTTCCCGCATTACTATTCACCGTAACCTTAAACTTGGCATAACTTTGAAAAATCATAACTAATTCTAGAAAAATCGAAATGAGGTCGTTCCAAGTCTCACTCGAAGCTCTTGACATCATCTATCAAGGAAAAATGACCTCAGGTTCCGCTTTAATCAGAAACGCATTCGTTTTCAATTTCGAAAAGTACTGTTCATTTGGTCATTTTTCTATTTTCCAGGATTTTTGCCTAACTTCAGAAAGTCATAACTTCTTACACAGAGCTCCGATTGTGACGTTTTACCACTCATTTTAAAGGGAAAAATAAGATCTATTTGCATGCCAAATTTCAGGGAAAAAGTCAACCATTTGACCAGGGTCTTTGTTGGTCAAAGTTTGGTCAAATCTAGACCATTTTTATCCCCTTTTTCACTAATTCTAACATCATTTCGTTTTTCACTATAATCATACTATAATCACATGTAAAGCTATTCTATCATTAATATACATACCAAAAAGGTTATCATATCATGTATTCATGAACATAGCATGTTTACATGGCTTGAAAGAGAAAGGTTCAAAACCGTATAATACATTACATAATTCATAACTTCCTCAAGCCATGACTATTTCCTTTCCCTTCTCCTTGGCAGTAGTGGCACCTAGGATATCATGTTATAGGAGGAATGAGATTTCATAGAAATCCCAGTAGCATTGAACATACAACCATCAAGTCAACATGCATAAGATGTCATGCTACATGCAGTATAATAACATTTCTAGTCTTTATGCCATGCCATAATCATTCTGTATCCATGTCATCATATCATGGAGCATATAATCATTCTGGTCAAAACTCAATCATGCAAGAGCCAAGGCATACATTGCAAGGAGTTCACATCATCTGTACATAACATTCTCATGGCACATAAACACACATAGCAGATACACCAAATGCAGATCAACAAAATAATTGCAGTTCACGCTACCTCAATTCCTTGCTTAACGTTTCCTCCTTGATCCCTTGCTGGAGATCCTCCTAGGTTTCCAGAAGAATTGCCTATCAACCATATAGTAAGGGTATGGTAAATTCCATATCCAGTATACCATTCTTTCTCAATATAATGCTACCCTTGTATCTTTCAATTTATAATTTCTGTATACCTTTCCTAGACCTTTGACCTTGGTTTGACCAAGCCTTAATCCTCAATTAAGGTCTTGGAATTCTTCCTTAATCCATGATTAATCATGCTTTCTTGGTTAATCACTAACCCTTAATCCTTAATCCAATATTTAATTAAGGTCCTCAAGTCACATAGTCATAATCCTCTAAAATTAAATCACTAATCCCTTTTTGGATTAACCATTAATCATTCTCTAATCAACATGATTAACCATTAATCATTCCTTAATCAACATGATTAATCCTTAATCATTCTCTAATATGATTAAGCTTTAATCAATCCTTATTTAACATGATTAATCATTAATCATTCTCTAATCAACATGATCAAGCTTTAATCATTCCTTAATCAACATGACTAATCATAATTAAACATCCTTCAATTAGCATAACTAATCACTAATTAATTAGGGTAGCTAACCTTAATCACTTACTAATCCTTAATCAAATATCATGACTAATCTTAGCTATCACTAAACCATAATTAATCAAGGCAATTAATCCTAATCTTCCTCAAATAAATAATCAACTAAAAGTAATTAACACTTAGGGAGATAAACATACCTTAATTAGCGCTTAATCGGCGATTAGAGGTGTTTAAGCTTGCTGTCTCTCTTTCTCTCTCTTCTTTCTTCCTTTCTCTCTCCTAGAACTCAAGAACACAAAATTCTCTCCCAACAAACCACCTTGGCCGAATTTGTTCATGGAAGGGGGTATTTATAGGCCTTGATATTTCAAAATGCCGAAAATGCCCTTCGGGAAAAAGATGCGATCTCGGCCGTCCATTTTTTTCTACTTTACACATGGACAAATCTTAGGGCACACACCATAAGAAAGTGACACATGTAGGGACACCTAATCACCATGTGATTTTCATGTGGAAAATAAATATTATTTTATTGTTTTGTCTCTTATTTCCCTTTATGCCCTTGAACAATTTGGAAAATTCCAACTTTGTCCTCTCCTTCTAATTTTGGCCGAATTATTACTCTTAATATTGGGAAAAATATGACTCACCCAATAATCAGTGCAATCCACTGATTATTTGTGTATTTCCGGCCCGATTTTCCAACAATCCTGTCCAATTTACTGTCACAAAATTTCGATTTCAACACCTCATTAAATTCCCCTTATTCCAAGGGTAATCCATGATTTTTCTCAAGTTCTATCTCCCTCTATAATTTTCTAAATTTTATTCTGTCAAAAATCACTATTCTACCGATAATAATTCGGTAATAAATATTCTTTAAGCTAACCTTTGTACATCCAAAGGTGGGAAATAATTTTATAAATTAGGATAATATGTCACATAATTTATCCATATTTTTCCTTGAATTTTTGAGGCCTCTATATATTTTAAATAATGGAAATTGGCTAATTTTTCTTAATTAACCAAAAATTCCAATAATTACAAATAATTTCCTGATAAATTATTTTTAATCTCATATTCATCTTCTAAGCCTCAAACATTATTCTGTACCCTCCTTTCTATTTTTCATGATTTTCTGGGAATTTTCAGGAAATTTGGACATTATTTCCAATACTGCCCTTTCTTAACTGATCTTTTCAGAAATGACTGTTATGTCCCTATCCTGATTTTTCCTCATAACCTGGATCCTCTACCAGTCTACTATACTACTTGGCCTTAGTCAGTCACAAATCATTCATCAGTTAGAATAAAATTATCAGGGTGTGACAATAAATGCTAACGAGTTGGGGGGTTAGTAGAAGGAATGAAATGCCACAGTAACCCATCCTATGCTGTGAATTGATTTAGCCCAATTATTCTATGTTATTTCATATCATTTTAAGGGTATTTATCATAGATTTTGGCTCCTTTTGATGATAATTGTGCTTAATTTAGATTAAGAGTCCTTGCTTTGAGTTAGTGTCTTTTTGAGGTTAAAATTGTCATAATTGGTTATTAATTGTATTCAGTTGATTTCTAGGACAATTGATGCTTCAAATTGTTGCTTTTTATTGTAGGACAATTGAGAATTGGAGCCAAGATCAAAGACCAAAGGATGACACAACACAAGATCAGAGTATCAGCACTAATAAAGTTCACCGCGACGCCAAATTGAAATCTCACCAGTAGTCTCTCCGGCAGAGTTCGCCGCGGCCAACTTACAGCTTCGCCGCGGCGAAATCACAAGATTAGGCGGAGCTTCTCTCGGGCATGCTTCGCTGCAGCGAACTCTTCGTATCAGCAACGCCAGATCCGGATCAGAACGCGAAAATGGAGCTCCTAATCATATGATCCGACCCAGATGGACCCCTAAAACCCTTAGAAACCCTATTTTTGACCATACACTCCATTCCATCATCTCCAACACCTCTATTCTCTCATCTTCTTGCTTCTCCACCTCCATCTTCTTCCCCATCCATTTCCTTCATCTTTTCTTCATTTCATCTCATTTCCTTCCACTCCCAACTGCCATGGTTGATAGATTCACTTTGGTTGGAGTTTTTCTTGAAGCTATGGAGGGCTAGGGTTTATCAACTCTTGAAGATGGTGGAGTAGCATGAGTTTCCAAGCTTCAAAGGGGAGTTTAGTTTCAGTTTGCAATTTTTAGCTATGACTTATGGCTTTCTAGGTCTAGGAGTTGTAATTTCTTAGTTAGGAACTTGAGATTGATACTGTAATTATTGGTTAATGATTACATTTGTAATTTGGATTGATTGATGTTGAACTTTGTGGTTAAATATATGTAGTTGCATATATGCTTATTGTAACTCTCATGATTCTCTCCTATCTTGCATGGTTATGTTTTGATACTGAGTTTATTTTGTGTTACATTGAGCCAATTGCATGATCATTCCAGAATTACACATTAGGGAAGCTTAGCAAAGTTTTCATTTATGAGTTATTAATGTAAGCTTTGGACTCAATGAGTTATTGAGGTTGTTATTAAGAAAACCTAATGATTTGTGAAATTCCCAATATTTTAAGTGAACTATGATTGCTATCAAAACCATTTTCAAGAGACTTCCTATCATTCATTTCCATTCCATCATTATTATCTTAAAACACCAAAAATATAGTATCTTAGGTTTGTTTCATTGCATTTAGTTTAGGCTCCATTCATTTAAAACTTAAAAAACCAAAACCCCATTTCATTGCATTGCATGGCATTTGGTCTAGCTTAAGTAATTAATAAAGGCTCCCAAAAGTGAAACGACCCGAGTTTGCACTATACTGCTTAACTTGGATTTATTTTTGATTGAGAACCCCAAGGCGAACGACAGAAAGGCTCTCTTTCAAGTGGCGTCGTTGCCGGGGAGCCAAGCAATTGGTTCCTTAGGCTAGTTAACTGTCAACTTTGGTTGATTGGGTTTTGTGAGCCTCTAGGGTTACATTTTTACATTGTGCATAATAGATTTTGCATTGCATAAAAATTTTGAGATATACAAACAAAGATCCTGATTTTGATTTCAATTTTTGCATATAGTTTCATACCCTTCATAGCATTCATTGCATTATTGAGTTTCTTCTTGTTTTTCATTCTCTGTGTTTTTGTTGTTGTGTTCTGGTTTTCTCACTGTCTGTGAGACTTCGCTGCGGCCAACTCCTTGTTTCGCCGTGGCCAACTTATCAAATTTCTGTGAGAATCCTTCTCGGGACACATTCGCCGCGGCCAACTTTGTGTTTCGCCGCGGCGAAGTGTGTTGAACCAGACTCCATTCTCCCTCTCTGGATAGCTTTGCCGCGACAAACTCTTATTTTCGCCGCGGCAAAGGGTCCCCTTTCTAAAAAAAAAAAATTTCTTAATGCTTAGGGAATAGACTTTAATGCTTAGGGAATAGACTTTATGGGCCCTTTTCCACCTTCTCACGGTTACCCTTACATCTTCCTAGCTGTAGATTAACTCTCTAGGTAGGTAGAAGCCATCCCTACGATACGCCTACAGTTTCCAAATTTCTAAAGTCTACCATCTTTAATATATTTAGAGTGCCTAAGGTGCTAATCAGTGATCAAGGAACCTACTTCTGCAACAAGTTACTTAATAACTTGTTGGCTAAATATGGGGTTTCTCACAAAGTATCCACCCCATACCACCCTTAAACCAATGGCTTGGTTGAGGTATCAAATAGAGAAATTAAACGCATCCTAGAACGGATTGTCAAGCCTTCCAACAGAGACTAGAGCTTGTGACTAGATTATGCACTGTGGGCCTACCGTACTGCCTACAAGACGACAATAGGAATGTCTTTGTACTGGATCATCTATGGGAAGTCTTGTCACATTTTGGTAGAGCTAGAGCACAGATCATATTGGGCGATTAAAAACTGTAATGCTAACTTGAAAGAAGCTGGCCTAAACTGACACCTTCGAATTCAAGAACTTAAAGAAATACGGTTAGACGCCTGCCATAGCTCTGACATCTACAAGTAGAAAACCAAGCTTGTTCATAATGCCAATATCTTAAGGAAGAAGTTCAAGGAGGGTGACAAGGTATTAAGATACCAAGCTCAATTCAAATTCAAGAAGGGAAAATTTAAGATGAGCTGGGATGGACCATACACTGTTATGAAAGTGCACGATTTTGGGATGATAGAGCTAAAGGAGGAGGCCATAAGCAAAATGTTCCAGTGCAACGTTCATCTCCTCAAGCTCTACAAAGACCCTGCTCCACCTTCTTAAGGCCATGTTGTCTCTTTCCTTTACCTCTTACTATTCACATGAATTTACTTATGCTTAAATTATCTTACTGTGACTGTTTGAGATTGTGAAAGAGATGTTCTTAATAGAAGTAGTTTTAAATTCTATTGTTTTGTATGTTTTGAATAATCTCCCTTAGCCTTGAGTTTGATGTGATTATGATTGTGATTCTATTTTGTCATCACCATACACACTTAATTGCATTCTTTAGTTTTCCCATCCTTGCATTTAGCTCTTTTCTTTTCTTAAGACGGGTGATGTGTTGTGCTTTAATCCTAAATTGAACTTCACAACTTCCACCTTTGTTGTTTTTGTTTTTGAGCTTTATGTTTTGGTGTGTGATTGTGTGTTGTAATGTGGAGATTGCTTTAAGTGTGTGGAGGAGGGAGGTTTAAAAGTGGTTTTGCATTTTATTTGTTGAGTTATTCCTTATTATAGGTAGTTCTTGTGGAAACTTACCAAAATTTTTGAGAAATTTTTGAAACCTTCAAAGTTTCCTAAACCTTCCATCACTTGTTTTTGAAGTTTTGTGTTAAATTGTTGAGAATCTGGTGATAGATTGCTGAGTTGGGTTGTTTTGATAGGTATTTTGGTAAATGGTTTTGGCATAGGGTCTTTATTTTGAGGTTTTTCAAGGTCTAGAGTATCAGAGACCTCTCTATGACTCCAAGTCATGATCTAGCTGCTTTTCAGTCACAACTTGGAGGTTAATTTGAGAAAAAGAGCACTCTATGAGCTAAAGTCATGATCTCGATATCTCAGGTTGTGACTTGGGGAAGAAACTGGGCAAAGGCTCTCTGTGAGTTGAAGTAGCAACCTTACTGCCTTCAGGTCGCGACCTGGAGCGTTTCTAAAACCCTAAATCCCCCTCTATCTGCTAAAGTCACAACCTCACATCCCTTAGGTCATGACCTGACATGAAAAGTCAAGATTTTTCTTCGAGTTCACCTCTTTACCCTTACTTATGTTCACCCTAATTACCTTTTTACCCCTTAAATCTGCCTTGAATTCAAGCTTTCTACACTGCAAGGGCCCAAAACCCTAATTCTTTTTTGTAAAACCACATATACCCTCCCTTCAGCTTCGCTCGAACATTTACTCTCTCTCTCCACGAATGAACTTCTACCTCCCTGAAGTCTCGACCTTCTCTTCTTCTGTAACTGTCTTTCCCTTTTAGTTTCCTCAAGTGAAATTGCCCTTCCTCTTTAAAAAAAAAACTGTCTCTTCTTCACTCCCTGAAAGAGAGCCTTTCTGTCGTTCGCCTTGGGGTTCTCAATCAAAATTTAATCCAAGCCATGCAGTATAGTGCAAACTCGGGTCGTTTCACTTTTGGGAGCCTTTATTAATTACCTAAGCTAGACTAAATGCCATGCAATGCAATGAAATGGGGTTTTGAGTTTTTAAGACTTAAATGAATGGTGCCTAAACTAAATTCAATGAAAACAAACCTAAGATACTATATTTTTGGTGTTTTAAGATAATAATGATGGAATGGAAATGAATGATAGGAAATCTCTTGAAAATGGCTTTGATGGCAATCATAGTTCACTTAAAATATTGGGAGTTTCACAAATCATTAAGTTTTCTTAATAACAACCTCAATAACTCATTGAGTCCAAAGCTTACATTAATGAACTCATTAATGAAAACTTTGTTAAGCTTCCCTAATGTGTAATTTTGGAATGATCATGCAATTGGCTTAATGAAACACACAATCAACTCAGTACCCAAACACAACTATGCAAGATAAGAGAGAATCATGAGAGTTACAATAAGCATATATGCAACTACATATATTTAAGCACAAAGTTCAACATCAATCAATCCAAATTACAAATGTAATCATTAACCAATAATTACAGTATCAGTCCCAAGTTCCTAACTAAGAAATTACAACTCCTAGACCTAGAAAGCCATAAATCATAGCTAAAAATTGCAAACTGAAACTAAACTCCCCTTTGAAGCTTAGGAACTCAAGCCACACCACCATTCTTCAAGAGTTGATAAACCCTAGCTCTCCATAGCTTCAAGAAAAGCTCCAACTGAAGTGAATCCGTCGGCCATGGTAGCTGGGAGTGGAAGGAATTGAGATGGAGTGAATGAAAGATGAAGGAAATGGATGGGGAAGAAGATGGAGGTGGAGAGGCAAGAGGATGGGAGAATAGAGGTGTTGTAGGAGATGGATTGGAGTGTATGTTCGAAAATAGGGTTTCTAAGGGTTTTTAGGGGTCCATCTGGGTCGGATCATATGATTAGAAGCTCCATTTTCGCGTTCTGATCCGGATCTGGCGTTGCTGATACAAAGAGTTCGTCGCGGTGAAGGATGCCCGAGAGGAGCTCCGCCTAATCTTGTGATTTCGCCGCGGCGAAGCTGTAAGTTGGCCACGGCGAACTCTGCCCGAGAGACTACTGGTGAGATTTCAATTTGGCGTCGCGGCGAACTCTATTAGTGCTGATACTCTGATCTTGTGTTGTGTCATCCTTTGGTCTTTGATCTTGGCTCCAATTCTCAATTGTCCTACAATAAAAAGCAACAATTTGAAGCATCAATTGTCCTAGAAATCAACTTAATACAATTAATAACCAATTATGACAATTTTAACCTCAAAAAGACACTAACTCAAAGCAAGGACTCTTAATCTAAATTAAGCACAATTATCATCAAAAGGAGCCAAAATCTATGATAAATACCCTTAAAATGATATGAAATAACATAGAATAATTAGGCTAAATCAAATCCCCCACACTTAAACCTTTGTACTCCTGGACAAAGGCAATACAAAACTGAAGCAAGAGAATAGTATTGATACAAATGGGAACCCCTATGAATTCAAAGTAAGAAAGCAGTAGTGCCATTAATCCAACTCTTCAAATAAGCATCCATAGTGATCTAGGTTAATGAGAAGTGATTAAAGTAGAGTACAATCAATGCAATGGGAATGAGCAAAAGAGAAAACACTCAAGATATAAATTGTTTCACTCTACTCACCAAGTTGGGGTAATTTTCTCTCAAATCCACTTAATCAACCACTTTGCCATAAGCTTGTTAAAATCCTACCTCTCCACTTTTAATGCACAAATGCAATGATCAAGAGGACTTTTAAGGTTATGATAATAGGAAGGGTTAAATGAAATAAGATGAGGTGAACAGATATGAAATGATTAAGCACCAAGCATTTTAGAAAAGGTTTCCAACTACTATTTACTCTATTTCTCTAAAACCACAACTTTGTTCTTCAAACCACCAATGAATTGCCTTGTTTGAACATTTTATTCTATTGGTACCATTTTATTTTGATCTTTCTTTCTTTGGCTTTTCTCAAGCATTTTCTTCTATTTCTTTGCCCTTTTTCTATTTTTTATTTCTCTTTGACTTGAAAGAAAGCCTTGATTATCGTTCGCTTAGAGGTTCTCGCTCAAAAATTTATCCAAGCTATGTAGTAATGCAAACTCGGGTCGTTCTCTTTTGGGAGCCTTAATTAGATGTCTAGGTTAGACTAATGCTATGCAGAGTAATGAAAAAGGGGTTTTTGGGTTTTTAACAATTAATGAAATGCCATAACTAAATGCAATTAATTCAAATCTAAGTTACTATGTTTTTGGATTTTTCTAAGATAATAGTAATGTAGTGAAGTTAATGATATGTAATCTCTTGAATACAGCTTTGAAGCAATCATAGTTCAAAATAATTTTGGGAGTAGAAATCACCAAGTTTTCTAAATGAAAACCTTAAAGGACTCTTTAAGTCTAGGATCTTAATCAATGGCACCCATCTCATAAGATCCTATTAAGCTCACTTAGTGTGTGTATTAAGATTAATTAATGCACTTGGTTTAATGCAAGCCCAGATTAACTCAACAATCAAACAATACCATGCAAGAAGGAGAGTATCAAAAGAGTTGCATAGAAACATACATGTAACCACATGTATTGAAGCTCAAATTCAACACTAACTAATCCAATACACAAAAGATTCATCCAGAATTGATTACAACCATAATCAAAATAGTTCAGCCCAAATTTACAAATCCTAAGACCTAGAAGTTCATAAATAAAGAACTAGAACTTATGGATAAAGCTAACTCCCCTTTGAAGCTCTGTGAACTCATGCTTCTTCCACCATATTCAAGAGTTGAGAAGCTTAGCTCGTCATAACTCTTGAATCAACTCCAACTAGGTATTGTTCTTCAGCCATGGCAGCAGCAGATGAAGAAATGGAAATGGGATTAGGGTTTCTGAGGTGGAGATGAGAGAAGAAGATGAAAGAGACGTAGGTGGAGGCTGAATAATGATAATCTGATCTCATCATACCCAAAATAGGGTTTCTAACCCAAAACTTACGTGCATGGGTCGGTTCTTGGGGTTGGGTAGGTCAAAATTTCCCGAAATGGTCGGGTCTGAGATTTGCTGATTCGAGAGGTTCGCCGCGGCGAAACATGGCAGAGAGCCTTGCTTCAACAGATGAGTTTTGCCGCGGCAAAATAAGAAGTTGGCCGCGGCGAACTTAGGCAGAGGGTCCTTTCCTGCTTCTTTTGCCTTGAGTTCTTCAATTCTGGCCCCAATCTTTAGTGTCCTACAATAAAAAAGCAACAAATTGAAGTATCAATTGTCCTAGAAATCAATTGAATCCAATTAACAACCAATTATGACAATTTAATCCTCAAAATGACACTAACTTAAAGTAAGGACTCTAAATCTAAATTAAGCACAATTATCATTAAAAAGGGCCAGAAATATCACAAAATCATGGATAATGAGATGAAAAGATAATAATATCTTGAGCTCAATCAAATTCCCCCACACTTAGACCTTTGTACTCCTAGACAAAGCTCAAGAATAATTCAAAGTGACACTAGCACAAAGAGAAACACTACCATGCTTAAAGATGAAAGCAGAAGATTAGTAAGAAATTCTCACAGAGTTGACATCAGTAAACAAGGATATGCTAAGAAAATGATCACAATGGATAGTTAACTTAAAAGATTGATTAAGAAAGATCCATCTCACGGATAAGTGTTTCACTCTTAACTCACTTGTCTTTAGGGTTATTTCACTCCAAGTCTACTCAATCCAATTTCTACCATAGGCTTGTAATAATTCTACCTCTCCACCATGAGAAACAACTTTGCAAATCAAGAGGACTTTTAGGGGTCAAAATTTGGAATGGAGGTCAGTTGGAATGAATGAAATGAGAATGAAAATGAAAATGAGTACAAACATACAAATTATTAAGACAGAATTATTCTAAATAAAAACTGGGAGAGAAGCTACTTATTATTTAATTTTTATATCTTTATCCCTTTCTTTTCTTTCTTTCTTTCTTCTTTTTTTTTTTACTCTTTTTTTTTATGGAGCAACTTCTCTCTCTCTCTCCCTTTTTTTTTTATTTACAAAAATATTGCATGCATGTACTCAAGATGAAGGCTCAAAGGGGCTTGCAATGGTAAAATGATTGGGTTTGTGTTTGGGAAATGCGGGTATGAAATCGAATGCCTCTATCATTTTTACAAAAATTGATTCGCTAAGCTTTGATTAAGAATTAAAACAAGTTCTAGAGAAATATGAAATAAGCAGATTCACTCAATTTAATAACTTTAGGTCCAAAAATCCTTCCAACAAGGCTCAAATCTCAATTAGTCAATCTCAAAGTTAACAACCACATAGTCATAATTTCAAAGCACATCATCATTTACTATCTGTCAAAACATGAGAATAACTAGCCTAAGTTCAACCCTCATTTAAAAGCATGAAAATTTTTCTAAAAGCACTAGTACAATTTGAACTTTTCTAATAATTTAAAAGGGATGCAGGAGTATAAAGAATCTAAGCCAGGAAGAATGTCTGAAAACCAGTTGAAATTGCAAAGAATTAATTATTTGATTTTTTTTTTAAGAAAGGTGGTCGCCGCGGCGAAGGCTCGCAGAGAGCCAACTCTGTGAAAATGGCCCTGCTTCGCCGCGGCGAAACATAAGTTGGCCGCGGCGAAGTATGGCCGAATGACTTATTACTCGTGAAAGAGGAAGCTTCGCCGCGGAAATAAGAAGTTGGCCGCGGCGAAGGTTAGCAGAAAGCGAAAATTCCTGTGCAATTTCAACTCTTCAGCAACTAAACTCAAAATATTCACAATTAAACCAATCTAACAGTTCAAAAACACCTCAAAATCACCTAAATGCATGGATGCACGAGAAGCATTTGCTAAAATCCACAATATAGACCTCCCCCACACTTAAACACAACATTGTCCTCAATTTGTGAACAATGGGAATCAGGGACAGCAAATAAGAGCAAGGAAGCGCAGGGGTGAAAATAGAACAAAGATTATAGCAAACTAATCAGAAATCATCCATGTGAACAAGTTAAAAACTAATGAGGCACAATAAAGGTTAAGAAACTATCCAGCCTCAGAACAACAAATGAAACAAAAGAACAAATGAAAACAACAGAAAACCACAAAAACATAAAACTAGAACTGTTGCCCAGGATCATCTGCTCCGGACCTGACGGTCCTGCACCCGATGTGCCTGCTCCGTCCATACCCATATGGCTCTGTGGCTCCTCCTCCTCAGCCGGTAAAGCGAAGTTCAAATGATCCGCGATCAAAGCATCAAAACGGCGGCGGTAGCGACGTTCTCGCTCATACAGTGCATCTCGGTCCTTTTGCCGCTTAATCTCCCGAAGGAGTGTAACGCGTATCTGGTGAACTTCCTCAGACAGCTCGTCGATGTCATCGGCAAGCGTGTCTAAGGTGACTGGCTGGGGAGGCTCAGGAACATCTTGGCCTTCCTCGGCTGGCTCAGCGGCTGCCTGGCCTGCACTAACATCGTAAACAGGGTGGATAGGTGGGTGGGGTGCAATGGTGGGCTGTTTGAGGCGCTCATACCGGAATGGAGGTGCAGGTTCGAAGTAGCTGTCATCATTAAATGTAGGAACTCCGCACTTGCGGAAAATGTCAGAGACAAGGTGGGGAAAGATGATGCTATTGGTGAGTTTTTTAGTGTTGATGGAATCGTAGAGGGTGGATTGGATGGTGTCAGCTACATCGAAAGTTTTTCGGTCATGAGGAGAAAAACAATAAGGGCTTGGCGTTTTGGAAGGTTCTGGAGATGGGAAGTGGGCAGATGTTATTGCAGACCAGGTGCAGCCACGGCCTCGCCTCAGGCCGAAAATCAGAACGTTTCAAGTACAGCTCAGCAGTGCGGGGACGATGCCAAGTGGCACCATCCCGGCATAGGGTCTGGACAATCTCATCATAAGGATAATTATCTCGATAATGGGAGTAATGAGAATGATGAACCTCAGGAAGCCCGTAGTGGTTTCTTATGTTAAAAGTAGTGAAGGAATAATTGACAAGGTGGTCACGGAAGGGAATGGATCGCAAACCATGAAGGCGGGCGTAGGTATAAAAGTGGCGGACGAAGGCATCATTGCCCATTACTCGTGGGCGAGCCAATTCAAGCAATTGGGACTCCTGGAGTCTTTGGACAAAGGGGTGGTCGGATGGTTCAAGGGGAAAGGATCTCTCCCTAAGGAGGGGGCGCTTGTCCACTATCCTATAGATGGCATCATAAGATACGGGTCCCTCAGAGTCAGAGTCAGAATCAGACACGGGTAAGGGTTCAGGGTTTTTGGTGCGAGGCATTTTCCTAAAGCAACAAACAATAAGAACACTAAACACAACAGAAACAACCACAACCTATACTACCCAGAAATAACCAAATTAAACCTAAACAGTAGCAAATGGTTAGTTAATGATTCATAGGTTTTTAGATAATCAAAAGCTTTCAAAATTAAGTATAAATATTAAAGAAAAAACACAATGCACTATGAATCATTAGATAACCTACAGGCTACGTAACCACTATCTAACTACAATATAACCCACCCCAACAGCACAAAACCAGAACAAATAAACTAATAAACCACTAAACAACACTAAACTAAAAGAAAGAACAAGGGAAAAGAAAAACATACCAAGAAGGGAGAGAGGAAATCGGCACGCGCAGGGAGAAGGTAAGAGAGACCGAAACTGAAAGAATGGAGAAGAGAAAAGATGAGGATAGGCGACGGTTAGAGGTAGAGAAGGAGGGAGGGGCGCCGACCTGAAGGGAAGAAGGAGAACCGAGGGCTGCAGAAGATGAGCGAGCGGCAGTTTCTGAAGGTAGGGAGCGAAGGGGGCTGACAGGTTTGAAACTGAAGGAGTGAGAAGCTGATTAATGAGATGTAAGGGGGTTTAATGGAGTGGGGGGCGAAAAGACGGAAATGGGTATCAGGAGAGAAACATGGGTTAGACAGAAAGGGGGGGCAAAACGGGAAAACCACTCGAAAATCAGCAAAAATCGAAACGGCTCACCGCAGAAACGGCACGTTCGCAGCGGCGAAGTAATGTTCACCGCAGCGAACATACCCGAGAAGAAAAGAGAGGGGAAAGGAGGTTTCGCCGTGGCGACAGTACATGTTCGCCGCGGCGAATACTTCCCGAGAGGAACACACAGGGACTGGCGAATTTCGCCGCGGCTAAACAAAAGTTCGCCGTGGCGAAACATCATCGAGAGAAACACCCAAGAAAACGAACCACTTCGCCGCGGCGAAGTGTCACAGAACGCACAGAATAAAACAAAAACACTTAAACACAGAGAAACACAACAACCAACAACAGACAAGGCTTGGATATTTCAAAAACTTTAAAATGCCTCAAAAGAGATCAAGAGGTGTTTAACAAATCCATGAATAGGCAGTATACCACAGATAAACTTCCTCAATCAAATTGAATCATATAATTCATTTAAAGCACCAATTCATCAGGCATGAAACAAGATAGGACAGAGATCAAAACTTCCAGGGGAGTCTTATTGAATTTAGCTATAACTACGCTACTTTCCTACTGAAAAGGGTTTCTCCCCCACACTCATTCAACATACAATGCACGAAACATAACAAGATTAATAATTAAGCAAAAGCATGTAAATGAGTGAAGGAAAGAAACTACCAGGGAGCTAAGGGGTTTCTGGTTCTCATGGTAGAGCTTCAACTGATGGCCATTAACTTTAAAGTTTGCTCCAGTTTCCTCATTGAGAAGCTCCACCATTCCAAAATTATGCACCTTTGTGACTGTGTAAGGCCCATCCCAACGGGTATTGAACTTTCCTTGCTTAAATGTGAATCTGGCCTTAAACATCAGTACCTTGTCTCCCACCTTGAAGTTCTTCCGTAGGAGACCCTTATCATGCACCAATTTTGTCTTCTCCTTGTAAGTCTAGAGCTCTCATAAGCCTCCAATCTCAGCTCCTCTAGCTCTTGCAGCTGCAACTTCCTCTCTACCCCAGAAGATTGCAAATCCATGTTGCATTGTTTGACTGCCCAATATGCCTTATGCTCCAACTCTACTGGTAGATGGCATGCTTTGCCAAAGACTAAGCGATAAGGAGACATTCCAATTGGCGACTTATAGGCAGTTCTGTAGGCCCACAATGCTTCCTCTAATCTTAGGCTCCAATCTTTCTTGGATGGTTTGACTATCTTCTCCAGGACTTGTTTCACTTCTCGATTGGACACTTCAGCTTGGCCATTGGTTTGGGGGTGATATGCAGTGGAGACTTTGTGGGTGACACCAAATTTAGAAAACAAGTTATCTACCACCTTATTACAAAAATGGGTACCTCTATCACTCACCACAGCCCTTGGAATCCCAAACCTACAGAAAATGTTGGACTTAAGAAACTTAGAAACTGCTTGGGCATCATCTTTTCTAGTAGGTACAGCCTCTATCCATTTGGAAACATAATCAACAGCTAGAAGAATGTATATAAAACCAAAGGACGGAGGAAAGGGACCCATGAAATCAATCCCCCAAACATCAAAAATTTCACAAAACAGTAAAGGTTGTTGAGGCATTTCATGTCTTTTACCTAACCCCCCAAAACGTTGACATTTGTCACAGGACCGACAAAAATCATAAGAATCTTTAAAAGGGTTGGCTAGTAAAAACCAGAATCTAGAATTTTCCTAGATGTTCTCCTTGCACTGAAATGACCACCACAAACCATTGAATGGCAAGCTGCAATGATAGACTCAAACTCTTCACTAGGCACACACTTTCTTATAACTTGGTCACTACATATCCGCCATAAGTGAGGGGCATCCTAAATGTAGTGTCTCGATTCGCTTCGAAGTTTTTGTGCCTGAAATTTAGACATGAAAGGAGGGGTGAGTCCAGTTATAAGATAATTAACAATATGCGCATACCAAGGCTCTTTAACAGCTAAAGCACATAATACTGAATCAGGAAAGGAATCACAGTGAGTTCAGAAGAGTCTACTCCCCGTGTATCATCAGGTAGCCTACTTAAGTGATCGGCTACATGGTTCTCAGCCCCTGCTCTATCCTTGATTTCAATGTCAAATTCCTGAAGAAGTAATGTCCACCTAATCAATCTTGGCTTCGATTGTGGTTTCTTAAGAAGATAGCGAACAGCTGCATGATCAATGAAAACAGTCACATGAGAGTTTAACAAATAAGGCCTAAACTTCTCTAAAGCGAAAACAACTGCAAATAGCTCTTTTTCTGTTGTTGTATACTTGACTTGAGCTGTATCCAGTGTTTTCGAAGCATAAGCAATGACTCTTGAGAGCTTCTCCTCCCTCTGCCCTAACATAGCTCCTACAGCAAAATTAGAAGCGTCACATGAAATCTCAAAGGACAAAGTCCAGTTAGGTGCAACAAGAATAGGAGGAGAAATGAGTTTAGACTTTAAATCATTAAAAGCAACTCTACATGAATCATCAAAATCAAATTTCACATCTTTTTGTAAAAGCTTTGAAAGAGGTAAAGCAATTTGCTAAAATCTTTTATGAACCGCCTATAAAATCCCGCATGACCCAAAAATGATCTAATATCTTTAACACAAGCAGGATAAGGCAAAGAAGATATAACCTCAATCTTAGCTTTATCAACTTCAATTCCCTTTTTAGAAATCAAATGTCCTAGCACTATCCTTCATTGACCATAAAATGACACTTTTCAAAGTTTAAGATCAAATTCTTTTCAATGCATCTTTTTAAAACCTTTTCAAGACTAGCAAGACAATCATCAAAAGAACCACCATAAACAGTAAAATCATCCATAAAGACTTCCATACATTCCTCTAAGAATTCACAGAATATAGCCATCATACAACGTTGGAAAGTCCCTGGAGCATTACATAACCCAAAAGGCATCCTACGATAGGCGAAGGTACCAAAAGGGCATGTGAAAGTGGTTTTATCTTGGTCCTCTGGTGCAATAGGTACTTGAAAGTACCCAGAGAAACCATCTAGGAAACAGTAATGAGATTTGCCTGCAAGTCTCTCAAGCATCTGGTCTATGAAAGGAAGAGGGAAATGATCTTTCCGTGTGGCATCATTGAGTTTTCTATAATCTATGCACACACGCCAGGAATTCTGCACTCTTGTAGGAATAAGCTCATCCCTATCATTTCTAACAACAGTAACCCCACTCTTTTTAGGCACTACATGTATTGGACTAACCCACTCACTATCAGATATGGGATAGATGATCCCAGCACTTAGAAGTTTGGTAATTTCCTTCTTAACCACATCAAGAATCAGGGGGTTTAGTCTTCTCTGGGGTTGTCTCACTGATTTTGAACCTTCACTAAGCAAGATTCTATGTGTGCAAATGGCTGGACTAATTCCAGGAATGTCCGCTAAAGTCCACCCAATAGCCCTCTTATGCTCTCTCAAAACAGTAAGGAGTCTTTCTTCCTCAACCTTAGACAGGGAGTTAGCTATAATGACCGGTAATTGCTCATCAGACTCTAGAAAAGCATATTTCACAGTAGGGGGTAGGGGTTTCAACTCAAGAGTGGGTGGTTGCACAATAGAGGGAATCAAATTATGAAGTTCAAGAGAGAAAAGATTACTCCCCTTTCCTTCAACCAGTGAGAGTTCCTCAACCTTGCAGATAGCTTCCTCTCCAAGCGTTGAACCAACTTCTAGTTGATCTACAGCAACTGCCTTAGAGGGAATCTCCTCCATGACTTCTTCCTCCATATCTGAAATAGCAACAGAAAACCTTTCCCCAAGGGAATTATCGCTGACAATAGAGGATCAAAGTCTAATTTGGAGTCAAGGGAGGAAACAGAAAATGCATGTGGGAGGGAAAGCATACAATTAAACACAGTGCAATCAAGGCATGTAACTTCACCACCACATGAGCAAGAAGAAGGTGTAGAGTAAAGGGATGAAAAAGAAGAAATGGATTCATCCTCATCATTAGATTCATCAGTATAAATATCAGAATAGAAAGAGTCGTTTTTCAATTCAACTTCAGTGCATGCATCCTCAACAGCAATGTCTATCATGTTAACCCCCAAAAGTGAATAGTCCTCATAAGGATGTTTCATTGCTTCATACATGTTAAAAGAAACTTTATTATCACCCACCTCCATAGTTATGGTGCCCTCTTTCATGCTAATCATGGTATTAGCAGTCCTTAAGAAAGGTCGACCAAGGATGAGTGTAGCATCATTCACACGTTCAGAAGACATGTCAAGCACATAAAAATCAGCAGGAAACACCAATCCCTTAACTTGGACTAAAATATCTTCAATAATGCCCTCAGGATACCTAATAGTCCTATCAGCTAGTTGGAGCACAACAGTGGTAGACTTAAGAGTCTTGACTCCTAGAGAGGTGTATACGGACTTAGGCATGACATTAATGGCTGCACCTAGATCTAACAGGGCTCCCCCTATAGTAACCTTTCCTATGGTGCAAGGGATAGTGAAAGATCCAGGGTCTTGACACTTGACAGGAATTTAGGGTTTAAACAAAGCAGACACATTAGAGGGTAATTGGACTCTTTCATTAGGTTTAAATCTCCTCTTTTGAGTACATAAATCTTTTAAGACCTTAGCATACTTAGGAATTTTTTAATTAGGTCAAGCAAGGGTATATTCACTTCTACTTTCCTAAATGTCTCAAGCAACTCATGATCTTGCCTCTCCTTACCCATTTTCACATTTTTCAAATAAGCATTAGGAAAAGGTAGTTCATTGATGTTTACCTCCTTACCTTCCTTGCTTGAGGCTCCATGATTGCTTGGCTCAGATTCCACATTTGTCCCCTTGCCATCATGTTGTTTTGAGGCTTCTTTTAGCTTCAACCTCTTCTCCTTTGAGCTTTCAGATTGCTTCACTTTTGAAGATTCTTGTGGCTGCTCATCACACAAAACTTCTTCTTCTATCAATTCATCCTCCTCTTCTCTGAATTTCACTTGCTTTCCACTCCTAAGGGTGATAGCATTCAAGCCCTTAGGATTGATAACGTGTTGGAGGGGATTGTGCCACTGCTCCTGGCTTGTTGTTCACTCATGTTGTTAGACAACTGAGTTACATAGGAGTTAATGTTCTCAGATTTAGTCTCCCATTGCTCCATTCTCTTTTCCAAAGCACTAAATCTAGCATCATTCTTGGATGAGTCTTGTTGAATTAGTGAAGCTAAGGAGTTGAACTGAGTAGCGTTGGCAGCCCTTTCTTCCTTCATTAAAGCCATCATATTTTGTAGGAGTTGATTTGTTTCATCCTTAGGTGGGACCGCCAAGGCTTGAGATTGGTTTTGGAACTGGTTTGAAGATGGACCAGCTCCTCCACTCTTCTGAAATCTATTTGGAGGTCTACTATCATCATTCCTCCAGCCCAATCGAGGGTTTGATTTCCATCCTTCATTGTAAGTGTTGGAGTAGGGGTCCCACTTTTGATTTGGGCGGCCTTGGAAGACTGCAGACACTTCCTCATATCGGCCTGGACAAACGCTAGAAATATGCATGACTGATCCACATGTTTCACAACTAGGTGCTGTAATGTCCATAGGAGCGGATGGGCGATGCACACTCATATTCTTCAATTCAGCAGTGATCAAAGACAATTGAGATGTCACTTGGCTTCCCAAAGAATCGACTTTTGATTCCAAAGCGTCCATTCTCCTACTGTGCACTGAAGAGGTACCCAATTCATTAACCGCCCTAGTATCTCTTGCACTGAACTGTTGATGATTCAGGGCCATCTTCTTGATTAAATCCCATGCTTCTTCAGCAGTAGAGTCTATCAAAGATCCTCCTGATGCAGCGTCTAGCATACCCTTCTCTTGGTTCTTCAATCCATCATAAAAATATTGGACCAGCTGTTCATCAGGAATTTGATGGTGTGGGCATCTTGAGAGCAAGTCTTGAAATCTATTCCAGTAGTCGTACAGAGACTCATCGTAGTCTTGTTTAGCTGAATAGATCTCCTTTCTCATGGAAGAAGTCCGAGAAGCCGGAAAATATTTCTCCAAGAAAGCTTTCCTTAAGTTCCCCCAGCTGTGGTATGCGTCAGCCACATGCCTCGGAAGGCTCATATACCATTCGCGAGCTTTGCCTTCCAATGACAAATGAAAAACTTTCCACAGCACTTGATCTAAGGATGCTCCTACTGGCTTCATGCTCTGACAGACCATAGAAAGGGATTGTAAATGCAGATAAGGGTCTTCTCCTGTCAAGCCATGGAATTTTGGGAGAGAGTTAATCAATAAACCTTTAATTTCAAAGTTAACTTCAAAGTTTGTACATGCAGCAGTAAATGGGTCAAAGTTAACATCAGATGTGGTGGCTTCCCTAATTGTTCTTCTTCTAGGGTTCCCATTATTTTCTCCCACTCTCTCTTGTTCACCATTTCCTCCATTGCCTCCATTCCTTACTTGGTTGGCATTGGGGTTAGGATGAGGTTGGTTTTGTGGTAAATCAGCCATTATCTCTTGGTCAGTAGGTTCACTCTCACTACTAGATAGGCTAGATTCCACAGAAATATTCTCTTGCTCAATCACCAACTCACTTGTCCCTCTGACTCTTTTCTCTCTTCTTATCTCTGAGTCTTCTCTCAATCTCCGGGTTATAGGGCACAAGCTTGGTTTTTCGTGGCATGCAAAATAAGTATCACAAGAGAATAAGTAACAAAATTGACTTGCAGCACACAAAGTTAAATAAAAGTATGCAATGTGATGAATGCAAGTGTATGGGTGAGTATGAAAGTGTAATGATGAGTATGAGTATGTATGGGTGGGTATGAGTATGTATGCACAGATAAAGAAGCAAAGTGTAAGTTTTAAAACTTCCAAAAATGTTGGCCGCGGCAAAAACAGGGGTTGGCTGCGGCGAAAGTTGGCAGAGAAGACCAAATGTTTGATTGCAGGGAGTTGGCCGCTGCGAAGACAGAGGTTAGCCGCGGTGAAAGTGTCCCGAGAGAAATCCTTCGGTTTTTCAAAGAGTTGGCCGCGGCGAAAGAACAGGTTGGCCGCGGCGAAAGTGTCCCGAGAGGATTTCCTCAGTAATTCGAAAAGTTAGCCGCGGCGAAAGTTGACAGAATGCTTATCAGACACTAGACTTCACTGATGCAACGTGAGAGATGCTGAAAATCAAGAAAATCAGTATATTTGTTTGTATTTCCAAAAATTTTGATGCTATGCAAGATGAAAACCTATACTATGAACAAATATGTAACTAAACTACCTAAATGCCACCCAAAAAGATCAAAACCTCAAAAGTCAATCAAATAGCACAAGCTAACCTAGAGAACCAATTTCTTGGCTCCCCGACAATGGTGCCACTTGAAAGAGAGCCTTGATTATCGTTCGCTTAGAGGTTCTCGCTCAAAAATTTATCCAAGCTATGCAGTAATGCAAACTCAGGTCGTTCTCTTTTGGGAGCCTTAATTAGATGTCTAGGTTAGACTAATGCTATGCAGAGTAATGAAAAAGGGGTTTTTGGGTTTTTAACAATTAATGAAATGCCATAACTAAATGCAATTAATTCAAATTTAAGTTACTATGTTTTTGGATTTTTCTAAGATAATAGTAATGTAGTGAAGTTAATGATATGTAATCTCTTGAATAAAGCTTTGAAGCAATCATAGTTCAAAATAATTTTGGGAGTAGAAATCACCAAGTTTTCTAAATGAAAACCTTAAAGGACTCTTTAAGTCTAGGATCTTAATCAATGGCACCCATCTCATAAGATCCTATTAAGCTCACTTAGTGTGTGTATTAAGATTAATTAATGCACTTGGTTTAATGCAAGCCCAGATTAACTCAACAATCAAACAATACCATGCAAGAAGGAGAGTATCAAAAGAGTTGCATAGAAACATACATGTAACCACATGTATTGAAGCTCAAATTCAACACTAACTAATCCAATACACAAAAGATTCATCCAGAATTGATTACAACCATAATCAAAATAGTTCAGCCCAAATATACAAATCCTAAGACCTAGAAGTTCATAAATAAAGAACTAGAACTTATAGATGAAGCTAACTCCCCTTTGAAGCTCTGTGAACTCATGCTTCTTCCACCATATTCAAGAGTTGAGAAGCTTAGCTCGTCATAACTCTTGAATCAACTCCAACTAGGTATTGTTCTTCAGCCATGGCAGCAGCAGAATGAAGAAATGGAAATGGGATTAGGGTTTTTGAGGTGGAGATGAGAGAAGAAGATGAAAGAGATGTAGGTGGAGGCTGAATAATCATAATCTAATCTCATCATACCCAAAATAGGGTTTCTAACCTGAAACTTACGTGCATGGGTCGGTTCTTGGGGTTGGGTAGGTCAAAATTTCTTGAAATGGTCGGGTCTGAGATTTGCTGATTCGAGAGGTTCGCCGCGGCGAAACATGGCAGAGAGCCGTGCTTCAACAGATAAGTTTCGCCGCGGCGAAATAAGAAGTTGGCCGTGGCGAACATAGGCAGAGGGTCCTTTCCTGCTTCTTTTGCCTTGAGTTCTTCAATTCTGACCCCAATCTTTAGTGTCCTATAATAAAAAAGCAACAAATTGAAGTATCAATTGTCCTAGAAATCAATTGAATCCAATTAACAACCAATTATGACAATTTAATCCTCAAAATGACACTAACTTAAAGTAAGGACTCTAAATCTAAATTAAGCGCAATTATCAATAAAAAGGGCCAGTAAATATCACAAAATCATGGATAATGAGATGAAAAGATAATAATATCTTGAGCTCAATAACTCCCTCATCTCTCTCAACCTGAACCTACTCTCCTGTGCTTGTTATGCTTTCTTACCTCTGGAAATCCTCCCTTGTCGTCTGAAATTCAAGTTAATCTTGAGTAAAATCCACCCTTCCTGCACTCTTTCAATGTTTGATCTGTTTTTCTTTTTGTTCATTCTAGTTCAGTTTAGTTCTGTGTTTTCTAGGGTTTTAGTTTCCAGGGTTTTGATTTTGATTGAGTGGAGTTTTGCCTAGATGTTTAAAATTTTGTTTAACTGGTTTTGTAACTGCTTGGGATCACATTTGCTGTAAACATTTGGTTTTTGGAAAACTAGTTCGTTCTGCATTTTTTGAAATTTCTGGGTTCAAGTCATGATCTCACTATTTTCAGGTTACGACCTTGAGTCTTTCTGAACTCAAATTTTTTTCTCTCCCTCTGACTGTTCAAGTTGCAACCTTACATCCTTTAAGTTGCGACCTGAGCTCACAAAGGAGACTTTAAA
This sequence comes from Neltuma alba, assembly GCF_004799145.2. Lineage (NCBI taxonomy): Eukaryota > Viridiplantae > Streptophyta > Magnoliopsida > Fabales > Fabaceae > Neltuma > Neltuma alba. The sequence goes on from NW_021635282.1 coordinate 50,957, forward strand.
CCTCTGATTCACCCTTGTTGTTTCTAAACTACAGCTTCTTAGTGGATTTTGACTTTACCTATTAAGGATTTGCAAGAAACTGATTTTGGGCAATTGAAAATTATGAATGCTTGGGTTTTCTCATGATTTTCTCAATGGTTTTAAAACACAAGTGTCCCAATTCAATATCTTGAACAATTTGGCTAAAGTGAGTCTAGCAAGGGGTAACTGTAGGCTAGTGTGGGGGAGTGCTTGGTTTCTGGACCTAGTGTAGGTTTAAGTTTCCTTTATAGGGTTGTTTGTTTTGTATGTTTACTTTAGTTGTTTGTTGTATGTTTGCTTTATGCTCAGATGCCTCACACTAAGAACCTCGAGTCTTCAAGCTCGAAAAGGTTTTGCCCTTGTGAAGAGACAAAACTTAGAAGAAAGAAAGTAGTGAAAATGTTTGCCAACAGGGGGTGGTACAAGAGTGACATTTTCCAGAGAGTAAGGAGTACGACTTTTATAAGCTCGCCATGGCACGTGGTTGAGGGGAGCTCATAAAGAAGAGAAATAAGGCTAACTTGACTTTGGTAAGAGAGTTCTATGCTTGCTCTGTGATGGATAGACATATAGGGATCACTTTTAGAGGAAGTGAATGTTATTTCAATCGAGATGCTATTGATAAGTTTTACAAGCCTCCTGAAGTCCCTGTCTGTGAATACTAGTGTTGGAAGACCAGACTTGAGGAAGTATCCTGGGAAGAGGTTTTCCAAACCATCGGGACAGGGGGAGCTAGTTGGACTGTGAAGAAAAATGGGCGGAAAGTCTTTAAGTGCAAGCACATGAATGATAAAGCTAGGATTTAGCTAAACCTTATGACCTATAACGTGATGCTATCAGCCCATATTTTTTATGTTTCTAAAGAGGGCATACTCCTATTGTATCTCCTCATGACCCGACAGCTTATTGACATCCCTATTATCGCCCTGGACCAAGTCGGGCATTATGCCAATAATGTTGAGACTCTTTTGGTATTTCTGTACTTGATCACAGATATGTGTGTAGCACACAGGACACTAACGCGCAAATCTAACTCTATCTTAGACCTTGCCATGACTAGGTACTATACTGCCTCCAAATCTAATAGAGAAAGGAAAAGAGGAAAAAGGGTGATGGAGGAAGGTCTAGAGGAGGAGGCAGTTGAGGGTGGCTCTAGTTTCAACCTCACCTTTCTAAGTGAGTAAATTACCTAGCTTGGTCAGTAAGTGACAATTTAAGCGAGGAGTTCGATGCATACAAAGCTATTTTCATGTCTCATGAGTTTAGAAGGTAGAAGTTTATGGATCCTCTGATCTCGGAGATGGCCAGGACTCTCAAGGCCAACTTTTCTCAAGAGTATGAACAGGCTTTTTGCGAGAACACCATTCCTACTATAAGTTACTTTAGTGGTGGTCCAGGACAGTCTTCTGGTACTGCTGCTACTGCTGATGCTAAAATGGGAGAAGCGAATGTCTAAGCAGGAGAAGATGCCATGGCAGAAGAGGAAAGAAGAGCAGAGGAGGATTGAAAGCTTTACTGTTTGTTACACCTTGCTATTATTTGACTTAGGGTTCAATTAAAACCATTTTAGACTACATTGGATGGTCTTGGGCTCAATTCTATCCCAAAAACTCTAATTTTCAGATTTTCACTGTTCATCAGGTAAAAATCCAGTTTTCTGGCCCAACTTCAAAAATTCATAAATTAATCTACAAAAATAAAAATGGAGTGGTTCAAAATTCTAAAAAAAATCTCTTTGAATGTTCTTTCAGCAAAAAATAGTCTTGTGAACCAATTCTATTGGAAAAAGTGTCAGGTTTTTATAAAATTCACCTCTGTCTACTAGGCAAAAACTTTTTTCTAGATTTTGAAACCTTACCTTTGAAAAATCATTAAAAATTCTGTAGTTGGCCATTTTTAATGTGTTGGCCATCAAAATGAAGCTCAGGACGTGATCTACAAACATGCCAAATTTCGTAATTAAACACATTCGGTAACTCAATCAAAACATTGATTAAATATGGCGATGTTAGTGAATTTATAGCACTCCCCAGCATAATATTACATAACCAAAAGTCCATGAATTTTTATGGAGTGACACCATAATTTAGCCTCCAATCTGTAGCTTGCTCTTGGGAGTTTAAGGCCCTAAAATGTTAGGTTGTATTTGGGGGATGATATTTTAAGAAATCCCAGTAGCAGATTAACCAACTATATCATCAACAAGCATCATCATTATGCATAACTACATTAACTACTATTGGTGAACTAGCATGCTTATTATTTGGCAAACTCAATCACGCAAAGGCCAAAGCAAGAAAGTGCAAAGAGCAGCCACATCACAATCAAGAAAAGTCATCCACATAACAGCAATTAATCATGCAATAATCAATAATTCCAAGTCAATGTTAATAGTTAGGTTCGACTTGCTACCTTGCTCCAAAAGCTTGAGTTTTCTTTGTTTCTCTTCTTCTCCTTCACAAATATCAAACCCTAGCATGGCATTCCACCAAAAAGGGCAACAAGGGTCATTAATCAAACCAAGTAAAAGCAAGAACACAACTTAAACATAACTCTTGCTCTTTAAAGCTTCCATCTTTGTTCTTTCATTTATGACCTTTGATTTTCCATAACCCTAAAATTGCTTCTTGACTTATTCCCACATGATTTTTCATGTAGGTTCCAAATATGTGCTTAGATTTGAGAAAATTAAATTCCTCCTTTCAGTTCTCTCTTGACCGAGCCAAAGGGGTCGTTTAAACAAAAATTACAGCTTTGATTTTAATGCTTCCAACACTTGTTCTTTAGGTTTATCTGTTGGAATGGCTGAACACCCAAGAGGGGGGGTGAATTGGGTGTTGATTAAAATTAAAAATCTTTTCGCAATGTAATGAAATTCGTAAGAAATTTTGAGTATAAAAAATAATGAATCGAGATAAGTATAATCACAGTAGTAAAATGGTTTAGCTGGAAATATAAAAAGGTAAGGGAAGAGAAGATGCAAACAGTGATTTATCCTGGTTCGGTCCTCACTGACCTACGTCCAGTCCCCAGGCTCCCCCTGAGATTTTCAATCGACTATCTCCCTCAAGTTTAACACGGGTACTTGAGAACCACTACAATCACAAGTTTGATCCGGGCACTTGTGACGCCACTTACAATTCTTAGACTAACCAGTCTAATTCAACAACAACCTCACACCGAGGTAATACTCTCCCTTACTCACCGTAAGGATACAATCTAATAATGATAATGAAGATTGAATATTTCTTCTCTCAAAGAAGTGATAGATGAATCTTAAGCACGTTTGGGAAACTCTCCTCTCTATCTTACGGATACATATGTTTCCGTCTATGGAGCACAGAGACAGGGAGTTTTCTTTCGGAGCTCTAAATGAGAATATGTTGATTCGGCATTTTAGCATTTGATGTTGTAAGCTTGGACTCTTCTCTTTTTTTTGTTTTGAATGCTCTTCTATTTATAGATGATGTTGGGTAGTTGACCGTTGAGCTTTTTCTTCCCGTTTGGCTTGAAGAATATGACCGTTGAAACTAGCCGTTGGAAGCTTCTGACGAACGTCGATTCTTCACATCATAAATTCGTTGTGGCTCTTTATCTGAAATAATGTTCCTCAGATCAAGTGATAAGTATCTGATAATCATAGACACAATAAGTTGGAAAACATGGAATCAATCATCAGATATTCAGAAAGTAAGATGAACTTACTTGATCGATGTCTTGATCGATAAAACTTTGATCGATTATATTATCGATTAATTACATGAAGAAAAGATATAGCAGATAGATGCAATTATCGAATAGATTATGAATCATATGATGATCGAACACATGATCGATAAATGATGAAGCATGAATACAGTGACCCAAAAATGATTTATGCAAGAATAAACCTTTTCAAGTTATGTTTGCCTTCGTATCCTTTTAATAGAGAGTTATGTGTAAAAAGAAGGCTGAGAAAAGCTTTAAAGAAAATAGATCATTGATTTTAAGAATCATCATTGTCGACTGATGTTTAAACGGAGAACGTTCCATGATCGAACAAGTGATCGAACACTTATTGATCGAACAGATTATCGATAATCCAAGTGTTACAGAAATGAAACTTCAGTCATTGATGATCGAACAAATTATTGATAAATGGATGATGGATAAGGTTATCGATAAACAAAGTGTTATAGAATAGAATTTTAAGTAATGATTTTCCGAACACATTATCGATAAACAAATAATAGATAACCTTATCGATAAACAATAAGCAAAAGTATATTCGGAGAAAACACATGCTATGTAGGTTGATCGAATAGGTGATCGATTAATGAGTGATCGATAAAGTTATCGATAAAGTAAAACAAGGAGATTTAATCCTATAAATTCAAAGAACTGATTTATCGATCTCGTTACGTGAAAAACAGGGTAGACATGTAAGAGCAATGATCGATCATATTATCGATAAATGACTGATCGATGAGGTAATCGATAAATGGAGACTAAAGCAAAACATAGAATGAGTAGAACGCATTACCATTTATCTGTCTTCTCATCGATAATCTATTTATCGATCATGCTATCGATAAATGCCTATTTATCCATAACGTTAACTTTGTTTATCGATCAAGTGATCGATGAATACATTTATCCATAACATTATCCAAAAACCATTTATCCAACAGGTTATTGATAAAATCTTAATAATGCATGTGAAGATAAAAGAGAAGAATCGAAGAGATAGTACCAGGAACTCAATAAAATGATCAAATATGTAGTTGCTTGATCAGGCTCGAGTAACATCTGATAATGGCTTTTCATTTCCTCATTTCTTCTAGTGCTTTTACTCAATAACATGTTTGAGTAGTATGTTGTTTGAGAGCTTAATCAATCAATGTAGAATTTCTGGTCTTTGCCTCAATAAATTCGAAGTCTGATTCAAGCAGAACGAAGGTCAACTTTGAGTGATCATAACTCTTCCAATTCAACTTCAAATTTTGCAAATGACCTATCCCCAGAAAGCTATTTGAGTCTACTTTCTAGTGCAACAATAATCACCCCAAAATTCATTGTGGTTGCAAAGTTATCTTCATCACAATGACTAAAGGTCGGAATAAAGGCGTTAATCCTTACTGCAATCTTTCGAGCAACATATCTCCCTCATATGAAACTCTTTGAAGGTGAATTTGGTGTCCATGAACCGTGTTCTGAGTCTAGTTTCATAGGAATCAAGTTTCACCTCAAACGGATTTGTGGTTTGAGCGATATTGAAGAAATACCGAACCTATGTCAGAGCTGAACGAAGAACAGAGCATAACAGAGGATGTATTTTATCGATAACTTGATCGATAAATGGATGATCGATCAAGTGATCGATAATTGCCCATGAAAATCACCTCTGAAGCTTATTTTTCATGTTTATATGAAGGGTGACTCAATATATGATGGTATAACTTCCCGGTTGTATATTTTAGCTTCCGACTGAGCCATCCAAACTTCTGATTGAGTATAGCAACGTTTAACATCAAATCTATGAACTTGAATCTTGATATTTTCATTTGATCTTGCAAGTTCTTCTTTTCTCAATCTCTCTTCTTCTTCTTCCTCTTGATCATTCTCCATAACTCAAAGTGTAACATAATATCTCCTTTCTTTTCTTGAGGAAACTACATAAGATAGTAAGTATGATAGTTAGTCAAAATATGAGATAAATAATTTATGTAAACTTTTTGCTCTATTATTTGACATCATCAAAACTAATCATATCTAACATTATCCTACACCATTTTTCATTTTGAGCACAATGGAAGCATTAAAAAAATTGAAAAACACATCCTAAGGTCCATTTACTGCCTTGGCCAAAATGGTCCATATGATACACAACCAAGAAAACACTTCAAAAATCAACTCACAACCACTTGTAACTACTAGGATCTATCATGCTTTGAAGTGTTATAGCAAGTGTGATCAACAAAACTTCTTTCCCTACCATATATACATTTCATCCAGCACCCAAAGAAGAGAGGGAACATAAATTTTCAACCATACGAACAAAGAAAACAAGGCAAGGATCCATTTAGAACCAAGAACTAACCTTGAATCCTTGGTTGTATGATCAAGTTGGTAGTTTTTCCCTTGATTTCCCTTTGAACTCTCTCTTTTCTCTCTTGGTTCCCTCTTGGACGAAGTAACATCTGAATATTAGGGGAAGATGAGCTTGTTTAATGAGCCAAAATATCCCAACCACCATCATAAATGAAATTCCAAGTGTCATTACTCTCTTTAATCTTACTTTCTTTTTCATAATTAACTAAATCCAAATGAAATTAATTACCAAAAGTCAAAATCCTCTCCATTTGAGGAATGACACTTGACAAGTTCAAATCCTCTCTATTAGGGGCTTGACACATGGCTAATTGTGAACCATTTGAATTGCAAGACTCTAGTCTTGCTTTATCGGTGCACTTTGACTCTGGGTTTAACTTCTTTTCTATAATTACAGTATTTTGGCCTCTGTAATTATTTTCTATCAGATCCCTAATTTATTCTCCTTATTTTTATCTTCCCAAATTGTCCTCTTTGTCTCAAAACTAATTTCCCAATAATTAAATAAAAAGGAAAACTAATTTCCTTCTCTTTAGTGATTTTTCCACCTTTCAGAGGAATTAGGAAAAATCTTGGATACTTGAGGGCCTTCTTTTAATTCCATAATCTCTTATAATTTTTTAGGACATCAAAGGAATTTTCTTGGAATTTTATTCTCCTTCCAAATATTTATTTGGAATTTTCCAAATAAAAGACCTTAAACTAGCTCAAATCGCCCTTAAATTCCTTTGTAATTTCTTTAAGAGTAATTTGGTCATAAAACCAATTTTATAATCCCATATAATTCTCAAGGAATATTTTCCTTATTTTTTCTTAATTTTCTAAGGCTTGAAAATATTTTTCCATAATTATTCTTAACCAATTTTCCTTAATTAGTCCAACTTTTCACAATTGACTTGGAAAAATTATAATAATTATTTTCCACCAAAATTCTTCTATTTCTCCTTGTCACTTTTCACCCTTAATTATTTAGGAATATTCCTTATTCCTAATTACCCTATTACCGGATGTGACATTTATTCCCTCCTAAATAAATTTTGTCCTCGAAATTTAAAACGTATCTTATTGGAAAAGTTTAGGATACTTTTCCTTTATCTCAATCTCCATCTCCCATATGACTTCTTTCGGTGTAAGACCTTCCCAGACAACCTCGACCGACAGAATCTGCTTGCTTCTTAGCTGCTTGACCTTTTGATCCATGATTCACTCTGGTCCGACTTCAAAAGATGGGTTGTCTTAGAGCACAATGTCATCATAGCTTATGACACGTGACAGGTCTGGATGGTATTTCTGTAATTGGAAGATATGGAAGACATCATGAATTTGACTCAAATTCAGGGGAAGGGTTACTTATAAGTTAGTAGTCCAGCCTTGGACAAAATTTGAAACGGTCCAACATACTTCCAACCTAGCATCTTAGTCTTTAGGGATCATGTAACACCTCATGTTTAAATCAATTAAATTTCCTTGTGGAAGCATTTGGAATCACTTTTGAAGGCTACAATTGATGAAAAATCAAGTTTGAAAAATTTTCATTTACGGGTTACTATTCATTGTCACCTTAAAATGTGACAAACTTCAAAAATTCATAACTAATTGTAGAAAAATCAAAATTGAGTGATTCCAAGTTCTACAGAAAGCTCTTTGGATAAAATTTTGAGGAAAAATAGTTTCTAAACTGATATCCTTGAAATTCGAGTTCAATTTCCTTTGAAAAAGCTACTGTTCATTTAGTCATTTTCGGATTTTACTATATTTTTGCCTAACTTTGGAAACGCATAACTTTCTGCTCGGTTATCAGAATCGGGAAAACTACCCCTCATTCTAAAGAGAGAAAGCATATCTCTTTTCTTGCCAAATCTTATGACCCAACTCACTCGTTTGATAGGTCAAACTGGAGCTACAAACTCACTGCTCCAGGACCTACGTTTTATCCCTTAACATCTCTTTAATTCTTTTTATTTCTTTTTTATACATAACATGGTCTTACTCTTTCCCGTTCATGCTCATACACTTGCATTCATGTCATAAATATTATAATTAAATACATGACATCATTGGCATCCATAACATAGTTCACAAAATAGTAGAATTATACATTTATCAACAATCTCATCCATTAACAAGAATAATTCTTCGCTTACTTCTCCTTGCTTCTCATGACATTATTGCCCATCTTTGATTGACCTAAATGGTTGGTTAGGGAGGGATGAGATTCAAGAGAATCTCAGTAGCAAACACTACCCATAAGCATGCAAGACATAATGCACATGTATGACATGTTATAACATTAACACATGAATGCCATGAAAAGTAAGCTAAAGCATTTCATGCTTTCGTAATATATTGCCAAGGAAAAACATAACATAAACTTGCAAACATAACTTTACAGATATTTCATCATAGCTTAGTCATATCATGGCAACACAACCACATCATACAGGCATACATATCAAACACACAATATAGGTAAGTTCACTATCTTGCACATCAAGCTTTCCTCTTACTTTTCCTTTAACTCCCTTGACTTGCCAACCATGTGGACATTCGGTCAACATCACCAAACACCCTCTTGGATGTTCCAAAGGTTCTAAACATAGTCATATTGATCATACAATCCATTAGGACCTCTAGATTATATAAAGTTCAAGACTAGCTTTCTTGAACCCCAACCCTTTCTCTTGCTTTTAGGGTTTCCTTTCTAGCTTTTCTAACATAAATCTCATCATTTCCAACCTTAAGATCCATTTCTTGTCAATTTGGACCACTTTAGATGGCCTTAGATTCAAGAAGATCAAATCTGGAAATTTTGGTTTGCGGGTACTGTTCACGCAGAAACTCCAGAATTTTCGCTCAACTTTGAAAATTCATAATTAATTCTAGAAAAATCAAAATTGAGTGGTTCCAAGTCTCACTGAAATATCCTTAAGTTAAGTTTAAAGGAAAAAAAGTTTCAGGAACCAATTCTACTCTGAAAAGTCCCAGAATTGTACGGAACTCGACACTCTTCCAAAAGCTCAACGCTGTTTCCAGATTTCAAACCCTAACTTTGAAAAATCACCATAAATCGTACACATATCCAAATGAAGTTTTCCACCCATGGATTTAAAGCTTAAAGAGTTTAATTTAAGCATGCCAAATTTCAGAATCATATACAAAGAGTAACTTATTCGAAATAGGCATCAAATTAGATGCTACAACCATCACATACCTTGATCTTGAAGCTTGAATCTTGTTCCTTCTTCTTGGCCTTCACCCCCACGTTTTTCTCTCTAAATTTTGGCAGAGTTTTTCCTCTACAAATGGCTACCAAATTCTCTTTCAAGGTGGGGTATTTATAGGCTTCATACTTTCCATAATTCCACACATGCCCTTCTTGCATAAGACTAAATTTTAGCCCTCCAATTTTTACCTCTTGCCACATGTACAAATCTTACGCTATGTGGCTTCATGTGTTGACACTTGGATGATGAGTCATTAGGGCTTATGTCATCTTGATGACATCACGCTTACATCATCAAGCTACATGTCTTTAATCCAACTGCACATGTGTCTTGCATCCGACCGTACATGTGTCTTACATCTAATTATACATGTAATACTTTCTTTTTCCCATCTAACCGTGCACTTGTCACTTTCATGTCCTTTCATCATTTATGGCATTAAAATAGGGAGAAAATAAATGGAAAATTCGTGTAAAAATATTTTCTTAATTATTTCTCCACCTATCAAGCCAATCTTGCACCATGTCGGATACTTTTTTGGTCTTGACTTACCCTGTACCACTGGGACATGTTCTGACACCATTTTCTCATCTTAATTAAGTACATGTATGGCACCACCTTAGAGGAGCAGAGGGAAAAATAGTCAACACCATTGACCGATTAGTCAACCTTATTGAGTCACACAGTAGAAATTTTGCTCTACTGGGTAGATAGGGAACTGTTTAACACTTACCCGTATTGCATTCTAATTTTTCTACTGCCCATAAAATATCTTCTAGTGGCTCATATGATGACTCTTCACCCTCATAAATGAAGCACATGGGAAAGAAGAAGAGAATTCAAGTTGAACTTGTCTTCCTCAAAATATCTGAGATATTTTCTAACTTTGTCTCCTAATTAAGGGACATTAATTATTTAACATTGAACTGGAGCATTTTATCCAATCCTGAACTCCAAAAATTTATCTAAAAATATCATAAAATTCATCATATTCTAGAGAAAATCTGTGAATTTTGTCAGATCATAACTCAACCTATAGCCCCACTTAAAAATCATTATTTAAAATGCCCTTTTTCGGCACAACTGGCTTTTAAGTATTCTTAAAACCATCTGTTGGCCTTTTGGGGATGAAACTAATTTTATAATTTTCTATAGTCTCTTAACTCCTGAATCCCTATTCTTACTTACATTTCTGAGGCCTCCTGATGGCTCAAATAATTAAGTCTAGCTTTATACCCCAAAACGAGCCATAATATTAAAAATTCATTTAAAGTCAATCCAAGGGTGTTTTTGTTATTTTACTTCATATACAGGCCTTAAAATGTCATTTCTCATTTTCTGAGATTTTTCTGGAATTTTTAGGCATAATTTTCACTTTTGCCCTTATCGGCTCGAAACTTTACAAAATTATGATTTTGCCCCTGGTTTGACTTTACCCCAAAATTTACCTCATTGTAGCCTCCAACATAACCTTTGGCCTATACTTATCTCAACTTCTCAATCTTGAGCCTTGAGACTTTATCCAAGTCTCTAACTTTCTCTTTCCTTAGTCTCGAAAAACTTTTCTTTTGCGATTAAGTCCCTGGGAGTCCCTCTGTCTTTCCAAGGAAACCTTTAGGACTCTTGCCATATGGGGTCTAGTAGTCTATTCATTTTAGGCTAATTCTAGTACTTCTAGGGCCAAAAAATCGGGATGCTACAGATCGACCGATGTTTGTTATCGGTGACACTTGATCACCAATTTCAAACTCTAACAGTCTCCTTTAGAGTCGGGGTAGCTCTCCTATCTACTTTGAGCTATTAGAAGTCATTGCTGAATAACTTTAATTTGTTGAGAAGTATGATCCATTATATCAGGACCATCCTTACTTCTTTCATTGAGTTCTATCCAGCACAAGGGAGATCTACACTTCCTCCCGAAAAGTGCTTTGTATGGTGCCATTCGGATACTGGAATGGAAATTATTATCTTAACTGAATTTAGCTCACAGTAAGTACGCATCCTAGTTACCGCTGAAATCAAGCACCTATGCATGTAACATATCTTCTAACATCCATATCATTCTTTGTGTCTGCCCATCTGTCTCAGGATGGTAGGCTATACTGAAGTTGAGAGTAGTGTCCATTTCTTTCATAAGGACCTCTAAAACTTCAAGTAAATCTCGGGTCTTAGTCTGAAACCATATTGCTTAGGGCACTTGGTAGCCTAACAGCTTCCTTAACTTTTATCCTCCATTTTTTGCTAGACTTAGTGCATTCTTGCCAAAATGGCTAACATTTCTGGCTTTTGTACCCTCTTATATTACTTCCCAGAGGTTACCTATCACTGGGTTACTCTTGCCTAGGCACGCTTAACTGAACAATGCTGATGGGAATCTGAGGTGCTGATTCTGATAGGCTCAACCCTGGTACTTTGCTATCTTAGCCCCCTTGTTTTCCTATCTTTAATCAGGTCTTTTTAGCTTACATTCTTGTCTCTTGCCTCATCTTAAAGATTTTCCTGTCAATACTCAGTTTGTCTCTATATCACATGGAGTTCTTCCTATATCTAGAGCTAGCCTGAATGTCTCTTTTTCAGGTCTTATGGCTCTAACTCCTCTAACTTTGGCTTTCCTCTGTTAATCGGAAGGAAATTGAATCCAGCCTAATCAATGATAAGGTTATCTAGAAGGAAATCATGGGTACTCTCTCAGTATTGGTTTACAACTGAAGGATATTTTCACATCCTCAATTCATCCCTGGTCCTCATCTTTCCAAATAGGTACCAATCTTTGGGAGACTTAGACCATAGGACTAAGTAAAGTCATCTCCACTCAGTTGGTCACCATACTGATAATTCCCCAAAATTATTCCAAGAACCAATACCATTTTCTTAAGCCTCATGTCAATTCTCCAGGCCACCTATTCGTCTCTTTAGGTGCCTAAGTCAATCTGTCTTAGGAGTTCTCTTACTCCTTTAGCTACTCTAACCGTCTCTTACTACTTTAGAACGTTACAGAGAGAAGACTTATGCAACTTTTCTTTCCTCTACTTTACTTTTCAGTATGAGCATACTCTAACATGCATAATGCCTAGCATTTCAATGCAAGGAGTGCAAGCTCTTACTAGTTGCTATGTCTGTAGCTTGCCATCTAGACATCTTATCCCTACAAGAGGGAGCCTCTCTTTCTATTTGCAGCTGCTTCTGGAAGTCATAGGGAGAGGACTTTTGAGGTTCTTTTTCTTTCTGCTTGCTTTAGTACTTTGCTAAGCTCAGGTACATCTAAGCCTAGCTTCATTCTTGGCTAGTCATACTTCCATCGGATGAAGTCACTCTATTTGCCTTACCTCGACTGTTTCCTTTTCCTACTCAGATAGGGTATCTTGCTCCATCTTGAGAAACGTAAATTTCTAATTTGGAGGACCAATTCCCACCCTCTCTAGGAAGACTCCTGGCCAAGAACTTATCCCTTTAAAAGGGTGCCTCTCAACCTAAACCCCAAGCGACTGAGTATCTCTTAACATTAAGGGGAACATGCCAACCTCTAAGCTAGTTCCCCGCATAGCTATCTGTCTCGTCCTCTTCTTCTTGATCCTTAAGACATTTCACTAAGGCACTCCATCTTGACTTCATTATCTCTAAGTTCTTATTCATCTATTCCAGGACTTGAGATAGCTACTCTATCATGGTGCCCTAGCCTTAATGAGGCTGTAAGAGTTTGTCTAGCTTAGGTGGCCACTTACACATTCCTAGTGGTGTATAGACTCAACCCCTAACCATACTGTTCAACTCCTCATCATTACTTTTCTTTTTAAGGGGGAATCTAATAATTCTAATTAGTGGCTACCTCTCTCTTTCTAACTTCTACTACTCTCACTCTTTGCAACCTCTGAGAGTCGTTGTGTCTCGTTGAGTTACTGTATCAACATCTAAGAGTTATTGTGTTCATTCGTTATGACCAGAATCCTTGTTTGCAGCTATGGAAGTTACCACCTCTTTTGGTAATCACTATGTATCCATCCATCGCCACTAATTCCCTTGGTTTATCATGATGAAACACACTTTTCTCTTATCCTCTGCTAGTCTTACTTAGCTTCATTCATCGTACCATTGCCCGTCTGGGCTTCCGTTACGAAGTTCAACTTAACTTCCAAATTTAACTCCATTTCTCTTTAAGGTAGTATCAGGGTTTTGTCCTTGCCATTATGGGATGACAACCAATTCAAGCCAATCATCTCATCAATTTCATGGAAGGCATACATATCAAATCTAAGGCAGTACAACAGTGCTCATAACAAACTATACAGTTTAAGCACATATCATATATAATTACCCTATTGTGTATTGGTGCGGACACATGTATGTCGCTCGGTAACATATTCATAATTAAGCCAAGTCTTTTAGAACAATCATACAAGAGAAGAAAATGACTAGCAATCGAATTATACATTGTAATCACTGGGAGTTTGTTAATAATGATCATACCTTAGATCATTTCTGGTGACTTCTCGATTTCTTCCCCTGTGATGGTAAAAACTCGTCCTTGGGTATGTGGCCTTGCCTTTTCTGTATCCTGCAGACATTCTCTCGAGAAGTGTCTAGGCTTGCCGCAAGTGTAGTAAACATTCTGCCCAGTCATACACGGTCTATCACCGTGACTCTTGTCGCAAGTTGGGCATTCCTTGCCATTTGAGGGCTTGCCTCCCTTCTTGCTCTTTTGGTTGTCCTATGGCCTCTTTTTCTTCCTGTTGGCATTAGAAAAGGTGCCACCCTGATCTCCCTTCTCTGACTTAGGAGTAGATTTAACCATCAGATGATGGTTTAGGCTATTTTCTATAATTCGGTAGGCCTCAACTGCTTTGTTAAAGTACTCAAACTATCTGGGAGCAATCATCTCCCTTAAGGACTGCTTTAGTCCTTTGACCATCTTTTTCGTCATCCACCTCTCATCATCTCGGTAACGCAGGTAACTGGAGTAGTGGGAGAGATAGATAAACTTAGCTAAATACTCGTCAATTGATTCATTATCCTTCTGCTTCATGGTCAGGAATTCTGCTTCTCTTTCATCCATGACTGACCTCAGAAAATATTTCTCATGGGATTGCTCCTTCCCATGTCACCCTCGTGTTCCAAGCATCCAGAATAAGTTTTGTGTTCTTCCACCAGCAGACAACATCTTTCTCTAACTTGTATATTGCCATCTGGGCTTTCCACTTCGTCGGGTAGTCTAATACTTTAAAGATCTTCTCCAAGTAGTTAATCCAGTATTCTACCGCTTGGACGTCAAATTGAATAATGGCAGGTCATGCTTGCAAAAGCAAGTCATCTATTGCTAGATGCTATCAAGGTCTATTGCTAGAATTGCTGGTCTAGGCAATGATTCTGTTGCTTGCGCTTCTGAGGTTTCTTCCTCTGGTTGCCTCCTGTTGAGGTTAGCCATTACTGCTGTTACTGCTGTGGTTATCACTGCATCCCTCTCTTGTTCCTGGCAAGCTTGTGCCACCCTCATCTCCTCGATGGTCTTCTGCTGGTGAAGGATTTCGTCGAGTTCTAACTATTGTATTTAACTACTCAGATAGTATAATAAAGAAAAAAGAAGTAAATATCATACTTGGATTTCATTTAACAAAAGAGGCATACATCATTCAACATTTAAGCATTAGGAATCAACAAAGCAGTTCAAAGCATACATAAACCAAGCACTGCCAGCCTAACCTACTACGATTAGCTGAAACAAACATGTCCTATGTCAGCCTTACGAGGATCTAACTGTCTAAAAGTAGTGTAGCATAACAAAGTTTTCAAGACACTGGATATAATCCTCAACACCTAAACCTACTATCTGGTCCAGGCGACAGAACTCATTCACCCATGAGGGTAAATATGAAAGCATGTCTTTCATCATGTAAACCCAGTCCTTGGTATCTAGATAAAGGTTATTTGGTCCATAAGTCTGATACAATACCTTTACCCCTTGAAGGTAATCTAGGTAAATATTCGGCTCTTGCTGATCCTCATCTTTCTTGATATGACGACCCAAGAACTCTAACTTTCCATTTAGCTGCTCATGATTATAGATCCTAAGCTCCGTTAAAGCAGGGTCAGGTATTGCAGGTGCCGGGGCTTTCCCTGGCTTGGTACTAGGTTCAAGAATGTCGCATGGACGCACCTTTAGGGTAACAGGTTGTCTGATGGATTGAAGGCAAAGGCCTAGGTCTAATGGTTCTTGGTATAGGCTAGTTACAGGATCTATCAGGTTAGTAGGTGTGGGAAGGTACAGTAATTGTTCTGCAGTGATCCCTAGCAGCTCAGGATAGCACTCGGCATAGCTGTTTGAGCTCACTGACGAATGGCCTAAGCTGGCATCTCCGATAGTCCATTCCATCGGATCTTCTTCTTTGGTAGGATCAATAATGTTAAGAGCCTAATCATTGACTGATGGCTCAGATCTAGGGTCTCAGTCTATTGTGTTTTCCATCTTGATTCCTGTAAAGACGTGTCAGTTCCTCCTTAACTAACCCTGATGTCTAACGTATAAACTCAAGCAAAGCATTCTATCCTATGCTAGAACCTTCACTCTGACACTAAAAATGTCACACCTTAGTATCATATTGTCTTAGGGTTCAATTAAAACAATTTTAGACTACATTGTATGGTCTTGTGCTCAATTCTATCTCAAAAATGCTAATTTTTGGATTTTCACTGTTCATCGGGTAAAAATCTAGTTTTCTGGCCCAACTTCAAAAATTCATAACTTAATCTAAAAACATTGAAATAGAGTGGTTTAAAATTCTATAAAAATCCCTTTGAATTTTCTTTCAGCAAAAAATAGTCTTGTGAACCAATTCTATTGGAAAAAGTGTCAGGTTTTTGTAAAATTCACCTCTGTCTATTGGGCAAAAACTTTTTTCCAGATTTTAAAACCTTACCTTTGAAAAATCATTAAAAATTCTGTAGTTGGCCATTTTTAATGTGTTGGCTATCAAAATGAAGCTCAGGACGTGATCTACAAACATGCCAAATTTCGTAATTAAACACATTCGGTAACTCAATCAAAACATTGATTAAATGTGGCAGTGTTAGTGAATTTATAGCACTACCCAGCATAATATTACATAACCAAAAGTCCATGAATTTTTATGGAGTGACACCATAATTTAGCCTCCAATCTGTAGCTTGCTCTTGGGAGTTTCAAGCCCTAAAATGTTAGGTTGTATTTGGGGGATGATATTTTAAGAAATCCCAGTAGCAGATTAACTAACTATATCATCAACAAGCATCATCATTATGCCTAACTACATTAACTACTATTGGTGAACTAGCATGCTTATTATTTTGCAAATTCAATCACGAAAAGGCCAAAGCAAGAAAGTGCAAAGAGCAGCCCTATCACAATCAAGAAAGTTCATTCACATAACAGCAATTAATCATGTAATAATCAATAATGCCAAGTCAATGTTAGTGGTTAGGTTCGACTTGCTACCTTGCTCCAAAAGCTTGAGTTTTCTTGGTTTCTCTTCTTCTCCTTCACAAATATCAAACCCTAGCATGGCATTCCACCAAAAATGGTAGCAAGAGTCATTAATCAAGCCAAGTAAAAGTAAGAACACAACTTAAACATAACTCTTGCTCTTTAAAGCTTCCATCTTTGTTCTTTTATTTATGACCTTTGGTTTTCCATAAGCCTAAAATTGCTTCTTGAATCATTCCCACATAATTTTTCATGTAGATTCCAAATATGTGCTTAGATTTGAGAAAATTAAATTCCTCCTTTCAGTTCTCTCTTGACCGAACCAAAGGGGTCCTTTAAACAAAAATTACAGCTTTGATTTTTAATGCTTCCAACACTTGTTCTTTAGGTTTATCCTGCACCATTTTTCATTTTGAGCACAATGGAAGCATTAAAACATTGAAAAACACATCCTAAGGTCCATTTACTGTCTTGGCCGAAATGGTCCATGTGATACACAACCAAGAAAACACTTCAAAAATCAACTCACAACCACTTGTAACTACTAGGATCTATCATGCTTTGAAGTGTTATAGCAACTGTGATCAACAAAACTTCTTTCCCTACCATATATACATTTCATCCAGCACCCAAAGAAGAGAGGGAACAGAAATTTTCAACCATACGAACAAAGAAAACAAGGCAAGGATCCATTTAGAACCAAGAACTAACCTTGAATCCTTGGTTGTATGATCAAGTTGGTAGTTTTTCCCTTGATTTCCCTTTGAACTCTCTCTTTTCTCTCTTGGTTCCCTCTTGGACGAAGTAACATCTGAACATTAGGGAAAGATGAGCTTGTTTAATGAGCCAAAATATCCCAACCACCATCATAAATGAAATTTCAAGTGTCATGACCCCCTTTAATCTTACTTTCTCTTTCATAATTAACTAAATCCAAATGAAATTAATTACCAAAAGTCAAAATCCTCTCCATTTGAGGAATGACACTTGGCAAGTTCAAATCCTCTCCATTAGAGGCTTGACACATGGCTAATTGTGAACCATTTGAATTACAAGACTCTAGTCTTGCTTTATCGGTGCACTTTGACTCCGGGTTTAACTTCTTTTCTATAATTACAGTATTTTAGCCTCTGTAATTATTTTCTGTCATAGCCCTAATTTATTCTCCTTATTTTTATCTTCCCAAATTGCCCTTTTTGTCTCAAAATTAATTTCCCAATAATTAAATAAAAAGGAAAACTAATTTCCTTCTCTTTATTGATTTTTCCACCATTCAGAGGAATTAGGAAAAATCTTGGATACTTAAGGGTCTTATTTTAATTTCATAATCTATTATAATTCCTTAGGACATCAAAGGAATTTTCTTGGAATTTTATTCTCCTTCCAAATATTTATTTGGAATTTTCCAAATAAAAGACCTTAAACTAGCTCAAATCACCCTTAAATTCCTTTGTAATTTCTCTAAGAGTAATTTGGTCATAAAACCAATTTTATAATCCCATATAATTCTCAAGGAATATTTTCCTTATTTTTTCTTAATTTTCTAAGGCTTGAAAATATTTTTTTTCATAATTATTCTTGACCAATTTTCCTTAATTAGTCCAACTTTTAACAATTGACTTGGAAAAAATTATAATAATTATTTTCCACCAAAATTCTTCTATTTCTCCGTGTCACTTTTAACCCTTAATTATTTAGAAATATTCCTAATTCTTAATTACCCTATTTCCGGATGTGACACTATTAAAAGTCTTTTGTTTTTTGTTTTGTTTTTGTGTTTTTCTTTTTATTCTGTTGCTCTTTCCTGCGAACTCAGTACTTAATAGTTCCCCTTTGATGTATTTAAACTTTCTTACAATAAATGGTTGGTTTACTGTGTTCTTATTTGTGGTTGCTGCTGCTCTTTTCCTTTCCTCTTTGACAGTGAGGACACTATCAAGTTTAAGTGTGGGGGAGGGATTCATTTTGCTTTGTTGTTTCCCAGTGCTACATCATTTTTGTGGTTGTTTTAGAATTTTTGGCAAGATTTTTTCAAAAATCCAATCTTTCATCATTATTTGTTGGCTTTGAATTGATTGTGGATGGTGAATTGCTGTGAATTGGATCATTTTTGTCTGTTTTGATGCTTGCTGAAAGGGTTTTTACTTGTTAAATTTTAGCCAAGCTTTGAAAATTTTTCATTCATAGTTTCTGTGACCTCAAGTCGTGACTTGATTGCTTCAGGTCATGACTTGAGATGTAGCTTTGGCAAGGGAAGGCTCTCTGTGTATTCAGGTCATGACCTCACTGAGTTTTAAGTCACAACCTTAACCCCCTTCTTGACTTGGTGCTTTCTATGTACTCAAATCGCAACCTCACTAGTTTCGAGTCACGACCTGGCCTCTTTTACTATGCACCACTTTCCTTCTCTTTGCTTTTTGCAATGTCGTGTAGGAGGAACCTTTTTAAACTACCTTTGCATCTTTTTCAAGCAAACCATTACCATTTTAATCTACCCTCATTGCGTCAAACAGTTTTTGTTGAAAACCATGCCCATCGTTGGACTTTTAAGAACACTAGGTTTTGAAAATGAGTTCTCTAAGACTTTATAGTCATTTTTAAGATCCAAGCATGTTCTTAAGTGATTATTTTAATCTTTTTAATCATCATCCTATGAGTTACTTTTGTGATAAGTGTTCTAATAATGTCTTGTGACTAATGCATATTGATTGAAACTTCTTGTATGAGCAATTGAGATATGAAACCTTTATTAGAAGGATATTCTTAAACCATAATCCCTATTTTGAGTGATTATTCATATGGCTTAAACTCTCTAGAACTTGTTTTAGCTCTTGGTCAAAATTACATATGCATTTATGATTTTTGAATATGATAGAAGCATTCTTTTCTACACCTTTCTACTTAAACACAACTCATAACCATCTATCTATTGCTTAACCCTTTTGATCCTGCACTTCCTTCATTTCGTCCATCATTTCAAGTATTTGAACCATGATGTTAATTGAGTTGATTTCATCTTGATAAATACAACTTCCTAATCTTCATGGACTTTTATTGGGAATTTTAATTTTGCTTAAAGAAAGAGAAGAAAAGAGGGGAAGAAAGAAAAGTTCTGAAAAAATATGCAAAAAAAAGGAACAAAAAGAGTAAAGAAATACTTTTTATATATATAAATTATAGCAACGAAATAAAGTTGAATAAAGTATTCCCTTAGTGGTAGAAGGTTAGGATTTGAACTTCCTTGTTTAAGATTAGACGATATTGACTCTCCTTTCTTTAATTCTTAATACTTGATTTCATTTCCATCTAGCCTTTCTATCACTATAACCTTAAAAGTCTTCTTGATCTTTACATGAATGCTGAGCAATAGTGGAGATTTTAGAGTTATTACAAGCTTATGGTAGGATGTTTGCTACTTGGATGTTTGAGAGAAAAGAACCCCAATGAGGAGAGACAAGCAAATCAAACACTTATACCCTTTGAGCAAATCTCTACTGTTCATGCATTTAGAGTCAATTGCACTTTGTATCTAATTACTTGGCATTATTCATGTTATCATTCTTGCCTACCTAAAAGATGTTGATCGATTAGTTCGTGAGATCACTTTTAAACATGCCAGTTCAAGTGTGAGGGAGTGATAGAACCCTATTTTTATATGGTTTTCTCAAGCATTTTCTGATGTTTTGCAATAATTTTACCTTCATTGTGCATGTATTTATACCTTTTTGATTACATTCGTTCATGCATTGCATTTTGTTGTTTAAGGGGTAAAAAGGGTCAATTCTCCTTCCTTAATTATAATTGCCTTGATCTGTAATTTGTACTCTTTACAAAGCTCCTTTGTTGTGATTTTTAAGCAATTAGAGAAGGACTTAAAACCCAAGGTAAAGCATTGATAGAGCCACAATGTTACAAGGACCAAAACACAAGAGTTTGGAGTGTTTTGCCTCCCCAGGTCGTGACATGGATTGCTGAGGTTGTGACCTGGATGCCTTTTTAATAAAACTACACGTTTTGGACCTGATTCAAGACTGAATGGTCTCTATCTTCCCGAGTCATGACCTGGCCCCCCTAAATCATGACTTGACACTCCTGAGGTCACGACCTAAATGCGTTAAGTGAAGTAGTGTGTTTTAGAATAGATTTCTGAGCTTCTATACCTAAAAGGAGCAATGACCATAAAGAGACACACTCCTATTCTGTAGATTTGCATAGGGTTAAGCCACCATCAACTCCTCTTAAGTCTCCATTTTTCTTCATCTCTTCATCATTTTTTGCATTTCTGAACCAATTAAACACTTTAATTACCTTCTTCTTCATTTTTCCAACCTTTTTTTTAGCATCAACCATGGTTGTTCATTCTTGGAGCAATTATGATCAGTTTAAAGACATGAGAGGCTAAATCCTTAGCCTTTTGGTGATGAAAGATAGTTTGAGCTCAAGGACCTAATAGGAGAGTTATCTGTCTAAACTTATGTTTGATTCTATATTAGAGATTTCTAGATTTAGGGATTTCTGTATCTATTTTAGACTTGATTTATGATTGTAAATCTTGTGTTTAGACTATTGAATGTATTTAGATTGGATGCTATTAATGTTGGATTATTCATATATTTATATATATCAGTTTTGAATCCTTGTGTTCATTTAATTATCAGTGATCATTAGTGATTTATCTGTGTGTTTCGTATTCAATGATTGTTGATTGACTTTTTGAGGACATTTGCATCATTCATAAGATAAACTCTAAGTGGTTTCTAATAATGTTTTAAGAGGTGTTAATTAACTTTGATTAAAGTAAGTTTTCATTAATTAAGACATTGGACCCAAGTGATTACTTGCGGTTTTTCTTTAGACTTGAAGACTTTCTAAAACACCCAATCATTTTAAAGAGTAGTGATAGCTGAGTTTCCATCATCAAGAGACTATTTCACCATAATTCCCTTTTAATCCAAAACATTTCTTCATTCAATTAAAACACCAAAAACATTTAATTCTTTGCATTTTACATTTATTGCACTACCCTTAAATAGTTGAAAATCCCTTTTTTATTTACCCAAATCATCATGTTTTTTATTACCAATTTAGACTATGTTGTTTTCATTAAAGCACTCCTCAAGAAGAATGACTGGTTGCACCCTATACTACATTATATGGAGCAATCACAATTTTTGACAATCCAGAAAGGTGATATTCCGGGCCGATCAATGGTGCCGTTGTCGGGGAGCTAAGAAATTAGTTCCCTAGTAATTGGTTTTCCATACCATTGTGATCTGGGTCGATTCTTGTTGAGTTTTAGCTTTTGCATTTCATAGCATAAAAATTTTTACAAATAGAAACAAATATCTTGCTTTTCTATACTTTAACATTTGCATTCTTGCACAACATTTTGCATTTTGTTTTGACTTGATCCTAAGTGTTTTGGCTAATTGCTTGAAGTTTTGAACTCTGTGCATAGTTTGTTAAGCATTTGGTTAAAGTACTAAGTGAATTTTTCAAAGGATTTGTGAAAGTAGTTCTTTGTGACTTGAAGTCGCAACTTCGAATCTTTAAAGTTGTAACCTCAGTGCTTAAGTCGGGCCTAACTTATGGCTTATCACAACCCCAGCCTTCTATTTTCTAGCTTTGCTCTCGGTCTGTTTAAGTTGCAACCTGGACTTTGCCAAGTCGCAATCTCAGTTCCTTTTTCTTTTATGGTTCCTCTCTGTTTGCAACCCGAATGCTTCAAGTCACAACCTGAATTGGTTTTGCACTGAAAATATTTCCTGAGTGTCCAGACTCGATCTTTTGCATAGCTTTGCTTTCTGCACATACTTTGAGAGTGTATAGTACTTCACACACCTCAAACTCACTGAGCATTATTTGAAATCATTGAGTTTGCCTCAATTTTGAAATATACATTTGGTAAATATCAAAGTTTTGACACTACTTTTCTCTTTCACTCTTTTATGCTTGATTTTGAGTAATTGTGCATCTCTAGAGCACATAGAGGTAGGAGAGGTAGACATACAAGATCTCATAGCCCACTTCTTTTACGAGACCAATTCCATTCATCAAGTGAGAGTGAGGAAGTAGAAGAGGAAATCATAGTTGAAGTACCTCTTAATGGTGGAAATGGGAATGGCAATCATAATAGACCTAATAATGGTGGTAATGAGGGGCAGGGAGAGAATAATAGCTAGAATAGGATCCCTGGACAACCTAGAAGTAGAACTATCAAGGAATTAACTCAATCTGATGGGAATTTTAAACCTATGCCTAGTGCTTTTTCTACTTTTAATGCAGATTTTGAAATTAAAAGTCAATCGATCCACTCATTGTCTAAGTTTCATAGTCTTACAGGAGAAAACCAATACCTTCATCTTTGGACTCTCTACATGCAGTACTTGTCTATGAAGCTAGTAGGGGCAAGCATCGATGATGTCATGTGGAATGTGTTTCACCTGTCCTTAGAGGGAAAAGCAAAAGAATAGTACATGAACCTGCCACTCTACGTGGACAACGCTTATGAGTCATGGAGTAGTTTGAAGAAAGCATTTTTGGACAAGTATTTACCCTCTACCAAGATCTTAGCTGCCTGAAAGGAAATTTCTGTGGCTAAGCAAGAACTATTCGAGTCATTCTTCAAATTCTGAAGCCGGTTCTAAGAAAGGCTTACCCAATGCCCTAATCATCAAATCCTTAAGGAGCACTTAGTACACTATTTCTATAATGGATTGTTGCCCTATGATGCCCAAGTCTTGGATGCTACTACTAGTGGATTCATGGAGAATATGGAACCAAGGGCTATATGGGAGTTAATAAGGACCTTTGCTCTTAATAGACATATGTGAGCTCAAGGGAGTCAAGGGACCACACATCTGAGAGAGATCCACTTTTGGTCAAGCTAGTATAAGACATGTCTAAGCTTGTAAACATTGTTGAAAGCATCCACTCCAACAAGCCATAATCTCTTGCTTTATTGGCTACAAGTTGTGGGGTTTGCGACTCCCGATGCAAACCATTCAAAATTGTCTCGAGCTAGTCCTTATGGTTAAGAAGTTCTTCATCTTACCTATTACTTTCTTTTACTAGATCAATCAGCAAGAAAGATCAAGAAATAGAGATCTTTCAAATGGAAGAAGACACAGTAAGCCCAAGAAAAAGAAAAAACAGGGGAAAGAAATAGAGGGAGACATGGTGAGAAAGTATGTGGAGCAGTAGAGGTCCTTGAATTGGGAACTGATAGGCATAACATTTAGGAAGAAGAAAAAGAACGGCTTGCAAACAAAAGGCCAAGTGAAAAAGAGAGAAAATGGTGGGGCCATTAGAGAATAAAAATGGAGAGAGAAAGTAGAGGGTATGTATTGTAACATCCAGACTTTTAGGCCTAGAAGTTCCAGAAATAGCCTAAATTAAATACGTTACCAGACCCCTGTGAGCAGAAGTCCCAAAGACGAGAAAGGAAGCTAAAGCAGTTTCAGGGACTAAACTGCAAAGTAAAAGTTTTCAGGGGCTCGAGTATAATTAAGGTTAGAGGCTCCAGTAAAGTCTCGAAGGCCCAAAAAGAGAAAAGAGGCTAGATACAGGCCAATGGGCAAGTTAGAAACCTCAAAGAGATAGTTCTATGAGGTTAGGCTTAAGCAGGGGTAAAACCGTAAATTCAAAAAGTTATGACCAGCAAGGACAAAAATGGAAGAGTGTACAGAAAATTCCAAGAAAATCCCAGAAAATGAGAAATAATATTCTAAGACTCTTCTATGAAGAGAAAAGATGAAAATACCCCTGAGGCAGCTTAAATGGAATTTATGAGGTTGTGACCGGTAAAAAGTATACCGTTTGAGGAAATTATTTGAAATAGTAAGAGACCTAAAAAATGTATACAAAAATGAGGTTAAATGGTTGAAAGGTTGTAATAATTTATAAAATTAGTCCCGCAACCAAAAGGCCAGTAGAGTGGCTTTAAGAAATTAAAGAGCTGGTTTTGCCGATAAAAGGGTATTTTAGTAAATGAATTTTATGCAAGGCTTAAAGGAAGTGTTATGGGCTAAGAAAATTCATAGATACTCTCTAGAATTAAAGAGAATTTATGGATCTGATAGAAAATAATTACAGAGGCCAGAGCACTGTCATTATAGAAAAAAAGTTAAACCCGGAGTAAAAGTGCACCGATAAAGTATTAATCCGAGTCTTGCACTTTACTTGGGTCACAAGTCGCCACTTGTCAAGCCTTTAATGGATGGTAATTAAAGCTTTCCAAGTGTCAAGCTACCAATGGAGAGGATCTTGACTTTGGAATTTAATTACATTATGATTTAAGTTAATTAAGAGAGAGGATTAAGATTAAGTAGGCTAATGACACTTGGCATAACATTAATGATGGTTGGTGGGATATTTTGTACACATTAATAAGCTTCTTCTCCCCCTAATTGCTTATGGAATTTCGTCCAAGTGAGAGGAAGAGGGAAAAGAGAGGGTTTTGAAGGAGAACCAAGGAAAAGCTATCAACTGTGGTCATCAATCAAGGATTCAAGGACCTTTGGAACATCCAAGAGGATGTTTAGTGATGTTGACCGAATGCCCACATGGTTGGAAAGTCAAGGGAGTCAAAGGAAAAGTAAGAGGAAAGCTTGAGGTGCAAGGTAGTGAACTTACCCTTTATGTGCTTGACATGGTATGCTCATGTGTTGGTTTGTATTTGTTGTTTGAATGATGTTGTGACATGATGATTGTTGCTGGAAATGCTATTTTTAATATGTTCCCATGGCCATGCATTTTTATACCAAGCATAAAGCATGATGGCATGTCACTAGTTAACTTAAATTTATGAAAAACTACATACTATACACTAGCATCCATCTTGTGCATGTATGTGGTAATATTTGCTACTGAGATTCCCCCAAATCTCACCCCCTCCCTAACCAACCATTTAGGTCAAATCAATGATGGGCACTAAGGGCATGAGAAGCAAGGAGAAGAAGTGGAGAATTATTAATGCTAATGATTGATATTATTATTCAATGTATAATTCTCCTATGTTGTAAGTTATGTTATGAATGCCATCAATTCAATGTATATGCTTAGGATGTTTATGGCATGAATGAAAGTATATGAGCATGAATGGGAAGAAGTAAGCCCATGTTAGGTATGCCAAAGAAATAAAAAGAATTAAAGTAAAGAGATATTAAGGAATAAAACGTAGGTCCTGAAGTAGTTAATTTCAAGCTTCAGTTCGACCTATCATATGAATGAGTTAAGCTACAGAATTTGGTACACTTATAACGCATATCCCAAGCTTTAAAATGAGTGGTAAATCACATCATTTGGATGTGTATACAATGAGATATGAATTTTCGAAGTTAAGGCGCAGAATCTGGAAAGTCCAGATTTTACCAAATGAATAGTAATTTTAATCCAATAAACTGTATGTTTTCAGTGAGGATGAGTTCAGTTGAATATCTTTCCCTTAAAGAGCATTGAAAGAGCTTTCCGTAGAATTTTGGAACACCTCCATACGATTTTTCTAGAATTAGTTATGATTTTTCAAAGTTCCACCTGTAATCTGAAAACTGGACAGTGAACAGTAATTTTCCGAAAATTAACGTCCAAATTGAAATTTTTAAGCTTAAGACCATCCAAAGTGGTCTGGAATGGTTCTAAATGAATGCTAAGGTATTATATAAGTAAGGTGTGATATTTTTGGTATCAGAGCAGAGGTTCTGGCATACGAAGAAGAGAACTATCTGCAAGAATTTAAAAAAGCCTAGTTCAGGTTAGAGCTAGTAGTGGAATACTAGCTAAGGTCCAACTAAGGTTATGGATTGGAGGTGAATGCTCTAAGGAAAATAAGTAATAAGGATCTTTAAATGAAGTTGGGATCCTCTGTTAGAAAGGTACAGATAAAATGATGATGAGAAGTTATATGCAGAGGAAGGTAGCCACTGTGTAAAGATAAAGAGACTTCCCTCTAAAGAAAAGGGGATAATGGCTCATAAGTCAGATAGAGGTATGAGTCTAAACCCTAAACGAAAAGGGTCAAGTGGCAACCTAAGTTAAATACACTTACTGTAGCCTTGATACAAGGTTAAGGCAGCACGATCAAAGTAGTTATCTTTGATTCCTAAATAGATATAAAAAGGTCAGAAGAGCTAAAGATTAATTTCTGCCACTGGTAATCCCTGAGGATAAGGGAAAGCAAAAGTGCTAATGGCCTAGAGTTGTGAGCCAGACCCTTCCTTTATTGCTTAAAAGGAAGTAGTTGACTTAGTTGGGGATTACAGTGAGGCTAGGACATAGGAGTCCTTCAGGTAGCAGTTAAGGTTACGATAAACAAAGCTAAGTAAAACTAGCAGAAGTAAGAGAAGGTATGTTTTGTCATGATGAACCAGAGAAAGTGGTGGCGAATAAGAATTCTGGTCATGACGAATAGAGATAGTGACTCTCAGATGCTGAGGTGGTATCTTGGCACGACTTGATGGACTATGAGGTCCCTGAGAGTAAGACTGATAGAGCTCAGAGAGAGGGTTGTAACCACTATTTAAAAGCTATCAGATTCCCTCTCAAGAGGAAGAGTAATGATGAGTTGAACAAGATAGTTAGGGGTTGAGTCTGTACACCGCTAAGAGGGTGTAGTGGCGACCTAAGCTAGGCAAGCTCTTAAAGCCTCGTTAGAGATGGGGTACTATGATAGAGTAGCTATCTCAAGTTCTTGAATAGATAAATAGGAACATGGAGATAGTGAAGTCAAGGTAGATAACCCTAGTGGAATTCTTAAGGATTAAAAAGAAGAGAAAGAGATGAGAATGAGACAGATAGCCATGCAGGGAACTAGCATTATGAGATTGGCATGTTCCTGATGATGTTGAGAGATACTCAGTCACGTGGGGTTAGGTTGAGAGGCACCCTTTCCAAGGGATAGGTTCTTGGCCAAGAATCTTCCTAGAGAAAATAGGAATTGGTCCTCCAAGTCAGAATTGACACTGCTCTAGATGGAGCAAAATGCCCTATCTGATCAGGGAAAGGGAAGTAGCCGAGGCAAGGCAAGTGCAGTTGACCTTACCTAATGGAAGCACGACTAGCCAAGAATAAAGCTAGGGTTCAATGTCCTTGAGCTTAGCAGAGAAGGCCAAATAGAAAGAAAAAGAATCTCAAAAGTCCTCTCCTTATAACTTCTAGAAGCAGCTACGAACAGAGAAAGAGGCTCCCTTTTGTAGGGATAAGATGTCTAGTCAGCATGCTACGGACATAGCAATCAGTAAGAGCTTACACTCCTTGCATTAAAATGCCAGAAATGCATGTTAGAGTATGCTCGTATTGAAAGGTAAAGCAGAAGAAAGAGAAGTTGCATAAGTCCTTTCTCTGTACCGTTCTAAAGTAGTAAAAGACGGTAAGAGCAGCTGGAAGAGTAAGAGAACTCCTAAGACAGATTGGCTTAGGCACCTAAAGAGACGAGTAGGTAGCCTAGGGAATTGACAGGAGGCTTAAGAAAATGGTATTGGTTCTTGGAACAGTTTTGGGGAATTATTAGTATGGTGACCAACTGAGTGGAGATGACTTCACTTAGTCCTATGGTCTAAGTCTCCCAGAGATTGGTACCTATTTGGGAAGATGAAGACCAAGGACAAGTTGAGGATGTGGAAACCTCCTTCAATTGTAAACCAGTACTGAGAGAGTACCCATGATTTCCTTCCAGATAACCTTATCATTAATTAAGCTGGATTCAATTTCCTTCCGATTAATAGAGGAAAGCCAAAGTTATAGGAGTTGGAGCCATAAGACCTAGAAAAAGAGACATTCAGGCTAGCTCTAGATACAGGAAGAACCCTTGTGACATAGAGACAGACTGAGTATTGACAGGTAAATCCTTAAGATAAGGAGAGAGATAAGAATGTAAGCTAAACATACCTGACTAAAGGTAGAATAAGAAGGGCTTAAGATAGCAGGGTACTAGGGTTTGAGCCTATCAGCACTATTTAGTTGAGTGTGCTTAGACAAAAGTAACCTAATGATAGGTAACTATTGGGAAGTTCAGGTAGAAGTCCTGACTAAGGTATAAGTAGAGTATTGGTTCAAGTAACGCTTGGTGTGAGAGAAAACCTAATTAGAAAAGTAACTGGTGACTAGGATTGGTCCAATTGAGGTTAAGATATTGAGGTGTTTTCTTTAAGAGAAATAGATATAGAAGAGAAGTAAGGAATGACAAAGAGTAATCTGAGAGATAGGTAGTCACTACTAAGAGACTCCCCCTCAGGACAGGAATGGTTGGACTAAGAGAGCTTGACCAAGGAATGAGTCAAAGTTGTAAGACGCCTCCTGAGGGTAATGGCTAAGAATATGGTAAGCCAATAAGGAATTGGAGTCTAGAGCCTAATAGGGAAGCAGGGTGACAACCTAAGCCTCGGGTAATTAGTTAAAGGTGCCTGACTGGAAGGTCACACGGCAGAGATGTTTTAATGATTAATGCCTGCTGTGTAGTAGGGTCACTTTATGATTAGCATTTGACCATAGAAACAAATGGTTAAGGATACAATAAGCCAGTCAGAGGTATAAGTCAATGCCCTAGTAAGGGAACTGAATATCAACCTGTACCTTAAGTAATCGATATGACCTCAATAGAGGCATGGTAACAAAATGAGATGTTTGAGGCTTGTTCAAATCCCTGAATAGAGGTGGAAATTCCTAAGGGATAGTGAACCAAGAGGGACAGAGATTATATGACAACGAATGAAAGGTCAATGATGACATTGGTGCCAGACCTAGATACCGCACAGCAAGATGATTAAACATTTATTATTTGATGTGATGTGATGAGAATATGGTGATCAATACCTGACTAGAAGAATAATTGGTCAAGAGGTAAAGAAAGTCAGAAAGATTAAAGTGAGGTAAGATCCCTCTTGAGGATAGAGATGAAAGGAAATGAATAAGGACATGATAGTGGATGGTTGCGTTGGGAACTGATAAACAAAGAGAGATAAGTAAGTTCCTTATGATACCTAGAGCTCGATGATGCTTAGATATATGATTATGTCAGGGACTAAAATAATATTCTTTTATGTCTCTCAGGTATCCAAGAGCATGCAACCATGGCAATTAGGCCATTAAGGAATCTAAGAAATGAGATTCCTATAGATAGATGCCACTGCTTATAAGATTGAGTAATCCAGTAGAGAGGCTCTCTTTGATAGAGATATGGTATTCGAGGAATGTACGCTGGCCGAGATTGCATGAGGAAAGTCTTGACCATGAAGTACCTCTCTAAGATTGGGAAGTGGTTCTTCGGATCGGAGTGACGCTGCTCTAGTAAGAGGAAGCTATCCTCTGAAGGAATGAAACAGAAAGCAAGTGGTTCAGTTGACGATGCTCCAGTTAAAGCAATCTGTCCTCCCACAGGAAAAGTAGAAGTAGCCGAGATAAGGCACAAGAGGACCTTACCCCAGAGAGAGAGTGTGAAACTGGTTAAGACAACAAAAGTGTGATATGCAAACAGATGCTCCTCGAGCTTAGTAGGGTACTATGGAATACTGAAGGATAATGAGAATGTGATGATATAAGTCCTCTCCTGATGCTTCCAAACTATTAAGAGACAGCGAAGACTACAGAGTCCTAAGATAAGGCAGACTGGCATTGATATAATAGCAAGTTAATGGGCTCTAGAGATGAGCCAGTGCCTAGGGATTCGAAAGGCACAAAGAAAGGAAAGTGACTTAAGGAAGCTAAAATGAAGGGCTAAAGAAATAGGGAAAGACTAAGAATTTCAAGAGTTGACAGAAAGGATTGAGCAATGCCTAAGAAGACAATACTGATATCTGCGAGCAGTCTTGGGGAATAATCAGTCAAGTTACTAGCTGAGTGGAGGTGACTTATTTTATTACTCAACTCTATGGTCCAGAGTCTCCTAGAGATCCTAAGATGGCTCAGATGGATGATAGTATTCCAGGGTCATAGTGGATCCTGAAGAGGCTTACGGTAGAGCGCAGTAGCTCCCAAGGTCATAGTAGACCAAGACTAAGAGAAAGTAGCTGAGTCATTAAGGGTAAGAGTACAGTACCTCTTTAGGAAGACAATGACCAGAGATGAGTTTAAGATACTGAAATCTCTTTCAGCAGTGGACTAATATAGAGAGAGTACCCTTGACTTGTTCCAGACATGTCTATTGTCGTTTAGACTAGGCACAATTCTGTTCTAGTCAATGAAGGAAAGAAAGGAGATATGCCCTTAAAGTAAAGAGGAATGGCAGGGTATACAGCAAAGGATAGATAAAGGCTGTATTAAGAGAACCCAAAATGCCATGGTATAGTAAAATACCAAGAAGACAGGTATACTGCCATGGTATTATAATGAAAGAATGAGCCTAAAGTATAGGAAGAATATGAGCAGTGGTGACAAAATACTTAAAAGCAAAGACCATGCTCATCTGAATGACAGAAAAGTTTAGAACGACGAGTTATGTAAGTATGAAGCCCAAGGTGGAAACTTGGAAATGAGGTATAATGAAAAGTTGAAAAGGTCAGAGTTAAGTATAAGTAAGGATACTCTCCTCAGGTAACCTCTCATTAAGGGTAAGAATAAAGGTTTGACCCGAAATTTCGAGGACGAAATTTTTTTGAAAGGGGGAGAATTGTAACATCCGGACTTTTAGGCCTAGAAGTTCCAGAAATAGACTAAATTAAATAGGTTACCAGACCCCTGTGAGCAGAAGTCCCAAATACGAGAAAGGAAGCTAAAGCAGTTTCAGGGACTAAACTGCAAAGTAAAAATTTTCAGGGGCTCGAGTATAATTAAGGTTAGAGGCTCCAGTAAAGTCTCGAAGGCCCAAAAAGAGAAAAGAGGCTAGATACAGGCCAATGGGTAAGTTAGAAACCTCAAAGAGATGGTTCTATGAGGTTAGGCTTAAGCAGGGGTAAAACCGTAAATTCAAAAAGTTATGACCAACAAGGGCAAAAATGGAAGAGTGTACAGAAAATTCCAAGAAAATCCCAGAAAATGGGAAATAATATTCTAAGACTCTTCTATGAAGAGAAAAGATGAAAATACCCCTGAGGCAGCTTAAATGGAATTTATGAGGTTGTAACCGGTAAAAAGTATATCGTTTGAGGTAATTATTTGAAATAGCAAGAGACCTCAAAAATGTATACAAAAATGAGGTTAAATGGTTGAAAGGTTGTAATAATTTATAAAATTAGTCCTGTAACCAAAAGGCCAGTAGAGTGGCTTTAAGAAATTAAAGAGCTGGTTTTGCCGATAAAAGGGTATTTTAGTAAATGAATTTTATGCAAGGCTTAAAGGAAGTGTTATGAGCTAAGAAAATTTATAGATACTCTCTAGAATTAAAGAGAATTTATGGATCTAACAGAAAATAATTACAGAGGCCAGAGCACTGTCATTATAGAAAAGAAGTTAAACCCGGAGTAAAAGTGTACCGATAAAGTATTAATCAGAGTCTTGCACTTTACTTGGGTCACAAGTCGCCACTTGTCAAGCCTTTAATGGATGGTAATTAAAGCTTTCCAAGTGTCAAGCTACCAATGGAGAGGATCTTGACTTTGGAATTTAATTACATTATGATTTAAGTTAATTAAGAGAGAGGATTAAGATTAAGTAGGCTAATGACACTTGGCATAACATTAATGATGGTTGGTGGGATATTTTGTACACATTAATGAGCTTCTTCTCCCCCTAATTGCTTATGGAATTTCGTCCAAGTGAGAGGAAGAGGGAAAAGAGAGGGTTTTGAAGGAGAACCAAGGAAAAGCTATCAACTGTGGTCATCAATCAAGGATTCAAGGACCTTTGGAACATCCAAGAGGATGTTTAGTGATGTTGACCGAATGCCCACATGGTTGGAAAGTCAGGGGAGTCAAAGGAAAAGTAAGAGGAAAGCTTGAGGTGCAAGGTAGTGAACTTACCCTTTATGTGCTTGACATGGTATGCTCATGTGTTGGTTTGTATTTGTTGTTTGAATGATGTTGTGATATGATTATTGTTGCTGGAAATGCTATTTTTAATATGTTCCCATGGCCATGCATTTTTATACCAAGCATAAAGCATGATGGCATGTCACTAGTTAACTTAAATTTATGAAAAACTACATACCATACACTAGCATCCATCTTGTGCATGTATGTGGTAATGTTTGCTACTGAGATTCCCCCAAATCTCACCCCCTCCCTAACCAACCATTTAGGTCAAATCAATGATGGGCACTAAGGGCATGAGAAGCAAGGAGAAGAAGTGGAGAATTATTAATGCTAATGATTGATATTATTATTCAATGTATAATTCTCCTATGTTGTAAGTTATGTTATGAATGCCATCAATTCAATGTATGTGCTTAGGATGTTTATGGCATGAATGAAAGTATATGAGCATGAATGGGAAAAAGTAAGCCCATGTTAGGTATGCCAAAGAAATAAAAAGAATTAAAGTAAAGAGATATTAAGGGATAAAACGTAGGTCCTGAAGCAGTTAATTTCAAGCTTCAGTTCGACCTATCATATGAATGAGTTAAGCTACGGAATTTGGTACACTTATAATGCATATCCCAAGCTTTAAAATGAGTGGTAAATCACATCATTTGGATGTGTATACAATGAGATATGAATTTTCGAAGTTAAGGCGCAGAATCTGGAAAGTCCAGATTTTACCAAATGAATAGTAATTTTAATCCAATAAACTGTATGTTTTCAGTGAGGATGAGTTCAGTTGAATATCTTTCCCTTAAAGAGCATTGAAAGAGCTTTCCGTAGAATTTTGGAACACCTCCATACGATTTTTCTAGAATTAGTTATGATTTTTCAAAGTTGGACCTGTAATCTGAAAACTGGACGTGAACAGTAATTTTCTGAAAATTAACGTCCAAATTGAAATTTTTAAGCTTAAGACCATCCAAAGTGGTCTGGAATGGTTCTAAATGAATGCTAAGGTATTATATAAGTAAGGTGTGACATGTATGATAGAGATCGAGGGCAGAAAAAGGGTATACTGGAAACAAAAAATGAAGATGACAGAGGAGAGATAGAAGCAAAGGTAAAAAAGAGTACAAGTGTCTAAAGTTGGTTTGAGCAACATTGCACTACATTTTAATGTTGATGTCTACTTGTGTACACTTCAAAACTAAATGGTGCCAAATGCTCTTAGCACAAAACTTTCTTGTTAAAATTGCACTTTAACCCTTATTTTAAAGAATCTTCCACATTTTGGGGGTTTGTTTTAACTATATGAGTGTTTTTATGAATAGAAATTAAGCACATACAAATGATAATTATAGTTTAAGAAAATTTTGTGAATGTTAGATTAATTTAAATAGCATTTAATTCTTTAAGTTTGAAAACCAAAAATGATGCAATTCTAGACGTTGGATTAATTCATTATAGCACTTATATATATATATATATATATATATATATCAAACCAACAAAATTGGCCCACTAAATTTGGCTTTTGACTAGGAGCTAAATATATTTTTATTTTAAATGTGCAATACTTATTCCCATTAATCTGTCACAATACATATAGATAGGTGTTTAAAGAAAGTTGATATAAATATTGGGTAAGAACCTCCTTTTTGTCTCTAAATAAAATGAAAGAATGTTTATAAACAAAGTAAATAGATTTACGAGACTTATACTACATGATTACATAATTTTCATTCAACAAAGTTTTCCCCACATGAGGAGAAGAAATTGAGTAGCCAAAAAATAGAACACATGGGATGCATTATATTATTATCATATCCTTAAACAATGCATTAATAAGATATTATAAAATATTTGTCAGATGCTACTAAATCTCATATTCTAGCTAAAATGTTTCAATTAGTATAGATAAAAATGAGACATGCCTGAAGCATGAGAGATTAATCAGTTCTAATATAAATATCTTGAATAAAGAGGGGTATCGTCACATCCTACAAAAATTTACCTTGAAAATGCATATAAAAAATTAAGTCAAGGACTAATACAGAAGGTAGGCTGACTGACAAAGCTAGACATGACATAAAACCTGGATAGGGTATGGACTGACATTTTTAAAATTATTAGTCCAGGAAGGGCAAAATGAAAAAATTTGAAAAAAAATTCTAAAAAATTTCTTAAAAAATGGTAAAAAGGTGAATCAGAGGTTTTGGAACCTCATTGAGACCTAGAAGGTAAAAACAGTATAAAAATAACTTATTACTGAACTTCCCGAAAATGGAGGTTTTAAAAAAAAAATAGTGAAAAATTGGAGAAAAACAATTATTTTAAATAGTTGGAGGCCTCATTAATTCTGGGAAAAATATGAAATAATTATTTAAAAATTAGATTGAATTTATAAAATTGATTTCAGGTCTTAGAGGTACAGAAAATTATCTTTGGGAATTTATTTCCAACAATTTTATTGATAAAGGCCTATTCGGGAAAAATACAAAATAAAAAGTTAGAGGTGGGCAAAATTATGAAAATATCCAAAATGAATTCTTATATTAAAATAGGATTTTTTTATGGAAAGAAATACATTTTTGGAGGCTTAGAAAAGGAATGAAAAGTTACTAGTGAATAGTAACTGATAAGCTTCGTTATTGCTTGGAATTAATATTTTATTGTTGGGCTAAATTCTTAAGACTTTCCAAATCAAAAGTGAGCCCCACGTTGGCCCAAGAAAGGCCTAAAAATTTGTGAAAACCTGGCCCAATAACTAAATGAATTTAACCCCAATTTTAGTTAAAATATCAATAGGAATGCTCTGGAGATTGGACAAAGGGAATGATTTGAAAGTCGGGAGGTTTGATGGCAGCTACATGGCCATTTATTTTGGCCAAATTTTGGCCATTGATGAGGGGAAGAAGTTAGATTTTTTTAATCTATAAATACCCCACTAAATTCCAATTAATTCGGCCAAAATAGAGAAGCTAAGCGGAGGTGCTACCAAACTTAATTCTTGACCTTAGAAGAGAGCTTATAACTGTGCAAATTGAGGAGGAATTGTCAAGCTTTGATCAATGGTTGATGAAGGTAAGTTTGGGCTTTGTTTTGGTTAAGTTTAAAGCTTGTTTTGGTTGGAAATTCAAGTTGTTTTACAAGATTAAAATGTTGCCAAATTTTTGGTGGTATGAAGAATCATTAGGGAAACATAGAAACCATGATTTAAGGCTTGGAATTACATGTTTAATTGATGTTTGAATTGAATTTTGGATGAAAATCAAAGTTAGGGTTTAAGACACCCTATACAGCCACCTTGTGTTCTTGGGGTAAGAGTTTATTTTGATGTGTTTTGATAATTTCAATGAGTTCAAAAGGTGTTTTTGTGTAGGGAGACACTAAAGAAAAGTGTTTAAAATCATTGGAATCAAAAATGAAAATTTTGGAACATAATACCCCCTATTTGGCCAAATTAAATTGAAGGGGAAGGAATGTAATTTTATAAAATCTAATTTGATATTTGGATTCTACATGAAAAGTTGTATAAGAATGGAATAAGAGATTGATGGAAACAAAGAGGGAATAATTATGTCAAAAATCAAGGAAAAAAGAGTTTAATTAAGGTTAATGTCAAGCATTAGTGTTTATGCTTGAATTATTGATAAATTGGGATGTGTTTATGCATGAATTGATAGGTATTATGCAAAGGAATAATAAGGAACCAAGGGAATCAAAGAGGCCGAGAATCTTGTGCTATAAGAGGTAGCATGGAATTTACAAGTTATAATGTTAACTTGCTTGGTTGTTGCATCATATGATTGCTTGAATAATTGTTATGTTATGTCTAAGATTATTTGATGAACTTGATATGTGAGTTGATTGCATTGTATGCCTTGGCAACATGCATTAACAATATGAATTTATTAGTGAATTGTGATGATTTTGCATAGCATAGAATATTCCTGAATCTATATGTAACATACCTTGCATGTTTGACATTATCATTGTAATTCCTGCTACTGGGATTTCTATGAAATCTCATTCCTCTCAATATATAAACAATTAATAGGAACCTCAAGGGATGTGTTCAAGGACAGGGAGATGATATTTTGATGGAAGGATTATTCTATAGAAGTGTATACATGTTGCTTGCACCTTATGCATATGTGTTGTAATTTATTATGTACTCTTATGTATTGTTGTGTATATATTTGGACTACTTTGGAATATTACATCAATGATCAAGTATGCTTTACATTTCAACAATTGGTTAAGGAATCATGGTTAAGTATATGTTACATGATTGGAAAGGTTGGGTGAAAGGAAGGGAAAAGAAAAAGTAAGAATTTTATGGAATAGGGATAAAAGTTGACTTTTTAAGAGTCAAGTTTGACCAACATGATTTTGAACAGTTGGATGAGTCTTAGGCTGAATTTTAGCATACTTATAGATCTTATTTTTTAGCTTTAAGAAAAGTGGTAATTAATTAAATTTAGAGTTTTATACAGAAAGTTATGCCCTTCCAAAATTGGGCATAAATCCTAAAAAATTAAAAAAATGACCAAATGAACAGTACCCCTTTCAATGAACTTTGGGATTGATGCATGAGTTCTAGATACCAATGAGTAGTTTTCTTTTAAAGAGTGTGCCAAGAGCTTTCCATAGGACTTAAAACCGTCTTATTTCAATTTTTTTCATAATTATTTATGATTTTTCAAAGTTAAACTTGTAATTTGAAAAATGCATAATAAATAGTACCCAAAGGCTCTCTGTGATCCCAAGCCGTGACCTAGGGATCCCAAGTCACGACCAGGCAGCAAAGGTTGCCTCTGTGATCTCAAGCCGTGACTTGAAGGTACCAAGTCACGACCTAGACTGAAATTTGGAAAATTCTACTTACTTAATTTACTTCCGAATGCATGCTCTAAGAGATAAAAGTAAGGTGTTACAAGTATAAAATTTAGAAGCTATATTAAGGAAACATGTATTTTAGAAGAGTGCCAAGATATAATTAATTGAAAAAAAAACCCAAAAGAGATTTAGGTACCTAAAAAGTAATGAAGATATATCAATAAGTTAGATTACAAGAGAAAAAATAGAACCAAAAAGATAAAGTTGTCGATAACATTAATATCATCTGATTAAAAAGGATTTTATAGGTAAATCTATCATGCAAAGTGGATAGAAATTTGGCCGAAAAGAAAAGGAAAAAGGTGTAATGAAAAATATTATTTTAATATGTGAAAATTATAGATCTACAGTCCAAACACATGAAATACAAAGTTATCATGGGATATATGAATATTTGTGTGAAAATAAAAAAAAATTCACAAATGTCTAATAATGATGATTATGATGAGGTATATAATTTTTTAGTGCATCAAATGTTTTAAAATAAAGAAAGAGTAGAAAAGAAGAGAATGGAATTAAAGAAAAGAGAAGATAAGAGTATTTCTCATTCCATTTAAGGTATTAAATACATGATCCATACCCTCTATTTATATAAACAACTTTACAACTTTAGTAGAATATACAGAATAAATAATAATAGAAGATAATTGAGGATCATGAAAATAAGATAAATATTGAAGATAATGGGGAAGATATGAACATCCACATAGATATTATTATATTCATAATACTCCTTATTGGATGTCTATCGTATGAATATGCCTTATTAAAAAACTTCAACTAAAAAAAATACTATGAGACAAAAATCTAGTAGAAGAAAAAGAATACATCATTCGTTGATACACTATCTAATATTGTATCATTAAAAATCTTGGCAGAAAAACCCAGTGAGACAAAACCATAGACAAGGAAAAAAAAGTATAGCATGTATAACACCCCCTTCTTGGCAACATTAGTTGATATCATAGATCAACATTTTGAATATCATGAGACAAGTAACCCTTTTGTGGTCTACTAAAATGTGGATTTTCATATCCCAAAATTTGAACCCTGAAGGAAGCTAGGCTAATGATATTAGACTCCTAGAGCCAAAACTGGAAATTTCACAGAAATTTTTGAAAATTCTCTAAAAATGGAAAAAGGCCAAATTAGAGGTTTTTGAGGTATATATGATGTTTTGGGAGGGAAAATGACCCAAAATAAATTATGATAGAATTTCCCCAAAAATAATTATTTTGGAGGGAAATAGTGAAAAATTAACAGAATATAATTTTTTAATTATATAAGGGCCTCAATAATTCAAGAAAAAATATGGATAAATTCCTTGGGAATATATGTGAATTTCTAAAATTATTTTCAAGTATTGGAAATGAAGGGAATAATTTATAGGGAATTTACTTCTGAAATTCTATCGGTAAGAGCCCGATTTCAGAGAAAAATGTGAAATAAATAGTTAGAGGTTGTGAAAGATACCCAACTTTCATGATCATACTTTTGGAATAAATCAGGATTTTTCATGGAAGGAAATGGATTTTTAGAGGCCCCAAGCTATTTTTCTTAATATAGGGCTAAAAAGGAGTAAATTGGATAGAAGATTGTAATTGGATTTGAACCAAACCAACTCCATTACTTTCCAACTAAATTTGGACATTTAGTTAGCCCAATTTGGTCTGGAAAAATGTGCTCCCCAAGGGCCAAGATCACATGTCAATTTGGTGGCACATTTTTTACCATAAGATCAACTTTTCTTAGAGAGCAAGCAAAGATCTTGTAGCCCATATTTTCTACCATTTTGACCAAGATTTTGAGGGCCTTTTAGGTAGAAAAATAGTTGACCAAGCGCAAGGTTTGGGCAGCTCATAAAGGTCTATAAATACCCCTTCCACCCCTCTCATATTTCGGCCAAATAGGGAAGAACTTGGGGAGGTGCTGCCAAAATTTCTACTCACCTTAAGTTACTATCAAACCACTTCAAGCAAAGGCCAAGCTATCAAGTTTGAACCAAGAATTAATCAAGTTATGTGTAAGCTTGATTTTGATGTATTTGGAATGGTAAAATCATGACTAATCCTAAGGGGAAATTATGCTTGAATTTCAGCCAACATGAGAAAACACTAGGGAAGGATAGAAAATTTGATCATGAGCTTGGATTGGCATGTTTGGATGTTGTTTGGATTGATTTATGAAAGAAAATCAAGCTAGGATTTATGATATCCAATTCAGTCAAGACTTGTTCTTAGGGCTAGGAATTCTTTCAATGTGTTTTGATGATTCCAATGGGTTTAAAATGTGTTTTATATAGGGAAACACTAAGGAAAAGTGTTTAAAATCATTGGAATCAAGGATGAAAATTTTGAAATGCTAAACCTATGTTTTGGCCAACATGAGTTCTTAGGAAAGGGATTGGATTTTGATAATTTTGATGCTTCTAATGAGTTTATATCATGATTTTATGTAGGGTTATGTTGAGAAAATGAGTTTGGAAGCATTAGAATCAAAAATAAAATTTTAAACCCTAAACTACCTACCTTCCAGCCAAATCATGTTCACGGGAAAGGAATGTGATTTTGTAAAATCTGATTGGATATTTAGATTCTATATGAAAAATCATATAGGAATGACCTAAGAGATTGATTGAAACAAAAGGGAAATGATTAGGTCAAAAATCCAAGAAAAAGGGATTTAATGTTCAAGTATTGTGTAATGTGTTTGAATGGTTGGCAAATGATTGGCATTGATGTTAGTTTGTTACGTGCTTTGCCCAATCATCAAGGAGACACCCTAGACCTAAAGGGAACAAGTCACTAAGTACACAAAAGGTAGCATTGAATTATGATTACAGTGCTTTCTTGCTTATATGTATGTGTATATGTATACGTGCTATGAATACCGTGACGTGAATAAGCTATGCTGCAAAGTTATGATTGCAATATTGATGTTAAGTATGCCTTGGCACTTTGTTATGTGAATATGCATGAATTGGCTTATTTTCCATGACATTTCACTATATATGTATGATGAAGTTATGTGCACAAAAGTATGTCACATTATGTTTGCATGATTGCATGATAATTATGATTCTTTGCCACTGGGATTTCTTTGACATCTCATCCCCCTTTGTTTAAACCAACTCTAGGAGGAGGATCAAGCAAGGGCAAGGGCCAGGAAGTGGTGACTAAAGGCATGTAAATACTTAGTGATATTACTAATGGACCAATGCTATGTTATGTAATATTATGAACGTTTATGTGTTTGTTAGATAATAGCTCCTTTAAAGAGATAAACAAGTATGATCATGTATGATTATGTCCAAGCATTTTAGAATTTATGTACAAGCATGTTATAAGTCCTAAAAGAACAAGGATGGGTAAAAGGTAAGGAAAAGTTAAAGTTAGACATAATTAGGGGATAAAATGTCCCTAAAAATGACCAAACTTGGGGTATATAAAATAATAAGAATATCTTTGAGTTTGGGCCTAAAAACCTAGCAAACTTATAGATCATATTTTTAGCTTAAATCAAAGGGTAGAACGTTAAAATTGGAGTTTTGTGTAAAGAGTTATGCCCTTTCAAAGTTGGGCTAAAATCCTGGAAATTTAAAAAATCTACCATATGAACAATGCATTTTGTTGAATTTTCTAGTACTGTTTCGGATGGAATTTAGGCTAATGATCATTTTTCCCTAAATTACTTCTAGCAAGATTCAAGGGAAAATTAGAATCACCCAAATTTGATTTTTTTTACATTTAGTTATGAATTTTCAAAATTGACTCTAAATTCTGTGAATAGTGTATAGATGGTACGGAATTGAGAAGTTTTGATTTTGCAAATTCTCTTTCCTAGGCTTTGAGAAATACTTTATAATGGTTCTAATTGATGTACAATGAGGTAA
Source organism: Neltuma alba (assembly GCF_004799145.2). Taxonomy (NCBI): domain Eukaryota; kingdom Viridiplantae; phylum Streptophyta; class Magnoliopsida; order Fabales; family Fabaceae; genus Neltuma; species Neltuma alba. The sequence continues at coordinate 92,423 of NW_021635282.1, forward strand.
TAAAGGCAAGTGTGACGTTTTTGGTATCAGAGCAAAGGTTCCAGCTATGTCTAAGTTGTACTGTATTGATTGAATTGTGCTGTGATATATGGCTAGCTATTGAATAATTGTTATGAATTGTGATTGGTTATTGGCAATGATTGTGAATTGTGGTTATTTGATTGAATGGTATTGGGTGAGTTTATACTCTGTGCTGGATTGTGTATGTTGTAAGTTAAGTACAGGAAAGGATATGGCCTGCTATGGAAATAGTGGTTTCGGGGAAATAGTGAACCAAAGGATGTTAGGGGAGTTGTAACATCCCAAAGTTTCTAACTTAGAAATAGGAAAATATGTCATACCCTGATATCTTTAGCATGATAAATGAAAGATTTAGGGTTGACAAAGGCTAGGTGAGATAAAAGATAGATAAAAAGCACAACAATTGAAGTAAGAATTGAAAAGGGACCAAATTGTCATTTTTAAAATGATTGATCTATAAAGGGCATTATCGTAATTATTGTCCAAAAATCCTAAAAATTTTCACTAAATCATGAAAAATAGAATTAATGCCATAGAATAGAAATTGAGGTTTAGAAAGTAAATACAGGTTGAAAATAATTTATAAAAAAATTATTTTAATTATTAATATTCTGGCTAAATTAAGAAAAATTAGCCAATATTAATTATTAAAAATATTTAGAGATCTCAGAAAATTATGAAAATTTTAAAAAAATTTATCTAGGAATTATGAAAATTTGTAAAATTATTTCCAATCCTAAATGATGAGGATGTTAGCTTTAATTGAATTTAGAGCTAAATTAATATCGGTAGATTGTCTATTTTTACAAAAACGGCAATTTAAGGAGTTATACAGGGAGAAAAATTATGAAATTAATCAAGGATGTTCCCTTTACTGAGATATAATTAATGGTGAGCTGATATAAAAATTTTGAGATACTAGAATTTTTCGGCTATCAGATAAAATAAACCAGTACTATATTAAGACTCAGTGGACTATCAGGACAACAGGGATGATAAAATTTCCTACAAATTGCCAAGGACACATGTCATGACCAAATTGGCCAAGAAAGGGAAAAAGAAAATAAAAAGAAAAAGAAAATAATAAATCAAGTTAGATTAAAATCTAATTAGGGATAAGTAAGATGATTAAGGTTAAGCCATCTTCCATAAGATCTTGACACATGGCAAACATAGTTCATTAGATGGCTAGGATTTAACCATCTAACTTTGAAAAGTCAAAAGTTTCTAGAAGGGTAATTAGCTAAGTTAATCAAGGAATTAAGAGAGTTAACCTTGATTAAAGTCTAATTAATCTTAATGGATAAGAAGAGATGACATAAGCCCTAATGACTCATCATCCAAGTGTCAACATACTAAGCTACATAGCCTAAGATTTGTACATGTGGAAAGAGGTAAAAATTGGAGGGCTAAGATTAAGTCTTATACAAAAAAGGCATATGTGGAATTAGTGAAATATGAAGCCTATAAATACTCCCCACATGTTCATTTCATGCAAGACCTTTCAAGTAGAAAACCTCTTGCAAATTTTCATGTAGAGAGAGAAAGAGAAGAGTTCTAGTGAGAGAAAGTCATTTGGAAACAAGGTAAGCTTCTCCAACTCTTCTGTTTCAAGTTATAATGATGGTACATTAGTTTTAGGCTATTTTAATGATGATGGGAAGTCATTTTCCTAAGGGGAAGTGCTGTCCAAATTTTATCAAAATGATAGGGAATGGTTTAGATGAAGCATGATTAAGATTAAGAATGGTTAAAGGTTTTGTTGAAAATCCTTTTCCCTATAATTATATATATGATTCGGCCAAGTTAGGTTCAATGGGAAGGGATTGGATTTTCATAAAACTAATATGATAAATGGATTCTACATAAAAAATTATGTAGGAAAAGCCCAAGAAAGTTCAAGAATCAAAGCTAGAAAAATAAACCCTAAAAATCAAGAAAAAAATGGGTTTAAGGGGTTATGTTAAGTTGTGAAGTTGCAATGATACTTAATGTTGTGTCATTGGTTGCCTACTAGGCTATACACAACAAACGGGCAAAGATCTAGTCAAGAGGAAAGAGTTCAAAAGGAAGGAAAGCATTCAAGGTAGCCTTGCAATTCATTATATTAGAGTGTCACCTTACTTTGTATGATTATGGCTATGTGTTTTGCTAACCTGTTATGCTATGAGGTGGATGAGAATGTTATGTTATGTTATATGATGTTGCCTCCATGCAAATTATGCCTTGGCTTATGCTATGTTGAGTGCCATGAATGTTTATGATGATATGTCCTTGCCATAGCATGAACATAAAGTTAAAGTATGCATGCATGTAGCATGATTTACAATGTATTGTGTGACCTTGATAATATATGCAATTGCTACTAAAATTTCCCAAGAATCTTAATCCAATATTTAAACAAACCCTAGGGCCTTCAATATCCAAAGGCAAAGGAAAGGAGTTGGCTCTTACTTGAAGAGGTGGTAAGCCACAGTAACTTTATATGGCTTTGAACATTTCTATTTTGGAGGAATGTAATATGAAGCATGCTTTAAGTTTCCAATAGTATGATTAAGGCTAGAGGTATACAAGCATGAGTAGAATAGTCCAAGCATGATTAGAAATAGCTAATATAGCTAAGGAGCGTATGCTATGATGTTAAGTGGTCAATTAAGTTAAGTTCCCCTTCCAAAGGGGGTAAAAAGTCAACTAAAAGGGATTAAAGTTTGACCAATGACCATTTGAGTAAATGAGTGAGTTAGGTTTTAAAATTTGGCGAGCAAAGAGATCTTATTTTTCTCTTTAAAATGAGGGGTAGTTTGCTTGATTCCAATAACCGAGCAGAAAGTTATGCCTTTCCAAAGTTAGGCAAAAATGAAGTTAGGCAAAAATAAAGTAAAAATCTAAAAATCAAAAATCAAAAAATAAAGTTATGCTCAAATTTCAAGTCAATCAGTCCAAAAACTATTTTTCCTCAAAAGCTTATCCAGAGAGATTTTCATAGAACTTGGAATCACTCAATTTTGATTTTTCTACAATTAGTTATGAATTTTTAAAGTTGGCAAAGATTTTAGTGAAATGTGAATAGTGCACAGAAGCATTCTATGACTTGAGGTCGCAACCTGAGAAGTTAAGGTCATGACCTGGAGGTAAAAATAGCCAAAAATAGCCTCTGTGACTTCAAGTTGTGACCTAAAAGCACCAAGTCGCGACCTGAACTGGGAAAATGAAAAAGTTTCATATTTTTAAGCCTTTCCTCATACTTAAAGGTCATATGAAGTTACAAACGTGATTTTTCATAACTTGTAGTCTTCATCAGTGATTCCAAATGCTTCCTCAAGATAAGTTATTTGGTATAAACATAAAATGTTACAGAAGCCGTAGCCGGAGCAGTATCACCCACATATCGTTGACCTTGATGATCATACTCCACCACGAAGGTAATATCAGCTCCTTATGAAAGTAGAGGATATCTACTCAAAGGAAGGTTCTAATGACATCATGGAGCTGGTAGATGACACACAAAGTGCGATGAGGCCTATGCCCAACCCAAAGGAAGCGGGTCCCAGTGCAATCTAAGCAATACCTATAAGAGTGGTTAGGCCCAGCTAGGTCAATATTAAGGAATTCAAAGAATATGATGATATCTACAAAGAGTTGATGGATCTAAATAAAGACGTTGACCAGACCCAAGATCGGTATTGCTATACTTATTTGAACTATTTCCTCAATATAAGATTACTATATAAGTAAGTGATAGAAGAGGAACCGAATACTACTGAGGTCCTATAGAAATAGGTATTATTAGATAACTCTTGAAGACTCGGGTATGGCAAGAACAAGTTTAAAAGATCTACAGATGCTCCGTGACTCATACATTTTACTAGCAATCATCTCCCTTAAGGACTGTTTCAGTCCTCTGACCATTTTCTCGATCATCCACCTCTCATCATCTCGGTAACAGAGGTAGCTAGAGTAGTGAGAGAGACATATAAACTTAACTAAGTGCTCATCAATTGGCTCGTTATCCTTCTGCTTCAAGGTCAGGAATTCCATTTCCCCTTTGTCCCTGACTGATCTCGGGAAGTACTTCTCATAAAACTGCTCCAGGAACACTTCCCATGTCACTCTTGTGTTCCAAGCATCAAGAATGAGTTTGGTGTTCTTCCACTAACACTCAGCGTCCTTTTCTAGCTTGTAGATCGCCATTTGGGCTTTCTGCCTAATCAGATAGTCTAAAAATTTAAAAATCTTTTCCAAGCAGTTAATCCAGTTCTCTGCCACTTAGACGTCAAACACTCCATCGAAGGATGGTAGATTGTGCTTGCAAAAGTGAGTCATCCACTATTGGATGTTGTTAGGGTCTACTGCTAGCATTATCGGTCTAAGCAACTATTTTGATGCTTGAGGTGCGAAAGTTTCTTGTTTTGGCTGCCTCCAATCGAGGTTAGCCACTGTCGCGGTTACCGCTACAGCTATCACGGTGTCACTTTCTTGTTCCTGGCAAGCTCGGGCTACCCTTAACTCTTTAATAACATTTTGTTATTGCTCTACACGATCCAAAATTAACTATGATGCATCAAGAGGGATCCTTGTGTCATGAACTGAAAGTTCTTTGATGACGTGTTTCTTCTTGCTTGAACCATTGCGATAACTTAATGGAATGCATAACAAGAAACAAGAAATAGACAACATGCTTGGAATTTAGTTAATAAACATGCATACATCACATAGCTTTCATACATCAAGCAAAACAGCAAGTTCAGTACATACATGCCAAACAAAACAGACATACAGCCAAGCACTACCAGTCTGACCTACTATGGTTAGCTATATCAAAATAAGTCCTATGTCAATGTTATGAAGGTGCTACTATTCTAAAAGTAGTGACTCATAACAAAGCTTTCAAGGCTTTGGATATAATCCTTAATGCCTAATACCGGTATCTCATCTAGGCGGCAGAATTCATGCACCCATAAGGGGGTGTATGGAAACATTTACATCATCGTATAAGTCCAATCTTCAGTATCCAGATAAGGGTTACCCAGTCTAAGAGTCTGATATAACACCCTCACTCCCTGAAGGTAGTCTAGGTAAATGGTCGAGTCTTGCTGGTCCTCATCATGCCTGATATCATGTGCCAAGAATTTAAACTTCTCTCTCAGTTGTTCCTAACAGTAGATCTCAGGCTTAGGTAGAACTAGACTAGGTGGCAAGGGTACCTGTGATACAGCACTAGGGCCAGCTATGTCACTTGGGTTGGAGATTGGGAGTAAAGGCTGACTAGGCTCTGTAAGATCACACCCTTGAAACTTTGGTGCTTGGTTAGGCCCTACGAGTGGGTGTCCTGGACTAACATCCCTCTTCCACTTAGTCGGGTCTCCTTTCTTGTTAGGAAGTGGTCTGACCTCACTTGGTCTAGCCCCTTCCTTGTCCAATATTTTAATGAATTCAATCCTTTAAGGATCATTGAAAGCAATTGTGGCTATGTTTAGTGGGGGGTTACTCTCCCATAAGGTATTGTAATAAAAGTCTGCTAGGATGTTATAGTCCTTATCCTTATCAAACCACCTAAGGAAAGGTTCTCCTGGCCTCCTCTGGTTAACTGAACCCTTAGAGTCATTATTGTAGTCATAGCAAGCCATTCTTCTTTGCCCTACATTGTAATAACCAAACCATCTAATAAATGAACAGTAATATTCTTCTGTAACAATATGTCAATTTTCCTTCAACGAGCATATTATTCAAGCAGAGCATTCTATCTTATACCAAAACCTTTGCTCTGATACCAAAAATATTACACCTTACTACTAGAATGACTTATAGTTCAATTAAAACTATTTTAGACCACATTGGATGGTCTTAAACTCAAAAATTTCATTTAGCACGTTAAGGACACTACTTTTCAAATTTTTACTGTTCATTTGGTAAAAATCCAGTTTTCTGGTCCAACTTTGAAAAATTATAGCTTAATCTAAAAAAATGAAAATGGAGTGGCTCAAAATTTTGTGAAAATCTATTTGAATTCTCTTTCAAGAAAAAATAATATTAGAAATTAATTCCTTATGAAAAAGTGCCAGACTTTTGTGAAAGTCACCTATATCCTTTTGGTAAAAACCTTTTTCCAGATTCTGGACCTTAATTTTGAAAAATCACCAAAAATAGTACAGTTGTCTATTTTTAACATGATACCTATCAAATTGAAGCTCAAGATGTGATCTTTAGGTATACAAAATTTCATAAATAAACTCGTTTGGGAAATTAGTCAAAATGCTGCTCCAAGTTGACAGCTTCTTTAGGGTTACAGCACCAACCATTAATACTTATACACAACCAAATTAGAATTGTTTTCTCATGGTTCACCACCACAATTACTCTTGAATTTTCAGCTTCTCTTTGGATGGTTCAGGCCCTAAAATATTGGATTATTTTGGGAGGGTGAGATTTCAATGAAATCCCAGTAGCAAGATCAATCAACCAAACATCAACATGCATAAATTACAAGCATTCCAACTTTTTGCTATTAATAGAGAACTACTTTACCTCATACATGCAGCACTCTAACATGCAATATCCAAGGCACTTAAAGCAAGAAGTATAGCTACACAATCATCACCATCATCATCATTTAGCTCAACCACATAATCGCACATGAAATTGTATAGCAATCAAGGCCACAATCAACATTAAAGTTAATTAAATCTTACTACCTTGATCCAAAAGCTATTTGATTCTTTGATCCTCTTCCTCTCCTCCAAAAATATCAAACCCTAACATGACAGATCACAAAAGGGGCAGCAAGATTACTAATCATACCATATAAAAATCAACAGATAACTCAAGTAATTCTTTAAACCCCTTAAAGCTTTCATCTTTGTTCTTTGATTTTTAGAGCTTCGTTGCCTTAACCCTAAAAATCCTTTCTTGGTTCATTCCTATATGATTTTTCATATAAATTCCAAATATGCACTTGGATTTAGAAAAAGAAAACTTCTTCCTCCAATTCAGTTTGGCTAAACACTAGGGCTTATTTTCTCAAAAATCACAACTTTGATTCTAATACTTCTAATAATTGTTCTTAAGGCTTACCCTATACCATTTTCCATTTTAGACACAATGGAAACATCAAAACATCAAAACATTAAAAAACTCATCCTATGTTCTAGTTTTGAAAGGGGCCGAACTATACCACTTTGACTTCAACCATGAAAAACTTTTCAAAACAACATTAAACCACTTGAAACCACCTTGATTCATAGCGTCCTAGCTATGTTTAACAACAAAACGTCCTTCCCTACACTATATCCATTTCAGCTAGCAACAAAAGGGACAAAAAGTGATTTTTCCAATCATACAACTCAAAAAAACAAAGCAAGGAACATCTTAGAACAACTTACCAAGCTTGAATCTTAGTTAGAAGATCAAATTTGCTTGCTTTTCCTTGATTCCTTCACAAGATCACTCTTGCTCTCTTTTCCCTCTAAGCCAAAATGAAATCTGAATTTAGGGGAGGAAGTTCTTCTTTAATGGCTCAAAATATCCCAACAACCAACATTAATGATTTGCCAAGTGTCATCTCCCTACTCTTTCTTGTAACCTCTCTCCTAATTAACTTAAATCAAATGTAATTAATTTCTAAAAGTCAAAATCTTCTCCACTTAAGGCTTGACACTTGGAAAGTTTAATTACTATCTATTAGGGGCTTGACAAATGGCAAATTGTGGGCTAAGTAAAGTGCAAGACTCTAGTCTTCACTTTATCAATGCACTTTTACTTTGTGTTTAACTTCTTTTCTATAATTACAGTACTCTGGCCTCTGTAATTATTTTCTGTCAGATCTATAATTTATTCTCCTCATTTTTCTCTTCCTAAAATACCCTCTTTATCCAAATCTCAAATTTTCATTAATTAAATAAAAAGAAAAACTATTTCCCTTCTCATTAGTGATTTTTCCATTTGTCAAAGGAATTAGAAAAAATCTTGGATATTTGAGGGTCTCCTTTTAACTCCATAATCTCTGATAATTTCTTGGGACACCATAGGAATTTTCTTAAAATTTTATTCTCCTTCCAAATATTTATTTGGAATTTTCCAAATAAAAGGCCTTAAATTACCCTAACTCACCCTTAATTGTAATTTTTATAAGGGTAATTTGGTCATAAAACCTGTTAGAGGCAGTCTCACCCAAGAGGGGGTGAATTGGGTGAGATAGAGAAAATTGCGTAATTAAAAATTAATACTATTGAAAACAGAGAATGTAAGTTTAGGAAGGTTTCACCGTAGAGAGACAAACACAAGGCTTATACTGGTTCGGTCTTAACCACTTGACCTACATCTAGTCCTCAAAACACCTCTAAGTATTCCACTATCTTTCAAGATTGATCAGGCTCTTAGCGCCTCAGTACAGTAATTGAGTCACTCAATCACTCCCCCTTACTCCCGTAAGGATACAAACCCAATCAAGAGTCCACACTCTTGAGTATCACTCAGATGTGATTAATAAATGATAGATATTGACTCTCTTACAGAGTAGAATAAGTGATGAACACTGACACTCAGTAATAATAAAGAAACAAAGTATTGAATGTAATAGTAACTGATTACAGACGGTAGCTCGAGTATTCAATTCTGTTCATTAATGTTTCTTCGCGCCTTTTATATTTGAGGTCGTTAAGTAACCGTTAGACGAAAGAGCTTCTAGCCGTTGTGACTCCGTTTGCGTGTTTTCCCAGTTACACAGGTTTTGCCATTAATGCTTCTGGGTTTCTGACATAGTAGGTTACAGGTTACGTAATAACGTTGAAGAGCTGTTGTGACTTCTCTTTGTAATCTGCAACCATATTTTAAAGTTCAATAAGTTAGACCCTGTAGTGTAAGCAAGACTAAATGAATGATAATTTGATTGCTCAATGATTCTAGGTGAAATCAAAAGTCCGTTAAATGTGCAGAAAGATAATCTGGGCAGTTTGATCGAAGTGATGATCGATCATTGGTTGATCGATCAGGTTATCGATAAACGGAGTTAAGGTTCTTTGAATCAGTTGAAAAAGATTATTGATTAGATGATGGAACATTGATTTATCGATCAAGTGATTGATAAAATGCAACAGAAAAACTTATGCTGATATGTAAACCAGAGTCCCTTTGAATATAAATCTTTTAGCAAAATAATCATGTTGATTATGCAAAATAACATCAGTCTGGAAGTAACTAGATAGGTGAATATGAGAAGTATTATAGCTAACTGAAATTAAACTGACAGTGTTCCATGATCGATTAGTTGATTGAATATTTGTTGATCGATCACTTTATCAATAATTCAAGTGTTACAAAACTGAAACTTTAGTGCATGTTGATCGAACATATTATCGATAAAATTATGATCGATAATGTTATTGATAAAAGTCATGTCAAAAAAATATTCAGTGAAGACCAAGGACATCTGGAATTATCGAATAGGTGATCGATCAATGAATGTTCGATCAGCTTATCGATAAACAGTGAAGTAAAGATTTTATTCTGAAGCTGTTTATCGATCATGTTATCTGAAAAGATATTATGTAGAAAGGTTAGATTATCGATAATGTTATCGATAATTTAGTTGAAGAAAAACCAAGTATGAGTAGCTAGAACTAAAATTATCGATCATGTGATCGATAACTGGGTGATCGATAATGTTATCGATTAACAGTCTATAATGAGTACCTGCATTCAAAGAGTTAGAGCACCATATTCGATCATATTATCGATAAACAAATGATCGATAATGTGATCGATAAATAATGACAGAATCAATGTGCAAAACAGGTAGAGTGTCTTACCATTTATCGAGGTTGTTATCGATCATGTGATCGATAAATACACTTCAGATTTACTTCTTTTTATCCGTTACTTGTTCGATTACTTTACATTATCGATCAAGTGATCAATAATTAACTGTAAACTTGTATAACTTCTATGTTAGTGATAATCGATCATTTTATCGATCAATGGATTATCGAACAGCTTATCGATCAAAACATCTAATATTTTACTAATTTGCACTGAAGATTTATCTGACAGCTTATCGATAAACACTTGATCGATCAGATGATCGATCAACACACTTAACTGTTTTAATCTAACTTTGTTATCATCAAAACCATAATCCTAACAAAACCAATTATGTAACCTCATATAATTCTCAAGGAATATTATCCTTATTTTTTCTTAATTTTATGAGGTCTGAAATTATTTTTTACCAATTTTCCTTAATATGTCAAATTTTCATAATTAACTTGGAAAATAATAATAATTATTTTACACCAAAATTCTTCTATTTATCCTTATCATTTTTTGCCCTTAAATGTTTAGAAATATTCTTATTCCTAATTACCTTATTACTGGATGTGACAGCCACGACCTAGGTGCGAACATCAAGTGCTTAGGCACTAGTCCTTACCACTTGGATTAGGGCCTCGGCATTGATTTGAGCAACTGGGCAATGAAGCATACTCAAGTTTTCTTCTACCATCTTATACGTCATTCTAATATTTCCATACTACCAAACATCTGTAACCTTAAAGATCAAAGAATAACTAGTTTAATTACCCATATTCAAGCTTAAAATGTCTCTAAACCTTAGGATTAAAAACCTAGAATGTCACAGTTGGTGATAGCTATAAAATCAGAAGCACAGTTTTGTCATTTTCAAAAGATACCCAAAGGTTTTGATGCTATTCATCATGATGATATTAAATTCCTAAATTCTTTGTTCCCTGATTGTTTTGCAACAGTACAAGGAGCTTTTGTTAGCAAGTTATTTGCTAAAAAATTAAGAATATGAGATCAAAAAATATATATAATTATTGAAAAATCTTGGACAATTAATTTGCAAATTATTTTAGTTTGAACCAATTTAGATTGATATCCTTATGGTTCTTTTTATCATGTTGTTATACTTTCACTTGTTTTTAATTAGATCTTGCATTTATTTTTCTTTTTATTTGATTTTTATAGTTTAACCTGATTTTTAGTCAAGTCCCTATATTCTTTTGAATTTTTTATTAATCTAATTTAAAATAATTATATGAATAATATTGAAATATAAAATATTAATAATAAAAAATAATGATGATAAAAAAAATAACTAATATAATTAATTACATAAACATGCTAATATGTTTGATTCAAAAATCTAAATAAATATTAAAATAAAATTATTCTAATAATATCTTATCGTAGAATATTATTGTTTATAGGATAATATTAGATAATATTATATTTTATATTTATTGAAGTATATTATTATACTTTATAGAATAAAGAAAGAAATTTAAAGACATGATTAAAAATCAGGTGAAACCATAAGGATTTGCTAACTCAGTATATTTGGTCAACTAATAGTCAAATTTAATCCGAATAATGGATGGAATGAAATTGCTATGATTTGAAAAATTTTAAGGTGAAATTGAATCCAAAAGAACTTTTCAATATCCAACGCTTCTTGGTGAAAACTTTTCAGGGTAAATTTGCACTTTAACTCTTTTTATTATTAATTTTTATATTAAAAACGTATTTTTTTTATAGATATTAAAAATGTATCAAATATTTGAAATTTTACCCTTATTAATTACTAATGAGCAACTGTGAGAAACAGAATGACACAAAAGAGATGAAAGGAGACAGGACACACATGGTAACACTCTACAAGTATTGTATTCCTCATTGACAATTAGAATGAACAGTGTTGGTCCAATAAATAGGCATTAGAGCCCAATACAAGTGTGCCATGTAGAGATACAGTAAAGTCCTAGAACAATACATATTTGGACTATTTGGACTTGAGTGTATATTGGGCTTCAATACTTCCCCGCGAGTGGAGCTAGGCTGGAAGCATAGTGAGACTTGAACGGTGCTGATGAAAACTGGAAGGAGATAAAGGCTTGGTGAGTATATAAGCAACTTGGTCCTTGGAGGAGATATGAAAGACACGAAGTAATCTAGCAACAAGTCTTTCACGGACAAAGTGATAGTCCAGTGCTATGTGTTTTGCTATTGAATGGAAAACAGGATTTGCAGTTAAGTAGGTAGCACCAAGATTATCACAGTAAAGCAGGGGAGGTTCAGGTAGGGAGATATGTAATTCATAAAGTAGATTTTGTAGCTAGATCAGTTCACTGGTAGCAGTAGCAATTGCTTTATACTCAGCTTTGGTGCTTGATCGTGCAACAGTGGGTTGTTTCTTAGAGCTCCAAGCAATAAGGTTAGGACCAAGATAGATAGCAAAGGCACCCGGGGACCATGAGTCATCAAAATTACCACCCCAATCAGCATCAGTGAAGGCAGAGATAGTTAATGAGGAAGAGGGTCAGAGATGAAGTGCATAATGGGAGGTGCCATGTAGATATCTTAAAATTCTTTTAACAGCCGTCCAGTGATGATCTTTGGGATTGTGCATGAATTGGAAAACTCAATTGATAGCAAAGGTGGTATCAGGTCTGGTGAAGCTAAGATATTGAAGGCTGCCGACTATGCTCCTGTAAAAATGAGGATCAAAGTAGTCATGATCACTATGGGTAGAGAGCCTTGTGCAGGAGGACATAGGGGTAGTAACGAGACGAGCATAAGACATTTTGGCTTTGGAGAGAAGATCTAAGATATATCTCCGTTGAGAAAGAAGAAGACGAGAGGTGGAAGGAAGAACTTCAACACCAAGAAAGTAATGAACGGGGCCGAGATTTTTGATAGGGAAAAAGACACTGAGAGCAGAGATTAAGGATTAAACAGCTTCAGAGGAGGAACCAGTGACAATAATGTCATCAACATAAACCAAGACATAAATAGTGCATTGAGAATTACGGCAGATAAAGAGAAAGGAGTCAGACTTAGATGCAGAAGAACCCAATTCAAGTAATTTAGAGCTTAAACAAGCAAACTAAACTCAGGGAGCTTGTTTGAGACCATAGATAGCACGATTAAGTTTACAAACATGATAAGGATAATAACGAAACCAAGGGGTTGGTGCATGTAAACATCAGCATCCAAAAAACCATGAAAAAAAAGCATTTTAAATGTCAATCTAGTTAATAGTCTAGCCTTTTAAAATAGCAATAGATAAGATAAGGCGGACAATAACAGGCTTCGCCACAGGAGAAAAGGTGTCCAAAAAATCTATACCCAGTTGTTGATGAAGCCTTTGGCCACAAGGCGAGCTTTGCATTTGTCCAGGTAACTGTCAACCAGAAATTTGTTGCGAAAAACCCACTTGCAACCTACAATGTTCATGGAGGTTGAGAAGGGAACAAGAGACCATGTTTAGTTAGATTTGAGCACATCGAACTCGGCCTGGATTGCTTGAGTCCATTGAGGTGATTTGAGAGCTTGAGTGATGGAGGTGGGTATGACGGGTGGAGAAGACGAGGTTAACGAGGCAGTGTGGGCACATGGTCAGGCAGAAGAGACAAAGTCAGGTAGGAGAGGTTTAGGCTTGAAGATGTTAGCCTTGGAATGTGTGATCATAGGATGAGAAGGGGGAGGAGGAAGCGGTGCCAATGTAGGTGTGGTGGAGGCCGAGGAAGTGTCAAAGGAAGAAGACGATAAGGGTGAAGGAGTAGGGTGAAGTGGTGGATAAGGAGAAGGTTTGGGGAGAGAGCTGAGGGTTTGGGGAGAGATATGGGCCTGGGTTCAAGGAAATGGACTAGTGAAGTAGAGGAGGCAGATTAGTAGTGGTAGGAAGGATGGGCTCAATTTGTGGGCCTTGGTTGGAAAAAGGATATAGATATTCATCAAATATAACGTCCCTAGACATATAGGTTTAGTCTGTGGGAATATGAAGACAAAGATAACTAAGATGGTTGGGAGCATAGCCAATAAAGACGCACAAAAGAGATCTGGGAGCAAGTTTGTGGGGCGTATAAGGCTGTAAATTGCGCCAACAACCAGTGCCAAAAAATTTTAACAAGTTATAGTCCGGTTTGGCTTTAAATAGCAATTCAAAAGGACTTTTTCCATTGAGCACTTTATTGTATCTCTATGTGGCACACTTGTATTGGGCGCTAATGAGGAATACAATACTTGTCGAGTGTTACTATGTGTATCCTGTCTCCTTTCATCTCTTTTGTGTCGTTCTGTTTCTCACATTTGCTCATTATGGTATCAGAGCTATAGCCCCAGTTGCTTAAAATGTCTTAGTCTCCTTCTCCAGTCATCTCTTCCACCACCATACCACCACACACACCATCGTCCTCTCTCACCACCATGTCTACACCACCTTCCCATCTTCCCCACTATGTCATCACCAAGCTTACCGAAGAAAACTACCTCATCTGGAAAGCTCAAATCATGCCCTATCTTTATGGACAGTAGCTATTTAGGCTTGAGTGCATATTGGGCTTCAATAATTACCTCTCGCACATAGGGTTTCAGAAGCAAATTATGCAATTAACATGAAAGGAAACAAAAGTAGAGTTGAAAAAATTTTGTTCCATTAATTTAGAGGTTATGTCTAGCCTTATAACTCTAAATTTCAAGGACTATTAATTTGGGGCCTATGCCATATATGCACAGTAGCAAAATGTTACACGGAAGAAGATATCCAATAGCACTAGTAATTAACAACTAAAACCAAGCTTGTTAACTAAGCAAGTTTTATACGTCATTTATTTTATGACCGCAATAGTAAAAAAAACATATGCATCAATGTCATTCACACTTAGTTCAATGCAAAAGCATATATGCATTATTATCATTCACAATGTTTTAAAAAACATAAAATATATCCATCACTTCATCACAAGCACATCATAGCATTATAAGAGGATTACTAAGTATAAGAGTGATGATTTTCAGTGAGCTTCAACCACAGTAGTACTCATCTCATTAACTGAATTAACTCCTTTACTAATTGATGGATTTGAATCATAATACTTATTTTTCTTGAAAAGAAATGCCGGTTGCTTTGGAGGGGGAAGAGTCGAGTCATTATCCAACATGAAAACAACTTCTGACATGGTAGGCCTATCTGTTGCATATTCTTGCTCACACAGAAGCCCAATCTGGATGCATTTGAGAACTTCATGTTCAGGGCATGTTTCGCCTAGTAATGATGGATCAACAATTTCCATAGCTCGACTTTCTTTCCAAAGATTCCAAATCTGAAATGATTGAATTCATTAAGTAAGTAGACTATTAGAAAGGAACAAACTTGACTCAAGTTGCTCATTATTTGTACTTATATGTCCAACAAAAGTACAAGTAATGTCATCATAATGACCATTATTCTTCCTGCTAGTAACAATCTCCAAAAGTAAAACTCCAAAACTGCATGCATCTGATTTTATTGAAAAAATTCCTTCCATTGCATATTCAGATGACATATAACCACTGCAACAGATTAATAAAATTTGTTAATCATCATTTCAACTAGAGATGCTTCATTTTATAGTGTTGAATTGTTTTGTTTGCATTTCTAGCATATTATGTCATATGAATATATTGACTTTGAATTTGAATGGTGTCACATCCTGAGAAATTTCACCTGGATATAGGAAGTTAAAAATTGGAATAAGGGCTAATATAGAAACTAGATGGGGAGACGAAATAACTTTTGAGGTAAAACCTTGATGAGGTCTGGGCTGGTATTTTCGTAATTATCAGTTTAGGAAAGGCAAAATGGGAAATTTGGAGAACAATTTTAGAAAATTCCTGAAAAATGATAAAAGTATAAGTTAGAGGTTTTGGAAACTTGGTTGAGGCCCAAAAGGTAGAATTATTATGAAAATAAATTGTTATGGAATTTCCCGCAAATAGAGGTTTTTGGGAAAATATTGGGAAATCAGAGGAAAATAATTATTTTAATTAGTTAGAGGCCTCAATAATTCTAAAAAAATATGAAAAAATCATCTAAATATTTATTTGAATTTATAAAATTGGTTTTAGGCCTTGAAAGTCCAGGAATTAATTTTAGGGAATTTATTTTCCTGCAGTAACACCAACAGAGGCCTAATCAGAGAAAATTTAAAATAAATACCTAGAGGAGGCAAAAAATTCTGAAAATTTTCAGACTATGTTCTCATATTAAAAAGTGAATTATCATGAAGAGAAATAAATTTTTGGAGGTCTATAAAAGTTATGAAATGTTACTAGTGAATAGTAACTGATAAAGTTTCGGAATGGTTTGGGATTTTGATTTGGATTGTGGGCTATCTTTTTGGACCAGCCTAAACAATTTGTGAGGCCCATATTAGGCCCAATTCAAGCCCAATTTCGTGCTTCTTCTAGAAAGCTCTATTTTTAATTAAATAAAATGCAAAATTAAGGGATAATTGTTGGAATAATCTAGAGCTTGGACATATGGATAGATCTGAAGCTATGAGGCATTTGATAGCTGCCAAATCACCTTATTTCAGCCATTTTGGATGTCCAAAAATCAGAGGGGAAAGGCAGCTTGGTTTTTCTATAAATATCCCTTCCTAAAATACAAGAAAATGTTGGAAAAATTGGAAAAAAGAGGGGAGGTGCTGCCATTTTCATTTTTGACCAAGGGAGACTGAATTTGTGGAGGTTTTGGATAAGGAATCATTCAAGTTACATAAAAAAAGCATCAAGGTATGCTTAAACCCTCTTATCATTAAATTTCAAGCTAGTTTGGTTAGATTTTTAGCTTGAAATTCCAAGGCTAGATGCTGCCCCATTTCAACGATCATGGAAGGTTTATGGAAGGATAGAAATCTTAAATATCAAGTGGAATAAGCTTGTTCAAGTTGTATATGGAATGGTTTTTGAAAGAAAATATACCTAGGGTTCTATATGTTCATTTCAGCCAATGGGGTGTTCTTGCTGGAGGAGTTTGTTTTGCATTAATTTGATGATTCTAATGGGTTTAAAATGTGTTTTTTGTGTAGGGATATACTAAAGGGAAGTGTGTAAAATCATTGGAATCAAAAATGAAAATTTTGGAAGCTTAAAACCCCCTATTCAGCCAAGAGGAATTCATGAGGAAGAAGTTTGATTTTCAAAAATATGATTCCATATTTGAATTCCTCATGAAAAATTGTGTAGGAATGAGTCATGATGTTCTTGATTCTTAAGGAGAATTATTTTGTTAAAAATGCAAGAAAAATGGGGAAAATGTTAAGTTAAAGAGAAAGTGTTATGTTTAAGTGGTTTGGCTATTAATGTTGCCTATTTTAATGCTTGATTTAATAGGCTTTGTGAGAAGGAATCGATGAGGATCATTATCCCTTAAGGAGACCAAATTAATCAAGTGATAAAAGGTAGCATTGAATTATAATTTGATTGTTTATCTTGTTTGTTTATTGTGATTATGTTGATTGCTTTAGTTGAAGAATTTATATGGTGATAATGGTTGACTTTATGACATTTGTTTGTGCTTTGGCCAAATGCATAGAAATATGTCAATGTGAAATTGTTGATGTTCCTCTTTTGGTATCATGCCATATATGATTTTATGTGACTTGAGGATATTTGAAGTTTTATAACGTGTCACATTATACTTGCTTGATTTACTTGACGATTGTAATTCATTGCTACTGAGATTTCAATGAAATCTAACTCCCCTCAATGTATAAATAGTAATAGGAATCTCAGATGTTGTCACTGAGAGCAAGAAGAAAGAAAAGGGATTCACTTGGAAGAGGAGGAAGTATATTGTTGTTGAAATAATACTATGTAATTATATGCATTGTTATGTGCATGTATGAAATTATATCGAATTGTTGTATCAGTGATAAGGGTGCCTTACGTGTGAATAATTGGTTAAGGAATCATGATTAAACATGTGTCATATCATTAGAAAAGCTAGATGAAAGGAAAAGAAAAAGAAAAGGCAAGAATGGTATAGAAAAAGGATAAAGGTTGACTTTTTAGGAGCAAAGTTTGAGGTTGACTTTTTAGGAGCAAAGTTTGACCAAGTAATTTTGAGTAATGGGATGAATTTTGATTTGAAACATGGCATGCCTATAGATCTCATTTTTATCTCTAAAACAAGTGGTAATTTATTAAATTTGAAGTTTTGTATAGAAAGTTATGCCCTTCCAAAGTTGGGCATAAATCCTGAAAAATTAAAAAATGACTAAATGAACAGTGCCACTTTGAGTGAAATCTGGGACTGATGCATGAGATCTGGATACCAATGACTATTTTTCCTTTAAAGAGCATGTCAAGAGCTTTTCATAGAACTTGGAATCACTCCGTTTCAATTTTCTACAATTAGTTATGAATTTTTAAAGCTGGCTCAAATTGCTGTGAATAGTGTACAAAAATCCGAAAATGGAAATTTTAAAGTTGAAATTCTTTTACCCTTCAACCTTGTATGATGACTTTAAATGGTTCCAATGGATATTAATAAGGTAATAAAGGAGGTGTGATAAATAGGCTGGAATAAATCACAAACCTATCTAGCTTATGTTGAAATGTTATTTGAGTAAAAAAATGGATTTGTCTAGCATCAAAATTTACATTATTTAGATATAGATATTGCATATATGTAGAAAATCATTCCCAACGAAATACTAGTGTAACTTTACTAGTATTTTTCGAACTTGTGGAAACTAGGAATGTGTACGTGTAATGCAATGCTAGATAACTGAAGTGATATAAGCTATCGAGTACTTACTAAGTTCTAACAACACGGTTTGTGATTGCTTCAATTTGGTTTCCACCAAATATTCTTGCCATACCAAAATCTGCAATTTTTGGGTTCATTACAAGATCCAACAAGACATTGCTAGCCTTTAAGTCTTTATGAATTATTCTTAATATTGAATCTTGAAAAGGGTATAAAATTCCTCTTGCAACTCCACAAATGATGTCAAATCTTTTCCTCCAATCTAACTTTGGCTTGTTTGCTTGATCTAAATAAAAGTGGTAAACTATATATTAAAAGTGAAGAATGGTGCAAGATCAATTCTCTCTTTTTTCCAAAATTGAAAAATTTGACAACAAATTTTGTATATATAGAAAAATTAAATGATAAGGAGACATGCCAAAGATGAAAGAGTCCAAGCTTTTGTTTGGCAAATATTCATATACCAGCATCTTTTCTTCTCCATCTACGTAACAACCTAAGATCCTTAGAAGATTTCTATGTTGAAGCTTTGCAATTAAAGTAACCTCATTCCTGAATTCTTCAATGCCTTGTCCAGAATACTTTGATAGCCTCTTAACTGCTATTTCCATTCCATCTTCAAGTAGACCCTGATGTCAAGAGCCATAATTTAATTCATGAATGTATGCATTTCATCTTTGTTGTATGAAACCATTACTATAAATTATAAGCTAATGGCAATGAAAACAATGTTAATCCAATTTATGAAATTTCAGACTATTTATACATAGAACATCTACCTTGTATACTAAACCAAAGCCACCTTTTCCAAGCATATTAGCATCTGCGAAATTGTTTGTTGCCTCAACGATGTGCTTTTGGTCAAACAGAGTTAAATTGGAGTCGTCTTCTCCTTCAAAAAAAAAAACTCTTTGTGCATTCTTTTTGCTGTGTGAAATAAAAATTGAACAAAAAACAACGCTAGAGATGAGTTGTAATACAGCCAATTAATCACTACTGCAGATTGAAAAGACAAACCTTCTAGTCGGTATAGACTGTCCTAACTCAACAACTTCATTTGTGGGGCAAAAAGATAGAAATAAAACTCTCCTTGATTCCTGTTCTTTATTACAAACTAACATAAGCAAGAGATCACCAGGAACGTTATCAAGCAAAAAGAAATGACGATGAGGGTCACCATCCCCTTCTTGCAAAGAGAACTATAATGCTTTCTTTCATATCTAGCTGCAAACAATAGGTCACCAAAGAGGAATTTAAGTTGAAGCAAATAATATAAGCTTAAAATGTTTTTTTTTCCCCGCATGAATTATCATGATACTTATGAGAGCTTATAGTGTTAAATTGTTGGCGGCAAGGTCAGTCAATTTTGTGTGTCTCCAAAACATACAACGACGTTACATGAGAACCTGTGAGATATAGAAGTCATCCTAACTATGTGATATATATATCTCTGTGTGTGTATTATCTGAGAGAAGTTAAATGAATATGCTCTCGCTAGTGTGGGAAAATGATACTTCTTACAATAGAGCACGCAGTATGTAGATTTAAAGATCCATCTATCCATAGGCTTTGATAAAAACGCTTCTTTATTTTGAATTTGTGCCCAAAACGTTCAGCTTCAGGCTTGAGGCCTCAAATGTGCATTCCTCTAATACTTTCCTCTAATGCTCTCTATTGTCTACTATGATATCCTAATTTTGCAAATATTTTATTTTAATTTTTCTTTTAATGATTCAATTTTACATAAAATTAGTGACATACTGATATCTTGAGTAAAAAAAATAGTGCCATTTAAAAATTTTTATGATTTTTCAAAAAAAAAAATTTTGATTTTGAGGCACATTAAGGGTTGGGAGGCTGGGACATCACGAAAGATGGCAAGGGGAGACACATTAAAGGCCCCAAACCTTCCGCTTCAGACTATTTATCTTCCCAATTTGTGCCTCATATATAAGTTTTCTCAATTTGATCACTTGCAGATACAATCATTATCAATAATGATATTTGGCTAATATATCATCAATATAAATAATAATCAGTCTGCATGTCATAAAATGTTATAAAATGACAAAAATAAATTTTACAATTCAAGTAAATAAAATACTAGTCTCATTAACTAATCTCTTAAATTTAAAAAGTAATTAATATTAATTAAATGGAGAAAAATTTTAGAGAAAAGGGCATGTTTCAAAAAGAAATAAATTATTTAATTTTTTTAATTTGTAAATAGTTTTTATTAAAATTAAATAATATGATCGCAAATAAACATATTACATTCATGGTACTAAAAGTTCTTTTCAAAAGTAAAGAATGTACCCAATTCGTTTGCATCCACACGCACATACAAATCTTGGCCCACATTTTCACATGTGCCACTTTCACAAACCCCTCCCCGCTACGACACGTGGACACATTCTTCTTCCTCACACACCCACTTGAGCCATTTCTCATATTCCACTCAAATGGGTTCATGGGTTCGAATCCGGGCAAGCACACACTCAAACTTGTTCATATTATATGGGTCACACTTAGTATTCGACCCACACCGACGATAGTGGTCACAGTCCTCTGTCGGACCCTACCAAACTTGGAGCCAATTATTCTCCTTAGCTCGCCAAATAGTTCGTGTCTCATGACCAGTGTTGTCTAGCACACATAAAAGCCGAATCTGGATGCTTTTCAGAACTTCATGTTCAGGGCATGTTTCATCTAGTAATGATGGATCAACAATCTCCATAGCTTGACTTTCTTTCCAAAGATTCCAAATCTGAAATGATTGAATTCATTATTAAGTAAGTAGACTATTAGAAAAGAACAAACTTAATTCAAGTTGTTCATTATTTGTACTTACATGTCCAACCAAAGTAGAAGTAATGTCATCATAATGACCACTATTCTTCCTGCTAGTAACAATCTCCAAAAGTAAAACTCCAAAACTGTACACATATGATTTTATTGAAAAAAAATGCCTTCCATTGCATATTTAGGTGACATATAACTACTGCGAAAGGTTAATGAAATTTGTCAATCATCATTTCAGCTAGAGATATTTAATTTTATAGCAGTGAATTGTTTTGTTGTTATTTCTTTTGATATACTGGAAAGGAAAACAGCAACTAAACTACATTATGGGAGGTGAGGATCAAGGTGACAAAATCTTTGCTCAAAATCTGCAGTCCCATAGCCCCATTTAGTGCTATATTGGCGAGGGTATCTGCTTGGTTGTTATCATCTCTGCAAATAACTTGAAATTCAACATGCCAAGACCACTACAGCTTATCTTGAACTTGATGAATGCCTTGCCAGTCTTCATGCAGATGGTTGTCTTCCTTGAGGATGGCTCATATAGCTTCAAAAGAATCGCACTGTACGATCACCTCACGAAGGCCCAAATCCCAAGCGCGTTTCATACACATTAAGCATGCCCAAATCTCTGCAGTTAGATGATCACCGTGGTTGAGCTTAAGGAGGAAGCCATCCCGGATGTCCTTGTTTCTAGTATGAATGATACCCCCACAAGCTACTTTGCCGATAAGTGCTGAGAATGCTCCATCAACCATAACCACACAAGTATTCTGAATAGAGATATTAGTGGGTTTAGTAATGTTTTGTTGAGATGAGTTCATCCTAATTCCTTTTAGCTTTGTGGTCGAGTTCCTCATACATTGCAGGACTGCACCTGCTCTAGCTAGGATTGATGAAAGATCAGTAGTGATATTAGAGTGCGTGAGATCATTCCTTGCTTTCGATATCAACCAGCAACTAACGCTAAACATCTCTTTCCAATCATTACCCATAGAACTAGCTTGGGTTGTCATATTAAACTGAAGCCAATCATGAAAAGCGCTAGAGAAGAAGTGATTTCGGTGCTCGGGTTTGAGAATGACATCCCATAATCTGCTAATGTTTGGGCAATCTTTGAAGGTGTGGATTTCAGATTCCACTTCCACTTGACATCGGTCACAAAGTCCATTAGTATAAAGGCCTCGCTTCATCTTGTGTTGATTAGTTAGGATGCGTTTATGGAAAAGCATCCAAATGAACGTTTTGCAGCGTTGAGGAGTCTTTAATTTCCAGATTTTAGTCCAGTTCGTATAAGGCCCTTCGCATGGCAGGTTTAACAGCTTATATGCAGATTTGGTAGTGAATGAGCCGCTCTTTTCCCACCTCCATCTAGCTACATCATTGTTGAGAGCGTCTTTGGTTACTTGAATGCCATCCTTGACATATTTCCAGTTATTCTTGATGCCCCTCCAAACGTTGGATCTTGGTTTTTTGATGTTAATATGGGGCAAAAGATCCGTGCCACATCCATATTTATGTCGTCTAATAACTTTCACCCATAAGGAATCTTTTTTAGTAACTAGTCCCAAACCAAGCTTCATCATAAAAGCTCTATTTTGTTGTTTAATATGTCGCATGCCTAAGCCCCCATTCTTTTTCTCAGAACAAACTTGGTCCCAAGAGATTAGATGCATTTTCCTTTTATCATTAGAGGAACCCCATAAGAAACCCCGAGCTTTCTTCTCGATCTGGTTACAAGTATCATCAGGTATGTAAGCCGTTTGCATAGCATGATTGGGCATTGCATTGATGACGGCTTTCACAAGAGTGTCTCGACCAGCAAACAAGAAGCTGTTTATCTTCCAATTGCTGAGGCGACTAGTAACCTTATCGATGGTGTATTTGTAAGTATTATTGGAGACTCGATCATGGTGGAGAGGAACTCCCAGGTATTTACCAAGGTCTACTGTCTAAGTGAAGCCGAGCTCCTTGCTAAGCTGAGAGGCTCGATTATGGTTGACATTATAAGAGAAGAAGATCTTGGTCTTGCTTTGATTAACTTTTTGGCCCGAAGCTTCACAGAATAGATCTTGGTCTTCTAATCACGTCCACCTGTTCTAAACTAGCTTCTGCAAAAATCAATAGATCATCAGCAAAAAACAAGTGAGATATAGGGGGACCATTCTTACCAAGTTTTATGGCCTTCCATTTTCCCGTAATCACCTCATTTTGAATGACATGTGCTAGCTTTTCCATACATAGGACAAACAGGTAAGGTGAGAGTGGGTCTTCCTGCCTGAGGCCTCTTGACGGATTGAATTTGTTGGCTGGATTTCCTTCCCAAAGGATTTGCAAAGATGGGGTTGAGATACAGGTATAAATAACTTTTTTAACGGCCTCTGGTACTCTCAACTCCTCCAAACATTGCAAGACAAAATTCCACTTGATTCGATCGTAAGCTTTCTCTAAATCAATTTTAATTGCCATATATCCTTGTTTACCTTTCATATTACGCATTGAGTGAATAACTTCCTGCGCAACAATAATGTTGTCGGTGCTAGTTCGCCTAGGAACAAAGCTGCATTGATTAGGAGAAATGATGCTTGGAAGGAAGCTCTTCATCCTGTTCACTACAACTTTAGAGATGACCTTATAAATAACATTGCATAAGCTTATAGGCCTAAGATCTCTAATCGTTTCAGGGCGATCCATCTTGGGGATGAGCACAATAAAAGTATGATTAAGAGATTCAATAAGAGATGGGTCTAGAAAAGCATGTTTAACCAACAAAATAACTAACTCACCCACCACTTCCCATTGGCTTTGATAAAACAGAGCGTTAAGACCATCTGGGCCAGGGGATTTAAGAGCCCCCATAGCAAACAGGGCTATTTTGATCTCTTCGCTGCAAACATCTTTACTTAGACAATTTATTTGAACATTATTAAGAGAAGGATAAGAGGTGTTACCCATTTAGAGAGTAGACTCACACCCATCATCATGAAATAAATTCACAAAGAAGTCTATGGCAAGCTGTTTGATCTTATTGATATCGTCTGTCTACTCCCCATTCTCTTGAAGAATAGCTTCAATTTTATTCCTTCTTCTTCGATCATTTACGTGGGTATGAAAAAACTTGGAGTTCTTGTCACCAAGAGTATACCAGTCGCATTTAGCTTTTTGAGCCCAAAGGAGATCCTCTTGGAGAATCACCTCTTCCAATTCAAACCATAGTTTTCTTTGGAGCTGTTCAAGAGAAGAGGTATTACCTGTGAAGGACATAGTTCAAGAAATACCTTCCAACGTCCCCATCAAGTGACTTTTCTTTTGTCCCAAATGACTATAAGTGCTTTTACTCCAATCAACAAGGACTTTAATAAACTTCTCGATATTCTCAACCCAATTAACTTTATGCTCCCAACTATCTTTTACTAATCTGTTGAAATCATCATGAAGCACCCAAGGAGCATTAAAACGGAAAGGGCGGGAAGTACTAGATCGAGGAACCATACCTGGCCATAGCTGAAGAAGAAGGGGGCAGCGATTAGACTTGAACCAAGGGAGATGTTTGACCACGGCGTCTATAAACGTAGACTGAGCTTTAGCATTAGCTAGGACTCGATCAATTCTGCTTTCACATCCCTCTCGTTTCCAAGTAAAGTAGGGTCCTACGCAACCCATATCAGTGAGTTCCATCTCCTCCACCCATTTATAGAAATCACAATCAATAGAAGTTGTCCTTAGAGCGGACGACTGACGCTCGTTAGAGTAGAGGGTGGCATTGAAGTCTCCCCTTATGAACCATGGCCATTCATTACCTGGATTAATTCTTCGAAGGAGAGGCCAGAGGGAACGGCGAATCAAGATATTGGGACAAGCATAAACTGTAGTAACAAAGATCTTATCACTTCCTCTTTCAATCATTGTGTGAATAAATTGCTCGTTTGTCTCCATGATAGAAACTTTAATGTCATCGTTATTCCAAGCGACCCAAAGGCCTCCTCGAAAGCCTATAGCATCCACAATTTCACAATGTTTGAAGCCTAACTTCTTACTAATATCTCGTGCCTTCACTCTACTAGCCTTCATCTCAAACAGAGCACCAGTTCCAAAAGATATAATTCACGGAGCACCAACTGGAGGGGTATTCATGCTTATAGGCCCCCTAGAGTGTATGAGAGTTTCTTCAAGCTCGTTGTTAAGATGTGTGTCCTGTCTAGTAGCGGCTGTATGCATAATTATTGACGTCCCATCATCAGTATTACTCATGTAGATGCTATCTGAGAACGACGGTGTGTCTTGTTCCATGATTATGTCTTTTTGCTCACCTATAGCAGGTTTGAGAACTAGATTAGAGGGAGAATCTTCTTTGTGGCCATTATCATTTAATTCCATCAAAGCCTCAAAAGGATTTTGGGCTTGCCAAAACATAGCCTTAGCCGAAAATTGGTGTGAGATATTTTGAGAGTTACCTTTAGAACCAGGAGGGGCATTCTCTTTTCGAAAGCATTAAACGCTATTTCATTGACATGAATAACGGCCAGGATCAAATGGAGGAGGATGACAATGACTGTCCAACGTTGAAGGTCACCCAGGAAGAGTATGAGCAGTGGTGTGCACCGTGGAGGAAATCGCTCATTATTAAACTACTTGGGAAGAACATTCCTCTCTGGTTGATGAAAACTAATCTAGCACGTATGTGGAAAACTAAGAAACCGTATACAACCCGAGATCTGGATAATGGCTTTTTTGTTGCCTCGTTCAATGATGAAGACGATATGAACATGATATATCAAGATGGACCTTGGAAGATTGCTGACCATTACCTTGTCGTTCAAAGGTGGAGGCCGAACTTTGACCCGTGGGAAGCTGAGCTGCAGAGAATGATAGCAGTGTGGGTACGTATACCACTTCTCCCTCTTGAATTCTTCAACGCAAAGAGCTTGAGGAGGATTGGGCAACTGATTGGTAGAACTCTAAAGATTGACATGATCACACATGATAGTGAGAGGGGAAGGTTTGCTTGCATATGCATTGAATTAGATCTGAAGAAGAGGCTAAAGTCTTCGATTAATGTTTTTCGGGAAGCGACGCATTCTTGGATATGAAGGTCTCCATTTAATATGTTTTCATTGTGGCAAATATGGGCACCACAAAGATTCATGTCCAGATAGGTGCAATCACCCCGACGCAAAAACTGATAGCTCAGCGCATGGAGCCTCTGGCTGTTCTAATGATGTCGGGAAAGTCACCGTCGACTTGAATGCTAATCCAAACGAGACTCCAGTGCATACCACAGAGAATCAACATAATGTGTTAGAGAGTGGATTATCAAAATGTCTATGTGATGAAACAACCGTCAGTGAAAACTTCGGCAAGAACAAGCCACCGCAGGCGGTGGGGTTGGGTGTTTGGAATTTGGTACAACGGCCAAAAGGGAGAAAATTAGGAAACTTCGCTAATCCTGGATCTGGTGTTAATCACCAAGAAAAGTTTCAAAAAAATCTTCCAAAATCTACACCGATTCGCGACAATCAAGGGAATAAAAGAATGGATTTTTCAATCTGCAAAGATAATACAATATTGCTGCAAGTGAGTAATAGCCAATCTCGCCAATTTGGAAAGGAGTTCAACGGTGAACCTAGAGCAATTGGTAAGGAATCTCAAAGGAATTTGAAGTGGGTCCCGGTGGACCAAAGGAATCAAAGGAATTGTTTTGTTGTTATATCTAGCATATTATGTCATATGAATATATTGACTTTGAATTTGAATGGGCTGGAATAAATCACAAACCTATCTAGCTCGTGTTTAAATGTTATTTGACTAAGAAAAATGGATTCGTCTAGCATCAAAATTTACATTATTTAGATATAGATATTGAATATATGTAGAAAATCATTCACAACGAAATATTACTTCAAAATGTAGCTTTTACTAGTATTTTTCGAAGTTGCGGAAACTAGAATGTGTACGTGTAATGCAATGCTAGTGAACTGAAGTGATATAAACTATTGAGTACTTACTAAGTTCCAACAACACGGTTTGTGTTTACTTCAGTTTGGTCTCCACCAAATATTCTTGCCATACCAAAATCTGCAATCTTTGGGTTCATTACAAGATCCAACAAGACATTGCTAGCCTTTAAGTCTTTATGAATTATTCTTAATATTGAATCTTGAAAAGGGTATAAAATTCCTCTTGCAACTCCACAAATGATGTCAAATCTTTTCCTCCAATCTAACTTTGGCTTGTTTGCTTGATCTAAATAAAAGTGGTAAACTATATATTAAAAGTGAAGAATGGTGCAAGATCAATTCTCTCTTTTTTCCAAAATTGAAAAATTTGACAACAAATTTTGTATATATAGAAAAATTAAATGATAAGGAGACATGCCAAAGATGAAAGAGTCCAAGCTTTTGTTTGGCAAATATTCATATACCAACATCTTTTCTTCTCCATCTACGTAACAACCTAAGATCCTTAGAAGATTTCTATGTTGAAGCTTTGCAACTAAAGTAACCTCATCTCTGAATTGTTCAATGCCTTGTCCAGAATACTTTGATAGCCTCTTAACTGCTATTTCCATTCCATCTTCAAGTAGACCCTGATGTCAAGAGCCATAATTTAATTCATGAAGGTATGCATTTTATCTTTGTTGTATGAAACCATTACTATAAATAATAAGCTAATGGCATTGAAAACAATGTTAATCCAATTTATGAAATTTCAGACTATTTATACATAGAACATCTACCTTATATACTGAACCAAAGCTGTTAGAATCAATCTCACCCAAGAGGGGGGTGAATTGGGTGAGTTAAAAATTTGCGAAATTAAAACGAGACAGTATAGAAAACAGAGAGTTAGAGTCAAGAGCGATTTCACCGCAGAAGGAAGACACAAGATTTATACTAGTTCGGTCTTAACCACTTGACCTACGTCTAGTCCTCAGAACACCTCTGAGTATTTCACTATCTTCCAAGATCGATAGGGCTCTTGGTGCCTCGGTACAGTAATTGAATCACTCAATCACTCCCCCTTACTCCCATAAGGATACAAGCCCTCTCAAGAGTCCACACTCTTGAGTATCACTCAATTGTAATTAATGAAGGATAGTTATCGACTCTCTTACAGAGTGAAATTAATGATGAACACTGACGCTCAGTAGTATTGAAGAAACAGAGTATTGAATGCTAGACTTAATAATCACAGATGGTAGTTCTGGTATTCAATCTTTTTCATTAATGCTTCTTCGCGCCTTTTATAGTTGAGATCGTTAAGTAGCCGTTAGACGGAAGAGCTTCTAGCCGTTGTGACTCCGTTTGCGTGTTTCGCCGGTTTCAACGGTTCCGCCATTAATGCGTCTGAGCTTCTGACACTGTAGGTTGCAGTTTACGTAATCCCGTTAAAGAGCCGTTGCAGTCTTTCTTAGTAATCTGCATATTTTAAACTTTGAACAAGTAAGAGTCTTGCGGTGTATGCTTTAGTCATGAACTAAGAAGAAAAATGAATCGATTATACAATGATTCTAGATGAAATGATTTATCTGTAAAAAGAGCAGAAAGAGATCCTGGACATGCTTAATCGAAGAGGTGATCGATTACTTGTTGATCGATCAGGTTATCGATAAACAGAGGGAAAGCTTTTGAATCAGTTCAACATGATTATCGATCAAGTGTTGGATCATTGATTTTAAGAATCATCATAGTCGACTGATGTTGAAATGGAAATCGTTCCATGATCGAACAAGTGATCGAACACTTGTTGATAGAACAGATTATCGATAATCCAAGTGTTACAGAAATGAAACTTCAGTCATTGATGATCGAACAGATTATCGATAAATGGATGATGGATAAGGTTATCGATAAACAATGAGTAAGAATATATTCAGCGAAAAACACAGACTATGTGGATTAATCGAACAGGTGATCGATCAATGAATATTCGATCAAGTGATTGATAAAATGAAAAACAGAGATTTAATAAAGAAACAAATTATCGATCACGTTATGTGAAAACATGAGTTTCAGGAAATCGGATGATCGATCATATTATCGATAAATCAATGATCGATTAGGTGATCGATAAAATGATTCAACATAAGTTAATGCAGTGAAGATAATAATCCTGAGACTCTTTATCGATCATGTTATGTGAAAAGATACTATGCAGACAAGTTAAATTATCGATAATGTTATCGATAATTTGGTTGTAGAGAAACTAAGTATGAGCAGATAAAACATTGATTATCGATCATGTGATCGATAACTTAGTGATCGATAAGGTTATCGATTCAGCAGCTATGATGAGTACCTGCATTCAGAGAGTTAGAGCATAATGTTCGATCATATGATCGATAAACAAGTGATCGATAATATGATGGATAAATGATGACAGAATTACTGTGCAGAACGAGTAGATTGTGTTACCTCTTATCGAAGTCGTTATTGATAACTGATTTATCAATCATGTGATCGATAAATGCACTTCAGATTTGATTCTCTTTATCTGTTACTTGATTGTTTATCTGATGTTATCGATCAAGTGATCGATAATTAACTGTTATCTTATGTAACTTCCATGTTAGCGATAATCGATCATTTTATCGATCAACCAATTATCGAATAGCTCTTTGATTAAAAAGCTTAATATAAAACTGATTTCTACTGAACAGTTATCTGATAGCTTATCGATAATCATTTGATCGATCAGTTGATCGATCAGTTGATCGATCAACATACTTAACCCAATTAATCTAACTTTGTTATCATCAAAACCATAATCCTAACAAAAGCCACCTTTTCCAAGCACATTAGCATCTGCGAAATTGGTTGTTGCCTCAACTATGTCCTTTGGGTCAAACAGAGTTAGATTGGAATTGTATTCTCCATCAAAAAAAATATTCTTCGTGCATTCTTTTTGCTGTGTGAAATAAAAATTGAAAGAAAAAAAACATAAGAGATGAGTTGTAATATAGCTAATTAATCACTACTGTAGATTGAAAAGACAAACCTTCTAGTAAGTTTATGTGCAGTGTATAGATTGTATTAACTCAAGAAATTCATTTGTGGGGAAAAAGATAGAAATAAAGCTCACCTTGATTCCTTTTCTTTAATACAAGCCAACATAAGAAAGAGATCACCAGGAACGTTATCAAGGAAAAAGAAATGACTATGAGGGTCACCATCCCCTTCTTGCCAAGAGAACCATAATGCTTCCTTTCATATCTAGCTGAAAACAATAGTTCACCAAAGAGGAATTTAAGTTCAAACAAATCATATTAGCTTAAAATGCTTTTTTTTTCCCGCATGAATTATCATGATACTCCTGAGAGCTTATAGTGTTAAATTGTTGGCGGTAAGGTCAGTCAACTTTGTGTGTCTCCAAAACATACAACGACGTTACATGAGAACCTGTGAGATAAGTCATCCTAACTATGTGGGGTGTGTGTGTGTGTGTGTTATCTGAGAGAAGTTAAATGAATATGCTCTCACTAGTGTGGGAAAATGATACTTCTTATATAGGGCACCCAGTATGTAGATTTAAAGGTCCATCTATCCATAGGTTTGGATAAAGATGCTTTATTTTGAATTTGTGCCTAAAACGTTCAGCTTCAGGCTTGACCTCAAATGTGCATTCCTCTAATACTCTGTTGTCTATTATGATATCCTAATTTTGAAAATATTTTATTTAATTTTTCTTTTGATGATTCAATTTTACATAAAATTAGTGACATACTGATATCTTGAATTTAAAAAAATAGTGCAATTTTAAAATTTTTATGATTTTTCAAAAAACAATTTAAATTTTGAGGCACATTAAGGGTCGGGAGGCTGCGACATCACACTAGATACCAGGGGGATACACATTAAAGGCCCCAAACCTTCCGCTTCAGACTATTTATCCTCCCAATTTGTGCTTCACATATAAGTTTTCTCAATTTGATCAGTTGCAGATATAATCTATCAATAATGATAATAGGCTAAAATATCATCAATATAAATAATAATCAGTCTGCATGTCATAAAATGTTATAAAATGACCAAAATAAATTTTGCAATTAAAGTAAATAAAATACTATTCTCATTAACTAATCTCTTAAAATTAAAAAATAATTAATAGTAATTAAATGAAGAAAAATTTTAGAGAAAAGGTCATGTTTCAAAAAGAAATAAATTTTTTAATTTTTTAATTTCGTAAATGGTTTTTATTAAAATTAAATAATATGATCTCAAATAAACATATTACATTCATATTACTAAAAGTTTTTTTGTCACTATTAAAGTAGTTATATTTAAATTTTGTACTGTTAATAACAAAAACCAAAAAGAAGTGAAAGTAAAGAATGTACCCAATTCGTTTGCATCCACACGCATATACAAATATTGGCCCACATTTGCGAAAGTTCTGATGTCTTCCATATCAGCATGCCATGTCAAACACCCACTTTCTTTGACCTCATCCGCATTCGTATACGCTGCACACGAACAATCCCTCAGGCACTTTTCCTCACAAGTTTTCAAGTTCATACTCTCGCTCTTATCCACACGTGCCTTTGATGTACTGGCACCTTCACATGTGCCACTTTCACAAAACCTTCCCCGCCACGACACGTGGACACATTCTTCTTCCTCACACACCCACTTGACCCATTTCTCATATTCCAATCATATGGGTTCATGGGTTCGAATCTGGGCAAGCACACACACTCAAATTTGTTCATATTATATGGGTCACACTTACTATTCGACCCGCACCAACGATAGTGGTCACAGTCCTCTGTCGGACCATACCAAACTTGGAGCCAATTATTCTCCTTAGCTCGCCAAATGGTTCGTGTCACATGATCAGTGTTGTCTAGCAACATTATTAAGAATACTGAAGGGCCCATGACTCGGGTCACAGTGCTAACTTCATTGGCATTGTCAATATAAGTGACGTTGATGATGAAGTTGGGTGTCATTTGTGGTATTCCACTAAATCTTTGATCCGTCTAAGACCCGCCTCGCCAAAATATAGCTCCATTTTTAAGCGAGAACACTTGAGGATAACCTGTTGGGTCGATTATGTGAGTCACGTTCCCCATTGCCGGGTGGTCTGGGGATTTCCATGATGTCATGGACCAATTAAAACCAGTTCTCAGGTCCACCCCAATTTTCATGAACGGAATCGTATGTCACTAGGGTAGTCAAAACTCTGCCATATTGGCCTCCCTTTATTCCTGATTAAAACCAAGTTTCCAGTATCCTGAAGCTCGGCAAAGGTGTGATCACTAAAAGATGAGAAAGAAACATTGGAAGACCAAATGGGGGTATTCCTATGTAAATCAGTATCATTGTAAACGAGAACGATGTTTCCATGGACATCAATCGACAAAACTCCAGAAGTATTATTGAGAGGAGTCTGTCTATTAGCAACCCACACAACAACTGGTTTAGAGGATCTTGCAAACCATATTCCAACGTAGCGCTTTCTTGAATTGTTGCTAGGGGTGAAAAAACCGAGGGCATAGGTTCCTCCATCTGAGAGCAAAGCATCGCCGTCTTTGAGGGGCCGGCTTGGAGTTATTCTATGAAGGGAATTACAAGAAGAATGAAGCACCAATAGAAGAAACAATGGAACATTTATCAGAACTATGGCTTTCGCAGAAAAAGGCTTCATGGTGGTAACGGAGCAAGGGATAAAGCTGGGGCTAAATTTGTCAAGTCGGTTATACTGTGGCTGAGTTAAAAGGACACAGATGGTTATAGGACCTCTTAACATGTCAGATACGCCTCTGGTCCTTAATATAAAACCTATTTAACTAATTTGATTAGATTAAGGAAATTAGGTAAGTTAGTTAATTATAAAAAATATGACATGTTTTTTTTAAAACACCATAATCATCTATCTTAATATCCTTCTTCCTTCTTCTACTTGATTATGGTTGATGGAGTATCCATAGGGATAATTTAGAAAAAATTAATAAATATGAGAAATATGTATTATATTTAGGAGTATATTGGTCAAGTGAGTCGTCCAAAAGGTATAGGACTGTTTACATTTAGTTCCTTTTGTTTGTGCAGTGCAGTCCTGCTGAACAACATTAGTTTGCGGGTCCAGATTGTTGAAGAGTCACGAAGGGCATGTAATTTAGACTACTTTGCGTGTGTAGTAAGGCTTTGAGGTCCCCCCCCAAAAGTAAATGAAAATTATACGACTTTCTTAGCAATGCAAGAATTAGACCTATTTTACATGTCTTTAGAGAAATCAAGACTAAAAAAAAAAATTTAACATGATGCTTGACCAATTTGTAGAGAGACTTTTACAATTTAATGCGATGGCTGTCATGGGAAAAATGAGGACCGTGTTTCCTTGCTCAGTGGGAGATGAACACCAATGGCACATCTCCCAGTGTGTACTGTTTCATTAAGCAAAGAGTATAACTTATATATTCCCAAACCACATCACTTATGTTGTTCTCTTAGGGAAAAAATTTTGTTGTGCTAGCCGTCACAAGAGAAAGAGAATTAACACACTTGGTGCCGTTGAAAATTGGAGAAAAGCTGAATTTCGGTGTAGAAAAAATTTCAGATTGAAGAAGGTATTGAATTTCAAACCTTTGCGAGAAGAAGGCATCAAAGGATTCTTATCTTCCATCCTTTTTGCATCTCTAACAATCTTATTGATATATATTTTCATATATATTAAAATGGGGTCATATGCAGGTTGTTGTCGTCATTATTATATATGAAGGTTTTCGGGCATACCTGGAGTCTGCAGTGAAGTCAGGTTGCCACGCGGAGGTCCGATCACGGTGACGGAGTCGGATCTGGGAGACACAGCAAATGCACCCGGAGAGAGAGTTTGGAGAGACGGAGAGTAAAGTCTGATAGAGGAGGAAAAAACGCAAAATGCACTTTTTCAAACTGATCCCAATGAATCAATTATTTAACTCCCCTCATGTTAGTTCAAATAAAAACCGTCTCCTTCGTTTTAACTGTTCCCGCTTTTGGCAAAATATATGAAAGGGCGAAAATTACAGTTAAAGACCCATGAGTTTTGCTATTTATACTAGAGTCCCAAATGACATTGGGTTCGGGTCCAATCCACCGAGGGTGGACTGGCCCATTTTTCTACATCTCCCACTCACACTTGGTGGATTAGATGTCATGGGTCTAGTCTCTTCACCTTCCCTCAATTTCATACTTAGTGCTTTGCCGTGACCGCGTGGGCATGACGTCTTCACTTGGGTTCCTGTACTAGAAATCCCTTTTATAGGATCAGCACAGGTCACCCTCTCCTTTGTGTAGCTTGAATTTTAAAATTATGCCTCAGATGTCCTAGATTTACTTATATACACTTTTTCATGGTAAATCTAATCCCTCTCGAGTCAATAGTTGACTCAGATTACCTTTCTCTTATGTCTAGTATCCACACTTACGACCACAAAATGTCATAAGGGACATGTCACAGACACTAGCATAGGTGTGTATATCACAGTCAATCTTCCTTTCACCCAAATGTCACTTTGAAATGAATCAGTCGCTTTCTTAGCATACTACCTTAGATCGCATCAATCATGACCATAGGACATATGCCAAAGTAGCGGTCACTGAAACATATCTTCATGATATTGTCAAAGTCAAAGGACACCAATAGGAGGATAATTCCTCCTTGGGACTCACACAGCAATGAAGCAGGGATCTTTCACTTGCTTTCCTTTTGCGGTTCTCTCAGCACATGTGGTATGAAACACATACTACGGTGTTACTCTTTTACTATAAGAGCGTATGTCGATTTAGATTTATTATTAACACCGTACAGACTTAGATCCAGACACACTCAGTATCTAAACCCAAATTCTTCAACTCTGCTCATTGTTATGACGTCGACGTTGAAGAGTTTGTTGTCTGGCTACAGGTATTATGGAAGTGGGATTCCAAACTTCGATCCAGCTTTATCAACGTGGATCTCATCTTGACTTGCTACACTTTAGTCAAGGCGACATAAAGTTTGTGTTTCTTCTCTACCATATCAGCATTCATTGCTGCTTTACTGGTGAACACAAATGTCTCATCTTTGTTCACTCCACCTGAGTGTCAAAGGCGGTTGCCCGTGTGAGAGAGCCAACCTT
This sequence comes from Neltuma alba, assembly GCF_004799145.2. Classification (NCBI taxonomy): domain Eukaryota; kingdom Viridiplantae; phylum Streptophyta; class Magnoliopsida; order Fabales; family Fabaceae; genus Neltuma; species Neltuma alba. Next base: position 127,897 of record NW_021635282.1, read on the forward strand.
TTTAACCTGTACGACATACTAGACATTGTATACTTTCGGACAGACACATAAAGTGATAACGAAATACAATTTCATTAATGAAGCATACATATTACACTTTACGTATGCCAAGGGCTTGTACATGTTCTTTAAAAACTCTTTCGCCTATTGGCTTTGTCAGAGGATCTGCTACCATACATTTGGTTGAAATGTATTGTACAGTAACAATCTTTTGTGCTATGTAATCTCTAACAAAATTATACTTGATGTCAATGTGCTTGGTTTTGCTGTGATACTTAGGATCTTTAGTATAGGCTATGGCTGCAGTATTGTCACAGTATACCATCACCGGATTGGTACTTTGTTTCCAAATCCAAGGTGTTCTATAAATCTTCAGCCATAAAGCCTCTTGCACTGCTGCAGTGCATGCCACAAACTCAGCTTCCATTGAATGTAAGGCAATGCACGTTTGCTTCTTGCTACTCCAACATATGGCGCCATTGTTGAGCAAGAAGGTATAACCTGAAGTTGACCTTCGTTCTTCTTCATCTCCGCCTACATCAGCATCGGAGTACCCAACAAGACGCAGGTCACCTCCTTCGTAGCACAGTGCATAATTGGAAGTGCCCTTTAAGTATCTCAAGATCCTCTTCACTGCTTTCCAATGCTTTTCACCGGGGTTAGACTGGAATCTGCTCACCAGTCCCACTGCATAACAGATGTCTGGTCTTGTACACATCATTGCGTACATCAGACTACCAACAGCACTGGCATATGGAACTCTTTCCATCTTCTTTTTATCAGATTCGGTTTTGGGGCACATGTCAGAACTCAAAGCCACTCCAGTGGCAACGGGTGTACTCATGGGATTGCAGTCTTTCATGTTAAATCGCTCAAGAATCTTGTTGATATAATTCTCTTGTGAAAGGGAGAGGATTCGTTTTGAACGATTTCTTTGGATTTTAACTCCAAGTATGTACTTTGCTTCACCCATATCTTTCATTTCAAAATTCGACGAAAGCCATTCTTTAATAGCCACCACCGAATCTAGACTATTTCCGGCTAATAGTATATCGTCTACATATAAGGATAATATGACAAAATTACCCTCAAACCGCTTAATGTAGACGCAGTGGTCTTCCTCTATCATTTGGAAGTCATATGAGGTTATTGCTTTGTGAAACCTCAAATACCACTGTCTGGATGATTGTTTCAATCCATAAATGGATCTTTTGAGTTTACAAACTTTATTTTCCTTTCCTTTTCAATGAAACCTAATGGTTGTTCCATATAGATTTCTTCATCCAGATCACCATTCAGAAATGCGGTTTTTACATCCATCTGATGTAATTCTAAATCTAAACTGTTTACTATTGCCAGAATAAGTCTAATAGAATTGAAACGCACAACAGGTGAGAATGTATCTTCATAATCTATTCCTTCCTGTTGTGTGTACCCCTTTGCCACTAATCGAGCCTTGTATTTGTCAATTGATCCATCCACTTTTCTTTTAATTTTGAGAACCCACTTGTTCCCAATGGCTTTACGCCCTTTTGGAAGATCAACTAACACCCAAACTTGGTTCTTTTTCATTGAGTCCATTTCTTCTTCCATAGCTTTCATCCATTCATCTTTTGCAGGACCTGACAAGGCTTCTCGTACAGAACGGGGCTCATCATCCCCTTCTGGAGTAACTAAGAGAGATTCGCCTTCTATTTGAAAGCGTCTTTTGGGAACACTTTCCCTGTTACTCCTTCTGACGGGAGCTATTTGCTTATCTTTCTTTCTTTGTTCAGGTCTTGGTGTTGACCTTTCTTGGCTCCCACTCAGATTGACACACCTAGACGATTCTGGTCTGTCAATTTGTTCTGCACTGACTTGTTCCTGTGTCTCATAAAGAGATACAGTGCGGTCAACATCTCCTCTTTTAGGAAATTCAGTCTCAATGAATGTGGCATCTCTTGATTCCATTTCAGTCACTGTTCCATCTTCGTTTTCACCTATGAAAACGTATCCTTTAGATTGTTCAGAGTACCTTATAAAGATACACTTCTTTCCTCTAGGACCCAATTTCCCATGCTTGTGGGAATCATCATGAACATATGCCGCTGACCCCCAGGGTCTTAGGACACTTAGATCCGGTTTGCGTTTTGTCCATAATTCATAGGGTGTGGAAGCGACTGATTTTGAGGGCACACGGTTAAGTATGAAGGTTGCCGTTAATAAAGCATCACCCCAATATGAAATTGGTAGGTTTGCTTGAGCCATCATAGACCTAACCATGTCTAGAAGAGTTCTATTCCTCCTCTCAGCCACTCCATTCTGTTGTGGAGTGCCAGGGATAGTCAGTTGTCTAATTATCCCTTTTTCCTCACAGAGCTGTTTAAATTGATCAGATAAATATTCACGACCTCGATCAGTACGTAATGCTTTAATTTTACTGTCCATTTGATTCTCTACCTCATTTATGTATCGTCTAAAGCACTCAAGAGCTTCAGACTTATGCGAGATCAAATAGACATGACCATATCGTGAAAAATCGTCAATAAAGGTAATAAAATACCAAGCTCCGTGTCTCGCCCTCACACTCATCGGACCACAGATATCAGAATGGATTAATTGCAATGGATTTTCAGCTCTTGTTCCCTTACCGAAAGGTTTTCTAGTTGCCTTACCAGCTAGACAATTTTCACATAAGGACATTTCCATGTTAGGGATTGTGCCCAACATTCCTTCTTTTGCTAGTTTAATCATTCTATTTTGATTAATATGTCCTAGTCTAGCATGCCAGATATTCATATCAGGATTGCTTGAAGAAATAGCAAAACAATCATGAGCGTTAAAACCAAAAGCAAGATCCATAACAAAAAATTTTGGAATCTGAATGCTGAACCATAAAATTCAGAGTTGAAGGAAATGTCTGCAACTTTATCATGAAAATAAACATTAAACCCAAAGTCTACTAAGCAAATAACAGAAATTAAATTCCGTCGGATGTCGGGGCATGAAGCACATCATGGAGTATCAAGGTCTTTCCACCACGCAAAGCAAGTTGCAGGTGCCAATGCCTCGAACCTCGATTCTCGCATTGTTCCCAACGTAAAGCCACTTGCTTTGATACGGCAACCGACGGTATTCCACGAAGGATCCCCGATCCCTGCTTACGTGGTCTGTGGAGCCTGAGTCTATAATCCAAGAAGAAGAAACAGGTTCTGTTAGAAAAACAGTACTAGAAACATATGAAACATGTGAATTCACATAATTCACTAATACCTTTTCGCTTTCAGCCTGTTTGGAACAGTCACGTGCGAAATGGCCCATTTGTTGGCAGGCGAAGCATTTGACCTTCTTCAGGTCTAGCTTCTTCTTCCCGCCTTTCTTTCCCTTCTTCTTAAATTGTTTCTTGCCCTTTTTAAATTGAGGACCGCCCTTCTTCCCTTTCTTTTGGGGCTTCTTGCCCTTTTTGAAATTGGGCTTAGATTGGGAAGTACCAGCATCCTCAGTTAAATAAGTCTGTCCAGAGCTCTTGTAAGCCTCTAGACGTTCATCTTCCAGCTCCAGATGCTTAGCTACATCATTAAAAGTGATGATGTTTTCATTGTGGGTTAGGTTGACTTTCATGTGCTCCCAACTTGCAGGGAGTGACCTGATGACAGCCTGCACTTGCTGCTCATCAGACAGATTATGTCCAGCTTCCTTCAGTTCCCGGATCATATTGGCCATCTCTCTCAGATGTTGCTTCATAGGATTGTTTGGCTTGAGCTTATAGGTATCGAACTTAATCGTCAACCTTCTAAGCTTGGTCGTAGAGACTCCGCCAAACTTATCCTTCAATGCTATCCACATGGCCTGTGCAGTTTTGTGCGACTCAAACTCACACATCAGGTCATCAGCCATGGAGCTCAAAAGCGTGATTCTTGCTATGCTATTCTTCTTTTTCCAGGTTAGATATGCCTCTTGGTCTCTCCTGTGCTGGTTTGTGTTGCCAGCCTCAGGTTCAACCATAGCAGTGGTGAGAGGCTCTATCGCATCCTGTTCCTCTAGGATATACTGGACCTTTCGGTGCCAGATGTCCCAGTTGTCCCCGTTAAGCTTTTCTCCCTTGTTCAATTCAGCAATTATGTTCTTGGTTGCCATTCTTAGTTCTGTGACAAATCTATCCCACATTAATCTATGTTCTCTTTAAAGAGAACCGAACCAAAGAACATTTCAGTTATATAGCACAATGAAGTATACAATGTAATGTGCCTATATTATCCTCGATCAGTAAATAATGAAATTACTAGATCTATGATCAGGAGAATACGTTTGTACCTCCCATCACACAGATACTAGCAATAATCATCATGTCCTATCAAGGATTTTATATAAGCACTTCAAAGATTGTAACCTTTAGAAGTCTCATCTTCTAAAAGCTCCCACTTATAAAAGGCATACATATGATATTCATAAATAATCATACAACAATAATTCAAGTAATTTCATTAAATGAAATAACATACTTAGTCTGTTTACAATGCATGAAACCATAAATTCAAGGCGAATACAAATATTACATCATTTGATATGAACATAAATGTAATCAAGCATTGCTTTTCTTAGGCTTCTAAGTTTGCGCGTTTTGTTCATAAAGGAGGACACTAGCTCTATGGCCCAAATCCAGTAAGACTTTCTTATGGGTTTGCCTTTAGGTCCGCCTCTAACTCTTATTGCTCTTATATACTCCATTATGACTCTAAGGTAGAATTCAGTATTCTTCTTATCGGTCATGTAATGGACGTAGCTAGCGAGCACACCATTGATGCCTTTTATGTTTGTCAATTTAGCTGCATCTCTTTCAGCTATTCTCATAGCTAAAGCAGGGGTACAGGGTTGATCTACCTCTTTGCCTTCCTCTACTTCGGTTTTATTGGGAAGATCTAGTGAATCATTACAGACCAAATGAGGTTCGGTACGGAGGGGTTCAGTGGGAAATAAAGATTCTGACTCAGGTCCAGAATCCATTAACTCCTCTGGGATTTCTTGAGGAACCTCTTTAGGGTCCTCTTCAGGATCCTCATCCTCTGGTTCATATTCTGGAACTGCATTATCCATGTATGAGTATTCCAATGAACCATCTTTGATATTTTCAGTGCTACTAGAAGCCTCTTGCTTCATTTTCACCTAGAGCAAAATAATTTAAATTATTTTGAATATTCTGGAATTTATTTCCGCATGAAAATACCAGAAAATACACTGAAAATACTCACAAATAGATCCTTAATTGTCTCCAAAATTATCAAATTATATATCAAAATGAAGATCTTGATTTTAGGGATTTTTAAAGACAAACCGCACCTCAAACGGACCCTCCACGCGCCTACACGCACCCCTAGAAGGAAAAATTAGCGAAAAACTGGAAAAAAAAATTTCCTACTTGCCCTGTCGGCGCGTGTACTTCACGCGCCCCCATGCAGCCTGCCGCCAGCTACACGCGTTGTGTCTGCGGCTTCCACGCGCCACCACCTGTCAGGTGATGGTCCCCACATGCCAAGGTGGGGTGCCACGCGGCAGAACGCGCCACGTGGCGTTGCTTGGTAAAAAAAATTTTTTTTTTAATTCGTTTTTTTTTTACAGACCCTTTTTTTTTATTAAAAGTATTTGGACCGGTTGGGTTTGGGTCCATTTCGGCCCAACCGGTTCCCTTCACAATTTTTTTTTTTTAATGATTTTGGTCTGGGTTGGATCCTGCCTCCAGCCCAGTACACCCCTTCCTTTTTTCTTTTTGTTTTGTCTGAGCTGGATCCTACGTCCAACCCAGTAAATGCGTTTTTTTTTTACAGGAGGGGCCAAAACGACGCCGTTTTGGCCCCTGGAAGTCTCCTTCAACCTCCAGCCGGGTCGCCTTGACCCGGCTTCTGTAACCGGGTCGGGTCCGACGGACCCGATTTCTTCTCTCCTTCGTATCTTCGTCGTCCGGTATCCGTTTTTAGCGTACTTTATATCATTTTCTTCGTTTTTTCGTGTTCTACGCAATGGGATAAATTTTGAAACCTAAAAACTTAATTTTAAGCAAACTCAAAAACGAGAACCGTACGGCCAAAAGAATATACAGTCTAAAACGATCTTCGTGGAGGCAGAGAAGCAACCCAATATGTCTAAACATAAATATAAGACACAAAAACTATCATATTGGAAGTAAAATGGAGGATTTGCATAATATATTGAAGCAAATCACTTAAGGTGTATTGAAATGCCAAACCGTAAAAACGAATACGCAGAAGAACTCGGGCAGCGGAAGAAGAAAAGAAAAAATATAAAACCGAGCTCTGATGCCAATGAAGGTTTTCGGGCATACCTGGAGTCTGCAGTGAAGTCAAGTTGCCACGCAGAGGTCCGATCACGGTGACAGAGTCGGATCTGGGAGACACAGCAAATGCACCCGGAGAGAGAGTTTGGAGAGACAGAGAGTAAAGTCTGATAGAGGAGGAAAAAACGCAAAATGCACTTTTTCAAACTGATCCCAATGAATCAGTTATTTAACTCCCCTCATGTTGTTCAAATAAAAATCGTCTCCTTCGTTTTAACTGTTCCCGCTTTTGGCAAAATATATGAAATGGCAAAAATTACAGTTAAAGACCCATGAGTTTTGCTATTTACACTGGAGTCTCAAATGACATTGGGTTCGAGTCCAATCCACCAAGGGTGGACTGGCCCATTTTCCTACAATATATAACTGCAATTTAAAGTGGGTTTAGATGGTTTTGTTTTCTCAACGAGATTAAAGAATAGAAGCAAAGAATACATTTAGAGTAAAATTCCCAAGGTAGCAACGTAGTATTATTTGGGAGGTTTCTAAGTTATCAGTACAATTTGGGCGGAAATAATATTCGCCTAGGAGCACAGCAGAAACGACTTGGTTTTTTTTTTTTTAAAACCAAAGAAGCGACTTGGTTTGGAAATATATACATTATGCTCTTTGCTTAATAAAATGATGCGCATTGGGAGATGAGTCATCGGTGCTCATCTCCCGCTGAGCAAGGAAACGTGTCCCGGAAAGTGATGGTAAACATTGAGATAGAGACACATCCGAAAATTTCGGTATGGAACTGTGAAGACTTTTCTCGTATTGATGTGGCCAAAGCCAAAAGTCGTTGGTCTTTATTCTTCCCCATGAGACTTTTGGCATTGTTGTTGAGTCTGAATAAAATTCCAGAAAAATATCTTTGCACTGTTTGAGAAAAATGCCTACAGCTAGGTGAACATATATATATATATATATCCATTATTATACTATACACACATATACAAAGAGTAAGAAATAACATCAGTCACTTGGAATTTAATTATAATTTTTGGAACTTAATTGATATAATTTTTTTTAAGATACTTATTTATAGTTTCTTTTTTTTTTGGGTAATTGTCCAACTAACTAACGTTAAAAATAGTTTATGTTTAATAGTGGCAATATTGCATCCTTTTTAATATTTAGAGTTAAAATGGTAGACATAAAACTATGAATATGGGAAAGAGTTTAAATGCTCGTCTTAAAGATGAGCACTCAGAGCTTATCTCTTTTCGACTATCGAAATGAGATCTAAAAAATCCAGATTTAATTTCTTTATTTATTTCTTAAAATAATTATTTTAATAGGTATAGAATCTAAAATAAAAATGATCTCTTAACTATCATTTTTTTTAAAAATAATTTGTGCTATATAAAAGTAATTAATTAAAAAGATTAAATCTAAACTATTTAAATCTCTGAAGGGTTTAAATGAGATGAGTTTTACTGATTCCATGAATGTTCACCTAGACGCCTTAGATATTTTTCTCAAACAGTGCAAAGATCTCTCCTAATAGTTCAATTCAAATACTAACGACTTTTACTTTTGGCAAGATGAAGACCAAAAGAGTTGAGCAATTCCATACCTCTGTTTTCGCATGTACGTCTCCGTTACGATCACGTCCATCATTTTTTCCCTTTATGAGAGGGCTGGTAGGTAAGCTTCGAGTCAAGGTGCAAATATGCTTATAAATCTTTACTAAATATGCATCTAGCGTAATAAATAAACCTTGAGTGTAAAAATACATATAAAAATTTCATGATGTTGACTGTTTGACTGACTGAAGATGATGATATAGATGCTAATGTGGCTTAAAGGGTTTAAATAAAAAAGAGTGAAGGCGCAAGTATGTCTATAAGATTTTTTCAAATGTGCAGCTTGATACCACAAACAAATTTTTTGTGCAAAAATACCTATAATCATTCTAAAAGAACTATAAAATACTATAGTCAATTAATTTATCAAATTTGACCTTATGAATCAAACTTTTAACAAAATAAGACAAAGTTACTTCACTAGTAAAAAAAAAAATCCCCATTAATAATTAATATATAATATAAAAACCAAAAAAACCAATAATCTTCAAAAGATTTCAATATATATACAAAATTGTTAATATTTGATGGTTTTTTTTGTTCTAAACCGTCAAATGAAGATGCATCAAATATTCTATGTATAGCATATATAATGGTTCAAAATTGTCAAATATTCACTATAAATATTTGACGGTTCTTTGTTAATAAACATCAAATATTTTGATGGTTTTTTTTTAAATAATTGTTAAATAACATCACTTTATTTGACAGTTCTTTGTTAATAACCATTAAATAAGATATTTATTTTAATTTTATATAATTATTTTCGTATATTCTTTTCTATTAATATTTATTATGATACAGTAGTATAATATAATTATTAAATAATAATAAGAGAATATTATTAAATAAAAAATTATATTCATAGAATTCACAATCCAATGCATTATCCATGAACATCATATACAATTTGAAAGAAATTAATCATTTGATTACTCCCTATGCAAAAGAACATTGTCTTATAAATCTTTTGAATACTAAAAGAAATTCTATAAATAAAAAATGCACAAAAATTGGTTTTTGATCATGCACCATATTCCAAGTTCCACTCTTTGCATATAGATTCATAGCGGCAATATTCACTATGAAAGTAGTGAATGATACCCCTTTTGTTGCCTCAAACTCCCTAAAAGAGGAAAACATCAAGATAAATATTAATTGTACCGAGAAGACTGCAAGGGAAAACAAAGTGATTAGGAGAAAAAAAAAGATCTCATTTTATTTAGGGAAAATGACAAATAAAATCTCCCGAATTACCAAAATTATGCAGAGGTCACCTAAATAAGTAAAATTACCACGAAGGACCCAGTCTCATATTGCAAATATAAAATCTTCGTGAAATGTCTGAAATGCCTCTCAGCCAAGTTATGATTTGATCTACTGAAGTTGTCATTGGCTAAAGTAAACTTGTTGTCTCCTATAGTCAACTTGTCATTTGACATACTTTCAACCAAATTGTGATTTAGTCTACTGAAGTTGTCATTCACTAAAGTGAACTTGTCATTTTCTATAGTTAACTTGTCATCTGACTTAGGGACATTTCAAACATTTTACCAAGATTTCATATTTACAATATAGGACTGGGTTCCTCATGGTAATTTTGCTTATTTAGGTGACCTCTATGTAATTTTAGTAATTTGGGGGGTCATTATTTGTGATTTTCCCTTTTATTTATGATGCATTGAGGTATATGCAGATAGAGTACACAATTACATATATAAAGGCTAACTACAAAAACTAAACTGACCAACTAGATAGCTTACAACTATGATTTAAGTATTTAACTAATGAGATAAGCTAACACTTCTCCAATGTTCATTTAAGTAAATATTAACCGTAGAAATCAGGCATTAAAAAAATGCTTATTTACCATCTTGACTGTCTAAGAATGTGAAGTGATTTCTTCACGAGAACAAGAACTCACTTATCTAATCGTGTGCATCTATCTATATACTACCTCTGGTCCTTATTATAAGACCCCATTTGACTTTTTGTTTGGTCCTAATTATAAGACCCCAATCTATTTTGTCTCCTATATTTATGTATTTTTTTCCAAGATAATCCTTCTAATAATGATAGTTCTAGCCAATATACTTAATTAGTAAGGATAGTTTAGGAATGACAATACTTATTTATTATAAATAACTAACTTAACTTACTTTCTTAATCTCCTCAAATAAGTCAACGGGGTCTTATAATTAGGACCGGAGGTAGTATGTATGTATCCGCTGATCTTCTATCCTTTAAGTTTGCATTACCAAGATAAATACCGATGAAATATCGTACAGAAGAGTGGCATTGCCGGGATATTGCAGTCACCTATACAATCATCTATTCAAGAGGGGGATATTGCTGTCACCTATACAACCACCTGTTCAAGAGGGGGACGAGATGCTAATGTCTTGGGGATATAATGGCAAGAGCAAAAGGACAAAACGAAAAGGAAGTAAGGGTTAAAGAATAGAGGGCAAACGGAGACACCAATAAAGACAATCAATAAATTTCTGGTTAACAGACAGGTGCCAATCAAGGAAGTTATCTAGACAGCCATGTAGCATTCAGAAGCACCGGTACTATAGCTGATGCTTTCATCCACAAAAGATCCAACACTAATGGCATTTTCCACAAAAGTTCTGATATTTGAACTAAATTTTCCAAATGGAGAAAGGAAAAATAAGCCAGCATGGAAAACAAATATCAACCTCGTAATGTGTTTAAAAACTAACGTTATTCAGCTCAATCAACCCATGCATGTAATTGTAAACCCCACATTACTAAGGACAGAAGTTTACTAAGGATTGATGTTTGCTTTGTCTTACTATCCAAGGGTCATAGATCAGGAGGTATAGAAATCCTCAATTTACTAAGGGCAGAAATTAAGGGTAATTGAACAGGTACCTAACGCAAAAAGAAGTGATCAAGGATAAGTAACAAAAATTACCAGATGCATGGAGTGAGTTACAAAAAGAAACAGAAATGTAATGTTACTATATCAAATGCCAACTCACCACTTGCATTTCACCTTTCTCCCCAGGACAGGGCGGACAAGGTTTGGCGTGAACTATTCTCAGTTGAACCAGGTGAGCAATGAAGTAAAGTATCGACTGTATAACCACCACCAAAAGGTTTCTTAACAGCATTGACCATAACCCCTCAGCCCCAGTCAGTTCCTCTTTCTCTTATCTTGACCTGTTATCATCAAGTTACTGAGCATACTACTAGAGAATGATAAGAAAGAGATATAGATCATCCTAGGCAAAAAATTTGTCTTGAAAATGGACTGAAATTTGCAGGATGAGTAAATAGACAAGTATGCTAAATGAGTTCTCTTCGCACGTACACATGTAAGGCATTAATTATTGGAAATCAATGTTGTAGAAATCATGGTTGACAATTCAAACAATCCAATTTACAATGATCAACAGCAGTGACAACACATTTCAGAAGTTGGCGCCAAAAACCACCATTAATGCAGTGGAGAATCAAATTTACAAGTCTTGTAGAGATCTTTTTTTTTTTTTTTTAATATTTTGGGAAGGTGAGCAGCTAATATTCAGTCTCAAAATAATTTAGTCTTTCGATTTATCAATATTATAATATATCTCATTCAACAATTCATTCTGAATTTACCCAACAAACGGACCTTCACAGTGAATAAAAATTACAGATCTGGTATATGAAATCTAGAATCTAAATAAGAAAACACCCAAAGTCGAAATCTCGTAATAGAAAATGATAAATATAAGAAGAATTAGAAGTAGGTGTAAAAAATTTATCTGCATAATTCCTTTTGTCATGATAGCAAATAGAGAGGAGTGACGGGGAGAGATGAACCTCATCTGGTATATGAAATCTAGAATCTAAATAAGAAAACGTCCAAAGTCGAAATCTCGTAATAGAAAATGATAAATATAAGAAGAATTAGAAGTAGATGTAAAAAATTTATCTGCATAATTCCTTTTGTCATAATAGCCAATAGAGAGGAGTGATGGGGAGAGATGAACCTCATCTTTCCATAACTGAGGAGACGGTTTGGAGTGAATCATTGGCGAGAATGAAGACCAAAACGCCGATGAGAGGGAGGAGTCGTCTAGCGTAGATGCACGAGAAGACTACTAGGGCTTGGAGAGGTGAAGGAAATAATATAAATAGAGAAAAGAAACTTACCAGGTCAGCTCCGAGCTCCCTCAGTATCTTGACTACTAGAGTCTTGATAAGAATGGCACAGTGGATGCAGAGAGGAGAAGAGAATAGAATGGGTGGAGGCACCTCCTATTTATAGAGTCAGGATGGCCCTTATTTGAGTAAGGTCTAACTTTTCTCATTTATTACAGGATAATATTCTGATGTTACAATTGATGATTAATGTCTGATTGATTTCTCTCCAATCAATCAAACACATAATGCTTCATTAAATATTCCATAATCAATCATTAATTACTTCTGATTTATTATTGATTTGAGAGATTTGAGAGATTCTCTTCTCTTAGATCACGTAGTCCGGCCCATTAAGAGCGGACTTGGGCCTAATGTCCAACAAGAGGAATGCAAATGAAGAATGGAGAGGAATAAAGAGAAGACAAAGGTGGAATGTTGACTTGCAACTGAGTGAAAGCAAATCTTGGGAAAGAAACAAAAGAAGCTAAAGTTGAGAAAGAATTAGTGATGGCGGTGGCAAGGAGACCCATCAAGAAGTGACGAGATCTGATGGCAAGAAAGGTTGAGTGAAAAGGAAACGAAGGAAAAGGGAATGGGGGCAAGAGTGATGATTGAGAGGGTTCAAGAAAATGTATCCGGGAAACAAGAGGAGAAGGATCTTGAAAATTGATTAATTAATCAAGTGTTATTAAACAAAGTTAGAATAAAAAGATTATTTGACAGTTTTCTTATATAACTGTCAAATATTTTATTCTTCTAAAATATCTGACGGTTAGTAAAATAACTATCAAGTAATAGTTTATCTCATCACCATCCCATAATATTTGACTGTCATTTGTTTAACCATCAAGTATTGAATGTCATATATTACAAAATTTGTAGTAGTGTCTTTTTTGAAATTACTATTCTTTAAGTCCAGCTGATTCAAATTATTGCAATGTTTGTATTTGTTCCACACAAAAAAAATTTGTGACTTCCTGTGGAAAGAGATTTTGCCAACAAAAAAGCTTTCAATGCTACCCAACATGCCTTCTTCCAAATTGTTTTCTAAATCCTTCGGTTTTTTTATATAGAAGTGTTTTTTTTTCTTTGGAGCTGCCATTTTCATTATTAAACTAGTTTGTTTATTGCTATAGTTGGATGTAAAAGACATCTATTGGTCAAAATGAATTACTCTTTAATTACATTAAACATATATCTATCTTCTCTCTTTGGTTTTTTAAATTATACTATTCTACTCATTTTCATAAAGAATTTGTATATGTAAAAATGACAGTCTTTATTTTGATCATATTGAATTTACACATGGAATAAAATATATAAAAAAGTTTAAGAACCCAACCCTCATCTTTATCCTGCTTACTTCGTGTTTAAGGGATACATTATTTTTTTATCTTAATTTCTTTTTTAATTTTTTATCTAATGTAAACTGTTGAATATCATAATCATTTTTACAAACTTTTTTCCAAAGACATATGTATTTTATGAAAAATTAGTGCCAAAACAAATTAATGATTCGGAATAAAAAATGACAAAAAAATTCTTATCTTTTTAAATTAGATAGATTGTTTTTTTATAATTCATATCAAAATAAATTAAGACTTCTTAGTTTTGGTGCAATAATTTATCTCACTCTTTGGATATAAATTATTGTATAATAATAATTTAAAAATTTTAATTTCTTAATATTATTAATTTTTTAATGTTCTATTCTATTAATAAAAAAGCCGATTTTTCACTAGTAATTTGGTCATGCGATTTCATCAAGGAAAAGGCAAGCTGAAGCTCTCCACAAAACTTATTCCTTCATTTCATCTATTCAAGTCTCTCTTTCTAAGAAGAATAGTGCTACTCAATTACTCCTATCGGTCTCCTCTAATTACTTGCTAATGAAGACTAGAGTGGAGCTGAGAAAGTAGCACTATTCTTCATAGAATGAGAGAGACTAAGAGAGATGGAATAAAAGAGTGACTATGGAGAGCTTCATCTTGCCTTCTTCTCTTTGAGGGAGACTGAAACGCAATTGTTTGTAAGGAGGGGGGGAGTTACACTTGAAGAAAGAAGGTTGAAATGCTCACTTAGCGTTTATGCCACCTTATTTAGTCAAAAGTTTGAATCATAGGTATTTTTGGAATGATCATAGGTCTTTCTACACTCAAAGTTTCTTTGTGGTCTTAAGCATACATTTGGAAAAAGTTCATCAGTATATTTGCACCTTTATTCCTTTTTAACATACCATCTAAGCCACATTAGCATCCACATTATCATCTCTGATCAAATAAATGGTCAACATTACAATGGTTAACTGTAATGAGATTTTTACAAATTCTTGAAATCTTAATGTGTATTTTTAAAAGTAGATAAAGAAGAGATGGAAGTTATAGCTAGGGAATAAATAAAAGAAACCCTCTAATTTAGGCATGATAATGTATATGTCATTCAATATAAGGTGGAAAGTGAAAAAGACCTCATTCTTGGATGTTATGGACATTACATAATTATAATATTTACAACACTCTCTTGGATATCTATAGACAAATGACGTGCCGTATTAAAACCTTACTAGAAAAAACTGAATGGGATAACAACATGGTGTAGGGGAAAGAATAAACAATATATATTAAAGCTGTCTTATTAAAAACCGCACCAAGAAAATCTTGTGGGACAAAATCTTGGTTAAGAAAAAGTGTACAGCATAATCTTTACTCACCTTATGAAAAATATCATTTTTACCCCCTTGATGACATCACTACTTTCATCATTTCATCTTAATGAAACATACTATTTTCTCAAATGCAATCACCATCAATGATTTTTCAAGAAGCTGGTCTCCTTTTTTATATGCACAATATATGATGCATTGTCCTTAAAGATTGGAGATTATTCTTATTATTACTACTTTACATTTTTGCACTATAAGTTAATTTTGATATGAGTATTATACCTTTTCAAAATAATTGTGATATGGGAAATTTGTTTTTATCTATACCTTGGCGACCTGACATCACTGTCTTCAATGAAACTTGAAGTTCCAATCAATATTCTTGTATATTCCTTGATGACCTAATGTCATTGATTTTGATGGAAGCTCAGGTTCTAATTGATATTTGTAGCTTGCAGTTATTAAGATTGAGATAGATTTGTCTATATAAATTTGATTCTCTATCACCTTGAAATTAAATGGTTAGAAGCTACATAACTCTGATTTTTATTTTCTTGAGATTAAATGGTTATAAGCCATATAATCTTGATTTTCTGTTATGGCTAGAAGCCACATAATTTTGATTTTCTATCTTATGACCATAAGTCATATATATATACATACATATATTCGATTGTCTATTTTATTAAGTGGCCTAAATCCTTATGTATTTGATTTTTTATCTTATTAAATAACTAGGACTCATATAGATATGAATTTTTGTCTTATGGCTAGAAGCCACATATATTGGATTTTTATTCATCTTATTAAATAGTTAGAAGCTATATAACTTTGACTTTCTATCCCATGGTCAAAAGCCACATATCTTTGATTTTCTATCTTGAGATTGAATGGCTAGAAGACATATAAATTTGACTTTCTATCTTATGATGAGAAGGCACATATCTTTGATTTTCTATTTTGAAATTAAATGGCTAGAGGCCATATATCTTTAATTGCTTTTATCTTATTAAAAGGCTAGAAGCAGTATAATTTTGATTCTGAGAAGGATCATTGATGATGTCTCTGTCGTTAAAGCACTTAATTAAACTAGGTCCAATTGCAAACATAATATAGTGGCAACCTAGGTCATTCTTCCAAAGAGCAATTCATGGGTTTTCTTTAGATATAAAATTAGGTGGTGAAAAATACGATGGAATGAACCTAAACTAAAATGCAAAATACTAAATCTAAATGCAATATGTAAATACCCTAAAATCTATGTAAAAATTAAATTAAACTAAATAAATGAAAATACAATTTTTTGGAAGAATTTTTTTACAAGGAAAAATTAAAATGCTAAAAGGAAAATTAAGTAGAAAAAGCATAGAAAATTAACAAAGAAAAAATGAAAGGTTTTCTTCAGGTACGGTATAGGGAACAATTTAGGATTTACAAAGTCAACTTTCATAACTCAAATCAATTAATTAGACCAAAGAGAAGTGACAAGAAAGTGAAATTAATAAGTTTAATACCTACTTGAAACAAGAAAAACCCTCAAGTTCAAAAACACTTAAGAGAACTCATAACTGGATAAGGCCAATTAATTAAACCATTAAAACTAAAAACAATTTATTCAAATTAATTCTGAAAATTATGTTTAAAATTATCTTATTAAACAATTAGAGAATTTACCAACTTAATTAAACAATCAAGAGGCAAAAGAACCCAAATTTGCGATTCAAACCACATTGATAATTAAATCCATAATGAAAACTTAATTATAAAT
Source organism: Neltuma alba (assembly GCF_004799145.2). NCBI lineage: Eukaryota > Viridiplantae > Streptophyta > Magnoliopsida > Fabales > Fabaceae > Neltuma > Neltuma alba. The sequence continues at coordinate 144,384 of NW_021635282.1, forward strand.
TCAATTAACAATGTAAAGGTCCACAAACATAAAATCCAGTGAATATCTCATCACAAATATAATCCAATCAATACAATCCAAGAATAAAAATGACAGCCTAGAACTAAATTGTCTCATGGAATATATAACTCAAAACTATTTAAAACTAAATAATCTCAAGATCTTGAATTCAAAAGATAAATGGAACATTACTCTTTTGTGGTCTTCAAGTGCTAGCTGAAGGCTCAAACTTTTTTCTTGGTCCTCCCAAGTTGCCTCCCAAATAAGCTCAAGCTGCCATCAAATCGCTTCCTACTCCAAAGTTGTTAGAAGCCATGGCTGTGAATTGATGGAAGTTGATGGTAACATGTTGATAGGAATTGAATCCTTGACTGGGGGAGAAATTAATGTTGTAACATCCCAAAATTTTGGGCTTTAACATATAGAAAATAGTCTAAGACAGAAAAGCTATTAGATTTCTTCTAGCAAGAGTCCTAAAGATTTCCTAAAGGGACAGAAGGATTCCCACAGACTAAATCGCAAAGCGAAAGTTTTTTGTGAAACATCCTTCCTTTAACCTCTCAGAGTATGTGTTTAGAAGCATTACGGTTTAAGCGATTCATGAAACAAGCCCGTAGATTAAAAATTTTAACATAATTACTCAGGTTACTATTCACTATTTAAGTTCCAGATTACAGGTCCAACTTTGAGAGGGCATAACTCTTAGCACACATATCTATTTTAAGTGATCTGCCACTTGTTTTAAAGCTCAGGATGTGTACTTTAATCATACCAAATTTCATGAGTAGAGTTAGTCATTTGCCATACTTATTTTATTGCTCAATTTGGGATAGCTTATCCCCTAACTTACACTAACAGTTCATAATTAAGACTTTCCATACATAATACCATTCCATTCATACACTGACAATTCCCATACATTATCATAGCTAATTACACAAGCCAACATCATCATTTATCATCACATACCATCAATGGCACATTTACAACATACATTGATATATACAGTGTACAACGTAATACAACAAATTTTCCTAAATCTTTTCTTCTTTCCTTGCTTCCATTTCATGTATCCTTCACTTGATCATGTCACCTATTATGGTTGGTTAAGGGAGGGTGAGATTCAGGAGAATCTCGGTAGCAAACCATAACCACCCCAAACATACATGGCCAGCTTGGCATTTATAGCATGCTTGCAACTTAACATCTTTATAACATAATGACATGTTTGGAAATCATCATGCATTTATCATAAAACACATAGGCTTATGGCATATTCCAAACACATTCACAATCACAACACATGAGTTCATAAAATCATATAGCATATAAACATGTCATACACATAAGTAAATACCAAGCACATAAGAGTAAGGTCAAGTTTGCTACCTTGTGTCTTTAAACTTTCTCTTTACTTCCTCTTGCTCCATTTTGCTACCAACCACTAAGGTTGCTTGCTTAACCTTTGCCATTCATCTTCCTCAATGTCTCATGACCCTAAATGCATCAACACATCACTTCTATTCAATCGTTAGAGCCATGGTAATCAACAACATCAATACTTTGTTTTCTTTGAGTTATATTAGCTTCTAACTTTTGAGCTTGATTTCCAACCTTTCTAAAATTAATTCCACATGCTATTCTCACATAATTTTTCATGTAGAATATATTTTCAAGTTCACAATAATCAAAATCAAACTCCTCCCTACTCAACTTGATCTGGCCGAACATAGGGTCTTAGGACTCAACATTCTACTTTCAATTCTAATGTTTCCAAACTTGTTTTCTCACCTTTATCCCGCACAATTTTTCATTTTAAACACATTGAAAGCATTAAAATAATCAAAATCCAATCCTAGCCCCAGGAACCAGCCCTGGCCGAAATATTACGCAAGTTACACAGTCATGAAATCAACCAATTTTAGCATAAAACCACTTGATTTGTGTTCCTTTCAAGGCTTTGAACATTATTCTAATATCAATTTCACCTTCCCCTATTCTTAAGAATTTCATGTAGCATGTCCCTCTAGAGTTTCAAGCTCCCAAAAATCATTAAAATCCATAACCAAGCTCAAGAACAAGGGTAGTGAAAACTACATCAAAAACTATGAACATACCTTCTTTTAGAGCTTGATCTTGCATATGACCACTTGGCCTTCCTTTCTCCCTCTTCTTTCTCTATCTAGAAACCATTTTTCTAGAGCTTCCCCAATGTTTCCATGAGCTTGGATGAAATGAGGGGTGGGGAGGGGGTATTTATAGAAAACAAGACTGAATTTGGGCTATTGATTTTAAAAATATGTGATTTGATCTGGACCATCCATTTTTTCTTTTAATCCTATGATGACAAGTGTTCCATGAAATCATGCTTACCTCATCATGATAATATAATGTTTACATCATCAAGCCACATGTCCCCAATCCAACCATACACATGTCTTGTATCCGGCCGTACACGTGTCTTGCATCCAACTGTACACTTGTCATCCATCTTTTTCCCATCTGACTGTATACTTGTCTCTTCCATTTTTCTTCATCATTAAGGCATTAAAATAAGGATGAAATTAATATAAAATTTTTTTACAAAATACCACCTTTAGGCATTCCCCTACCTATCTTGCCATTCTGTACCGTATATGGTATTTTTTTGGGTCCTGACTTTCTCGGAACCACTGGGACATGTTATGGTACTATTTTCTCTCCTCAAATAAATCCACATGACATTATATAACATGCCCAAAGAAAGAGTGATGCTCTTGTTCTTCCATTAAAATAATTAAATAATTAATAATATCTATTTCGGAGTGAACTTAACTGAATTCTTTCTACTGGTCTATGACTCCAAGAATCTGTCTCTAGGTACTAATACTATTTATTCATCACAGGAAATTATTCTAATTTTTCTTAAGTCAAAAGTCAACCTCTAGACATTTGACTTTGACTTTCCCCGGATAGTATGTAAATAGGCTTTAAATTCCATTAAAGCCAACCTCTTTGTTTTCTAGGGATAGAATTATTTTTAAAACCTGTAATAATTCCTCAAGTATCTTCTCCCATTTTCTTCCAATTATATGAGGCCTTCCTGTACTTTAAATAATTTATTTTCAATAATATTGAAAATTTGTGAAAACCCTGGGAATTTCACAAATTCCTTCCAAGGGCATTTTTGTCACTTTTTGCCTCATATAGGCCTATGAACCTTATTCCTATTTTTCTGAAGTGTTCAGGTCTTAACCTACCATTTCCTATTTTTTGGGATTTTTTAGGGATTTTCGGGCATAATTTCCATTTTTGCCCTTACTAACCTAAAACTTTGCAAAATTACAATTTTACCACTGGTTTGGCTTAACCTTAAAATTCACCTCATTGAGGCCTCTAACATAACCTTTGGCCTACATTTATCTACATTTATTTCTGTTTCTTATTCCTGGGCCTCAAGACTTCTTCGGAGTCTCTAACTTCTTTTCTCAATCCCAAAAAAATTTTCCTTTATAATTTAGTCTCTGGGAATCCCTCTATCCCTCCAAGGAACCTCTAGGACCTCTGCTAAAAGGGGTATGGTAGTCTACCAATTTCAAGCTAATTTCAGTACTTCTGGGTCGAAAATTTAGGATGTGACATTTTGGGACTGAGATAAGAGGAAGTCAGAGACTCTAGTGAAGTCTTGAAGCCTAGGAATAGAAATGAATATAGGCCAAAGGTTATGTTAGAGGTCTCAATGAGGTGAATTATAGGATTAAGTCAAACCAAGGGCAAAAACATAATTTTGTAAAGTTTTGGGTCAAAAAGAGCAAAAAAATAGAAATTATGCCCAAGCATGTAAAAAAATCCCAAAAATTGAGAAATAACATGTTAAGGCTTGCATATAAGCAAATTACAAAAATGCCCTTGGATTGACTTTAAATTAATTTTAAAGATTTTTACTCATTTTAAGGTATACAGTCAGATTTAATTATTTGAATCATAAAGAGGCCTCAGAAAGGTAAGTATAAATAGGGATTCACGAGTTGAAAAACTAGAAAAAAATTATAAAATTAGTCTCATCTCTAAAAGGCCAACATAATGACTTTAAGAATATTTAAAGCCCATTTATGCTGAAAAAGGCAATTTACGGGAAATTCAAAAATAAATACCTACGGGTTGAGTTATGGTCTGAAAAGATTCATAGATTTTCTATAGAATTAAGTAAAGTTTATGGTGGGGATAGATTAATTTTAGAGCTTTGGATTGTTTTAAATAAGCCAGACAAATGATAACTACAAAAAAGGGCGAAAATATCTAAAGGTAAGATAGCACATTTATGAAAGCGCTGAGTCATCAAATGAATCATGATGCCATTAATGAGCCTACGAGTCATCATGTTGAGTCACTAGGGGATATTTGTGGACAGTAGAAAAATTAGAACACAGTACAAGCACATATTAGACAGTCATATGTCTACTTGGTACAGTAAAATCTCTATTGCATGACTCAGTGAGGTTGTTTAACATGTCAATAGTGTTGACTATTTTTCTCTATATGCTTCTAAGGTGGTGCCATGTGTGTACAGTTTTCATTGGTCGAAATTGTCCTAATCCAATGAGTTACCCGATTGGTATAATTTTTTGGGGTAATTTGGGAGATGACTTAAGAAATATTTTTAGACAATTCCCTTCCCATTTTTAGGATGTTTTCAGCACCAATATTAAGTAGGAGATAAGGTTGGAATTTTAATATTTATGCAAGGGTATAATTGAAAAAGATTAAATTACAATATTACAATTGTTTATTTAGAGCACTTGTTAAATATGCAAGAGACACATCGCTTGACGATGCAAGCATGATATAAGCAAGATGATATGAGTATGATGTCATGAGGACACATGTTATCACAAGACAAAGAGGCAAAATGAATGGCCAAGATCAAGCCCCATACACACAAGATCAAGGGTTAGGATTTGAGCAAAATTTCTATAAATACCCTTCCCTCCCATTTGCTTAACCTTTCGACCAAGCTAAGAGAAAAAAGGGGGAGAGACTGAAACTTGGAGAGGAAGAAGGAGAAGAGAAAGAACAAAGAAAACCAAGCCAGATCAAGCTCCAAGAGAAAACATGTTCATGGTTTTTGATGTAGTTTCTATTACCCTCATTGTTGTTGAGCTTGGTTATAGGCTTTGTTGGAATTTAGAAGCTTGAAACCTTTGGATATAGTGCTGCACAAAATTGATTGAGTGAAAACAAGATGAAATTGTATGAGAATAATGTTTAAAGGCTTGAAAGGAATAAGAATCAAGTGGCTTTGTGATGAGTTTGCAAGAAATCCAATTTTTCCTAACTTGTGTAATTTTCAACTAGACCTAGGGTTCTTGATAGGGTTGAATTTTGATGATTTTGATGCTTCCAATGAGTTTAGAATGAAAAATTGTGTGGGATAAATGTGAGAAAGTAAGTTTGAAAGCATTAAAATTGAAAATAAAATTTTTGTCCTAAAACCCTATAGTGTTTGGCCAAGTTAAGTTGAAGATGAAAGACTTTGATTTTATTTAATTTGAGTTTGGAAATGAATTCTACATGCAAAATTATAGGAGAATAGCGCGTGGTATTAAATTTAGAAAGATTAGAAACTACGCTCAAAAGTCAAAAGTTAATGTGAAGTTAAAGAGGATTAAGTATCAATATGTTGATTTGGATTGCGATTGAGAATGCCTTCTTGAATGCTTGGTAGGCATTAGGCATTGGTAAGAGGAGAGCTCCAAGAGCAAGGAAGGGAGGTAAGAGTTAAAAGCTTGAAAGAAGTAGCAAAAACCTATAACTTAATGTTAACTTGCCTTGTGTGTTATTTGCTATTTGTATTATGCCATGAGGTGGTTGAACTAGATGTGTTGTGATGTGTGAAACTCTTTACATTTGATGTCTTGGTGATATGTATAGTTGAGTTGTGAAATGGAATGGTATAATAGCATGCTCTCTTTTCATATGGCATGAAGGTGAAATAATAGATGTGCATAGTAAATATAATGATGCATGAGATGTACATTAATATAGAGCATGACATGCATTGTATTGTTGACATTTTGTTGTGGTTTATTGCCAGTGAGATTTACCCCAAAATCTCACCCCTTCCATGTTTAAATTATACCATCTAGGGGTTGATTTATTAAGGAGCAAAGGGAAGTAAATGGAGTTGGCATCTAGACTCCCTTGATAATAAATTATGCTCTTGAGACCTATTTTGTATAATTTACAAAGGTTATGTATGAATGATCTAATAGCTATGTAGCGGTGCACAACATAGCTAAGTGGTGTTTATATGCCATTATGTTTGATTATGATTATGTGATCTGAGAAAGGTAAGAATTCACAAGAAATGGCATGACAAGGGATAAAATGACCAAATAAGGGTCTAAATTGTACATCACGTGAATCTGGACAAATAGTAGAGTGTGATCACAGAATTTAGCAAACTATTAGAGCTCATTTTAAGCTTTAAAATGAATGATAATTTTTTAAAAAGTTATGCCTATACAAAGTTAGACATAAATTTTAAAAAATTAGAAAATGACAAAATAAACAGCACCTCTTTGACTTAAAATGAGTATTTTTCCTATGTAGACAATTAATAGAGCTTCAAATAAAACTTGAAACTACTCTATTTTGATTTTTCTACAATTAATTATGATTTTGCAAAGTTGGCCAAAATTTTAAGGATTGATATGAGATACCTGGGAACAAAATTCTTGAAAACTTGATTTTCTAATCTTGTAGCCAACAGATATGGTTCCAAATGCTTTTGCTTGATGCACTACTGGGTATAAAAGTAAGATATTACAAATGTGAGAGGAAATAATTGTTAAATCCAAGAAGGGATGTGTGACATGTGATGAGGAAAGTATGACATGAGCCTCTTATCATTGTGTGGCAGCTAGGGTTATTTAATAGGAGAAGAGGGAATTTTTTGGATGTGAAACTTAAGCCCATTAACAATTAATTGATCCACTTGAATTTGGTTATTGGATTATGCTTGAATTTCAAGAAATAATTTTGCAACATTGAATTTTCTCTTTTACTCTTCCTTAACCTACAAGAATTTATGTGCATCTATTAATGTAAAGTATATCCAAATATCATATAATCAATATCAAAATTAAATATTAGATATATCAAAAATAAGGCAAGAAATTGCAAAACTTTCTAAAAATTAACTTCCCAAAAATATGAAAATTGTTTTGAAAGAAATGGGAAATTAAAATAGAAAATTACAAAATATCATATTTTCAATCCAAAATCCCAATTTTTATTAAAAAAAATTCTAAAATTAATCAATTAATCTAACAATGCATAAGAAATCCATTTAAGCCCAAAATATCATTTAATTCCTAGCTTGATGTGGGATAAAATATATAAAAAATTAAGCTTTATCAATCATTATATAGTTTGTTTATAAAGAAAAATTATGGTAATTTGACTTTTTGAAAACAATATATAATGTAGCGCAAAAGGCTAATGGGTCAAAATCTTACATTATGGATTGGTATGTTTGTTGATGGGATCATTGTTCATTACATGAAGTAATTAGCTAGTAGTTATGTTAATTCCTTATAACTCCAAACTATTGAGAGGGAAGATGGCCTTGCAATGGAATTCATGTTTGTTATATGATGTACAAGAACTTACATTTAATCCTTATTTTATATTTATATTTTACAGTTTATTAATTTAAAATTTATATTTTATTCTATCTTATTCTTGTATGTCTTTTATATTTAATTTGATATTTACTAATATTATAATTTTATATTATTGAATGGTTAGTAGCCATCATGCTCATGTTACTTTTTCTTTTTGAATTAAAAGGGCAGACACTAATGACCTAAGATTACAAGTGGGATCTATTACATCCTAACTTTTAGGTCTAGAAATATCAAGATTAGCTTGAAATGGGCAGACTACGAGACCTTTCTTGGTAGAGGTCCTAGAGGTTTCCTGAAAGGACAGAAGGATTCCTACACTACATAAAAATAGTAAATTAGCAGCAGTTTGTAAAACCCTTGACCTCATAATCATAAAATTCACTACTATGGTAGAAAAGGAAATCTGTTAAAATGAACTACCATAGTAGAAAGAAATTTGCATAATTTTAGAAATCGGCTTTCAAACTCGGGTCAAACCCAAACTCAGTTGCATGCAGCTAAAATCATTCATTCATATCCACTGGGCCTCCGAGCCTTCGACCCGGGTAACAACATACATCAAAATCAGCCCATCCAATTAGTTTTCAACCATATAACAAAGTTTCATAAAACAATAGAAATGGCCTCCGGCCAACTAAAATGAGGAGATAACATATTCTCCAATTTACAATAAGATCAATAATCAAAATATCTCAAAAGACCCTAAATGTGGCAATATATATACTAGCCATACATAAACAAAGGCTAGAGGCCTAAAGCTAACCAAGCTCAAGCCTTTGCGTCTCTTCCCGAAGGCGCACGCCTAGAACCTTCACCTGAAAACATTGTAAACCACGGGGTGAGACAAACATCCCAGTAACCAACCTTTCCAATTCAAGGTACTACTAAATAGGTGCTCGTGAGGTGTCAAGTGGGGCAGTTCACAAGTAATATGATAAATGATAGCCACAACAATTCATGCAAGTGTAATGATGCAATCCCATCAACCATATCCCTCACTTTGGGGGATTTTCAAGAGCCGAAGCCGGCCTATCCCTCACTATGGGGGACGTAAGGATCCATGAAAGGCCTGTCCCTCACTCTGGGGTACGTAGGGAGCCAAAAGGCCTATCCCTCACTATGGAGGATGTAAAGAGCCAACCATCATGTATGTTATTTATAATTTTACTTAATTGTTTGATTATAATTTGTTATTTATTTAATTGATTTTTATTTAAATTACTGAAATGAATATAATTTGTTATTTTTTAATTATAGAGTAAATTTATATTGGGAGAGGAGCTGAGGGCGGATACCATTAAGAGAATTGGGGTGGCATGGAAGAACAAGAGGGCTGACCTATGGTGGGAGAAGAAGGGTGACGAGACGAGGCCCCTGCAAAAGATACTGGCAGATATACTTGGTGGAGTCCCGGAGCAAGACTAGTTAAGTTATGTGTATTTTAGGATGACGACTGAGCAAATGGTATAATATTATTGCATTAATTATAAAAATTTTATATTTTTATCTAATATGATTAATTTAATTTTTATATATTTTGTTTCAGGATCTTTCCCAGAGAAATACTGGGAATGTCAGGGACCAGACAATGCGTCATAGGACTGGATCCAGGAGCTTTATTATCACCTATGATGAGATTGTAAGTACTTAAAAGGAATTTGCATGTTGTGTATATATATTTAATTTGTAATTAATAATTTTTTTTCATTTCATTTACAGAGGGAAAAGACGCAGCAGGAGCGCGGATACACGCCCACCTATGGCGAGATGTGGCTGATTCTATGCAAGTCTCGAGATGGGTCTCCTGCATTGGGAGAGGTTGAGGAGATAGCGGTAAGTAATTAATTAATTAATTATTAATATCACAATATAAATATTTCATACTAATATTTTTATATTAATTTTGAAAGGCGGGGATGACTTAGGTGGATACCGAGCTGGGAGAGTCTCAAGGGCCTGCCTTGGATCCACCGTCTCACTTTTACCAGGTCGTGGCCGAGCACAGCATCTTGGCCAAGTGAGCAGGCTCGGTCTTGGACCCACACCTAGTAGGCTGCCCCACTCAGGTTATGTTGGGCCTTCACACACTACGGGGAGCTTTCAGTCAATAGCAGCATCCTATCAGGCGAGCACAGGAGTGAAGCAGTCGGGTTCCTTATCCTCAGAAGAGTTGCGAGAGGAGATCAACCAAGAGCTGATGGCCACAATAAAGGCTAGGATGGAGGAGCGTGATCATCAGTTCTAGTTGCAGCTTGACCAGTTGAAGGCAGCTGCTATGGCCATGCGTGATGCGGTGATTAGTTTTGCTCTAAACATCCCGATTCTTAAGATCCCTAACATACACTTGCCACTAGTCTAGCCCCTGCATGACCAGCAGCCAGCCCAGCCCCAACTCGATCAGCAGCCTGCCTAGCCCCAGCAGGAGGATCCAGTGCCCGACGACGACGATGATGCTGTTTTTGCCCCTCATCCCTGATTTCCCAAGTTTCCTTGTATTAGATTTTATTTGGATTTTATTATATTATGTTTTATATGGATATTTATTTAAATTTTATTTCTATTTATTTGAAACCATAGTTGTTTAATTTTATTATTAGTCACTCATTCGTTTTTTTATTTCTTAATGTTTTATTTTTTTAAGGCAGCAGAAATTTCTAGCAGCTAAAAACTGCTACGAAGGTTGCAATAAATTTAAAATGCAACCTAACAATTTCTAGAGGTTCATAACTGTTAGAAATTTCTTATCGTTGCACTCAAACTCCTCCTATAACAACATTTCTAGCGGTTTACAATCGCTAGAAATTTTAGAAGAAATTATAAACCCTGGTAGACTTTCTAGCGGTTAATAACAGCTAGAAATTTTGTGACCGTTACACTGGACTTGAAAGCTGTGCCACCTCTACATTTCTAGCAGTTATAAAACCGCTAGAAAAGTCTTCCCAGTGGCAAAATCAAATTTCCCTTCTACCTCAATATTTCTAGCAGTTTAAAACCACTAGAAAATTCCTTGGAATTCAAATTTCTAGCGCTTTAATCGCTAGAAATTTCTAGCGTTTTTAAATCGCTAGAAAAAATTGACCGTTAACTATCTATTGGTAGCTTCTTTTATAAGCTGAATAACTTCATTTGAAATTTATTTTAACTTCTCTTTCAGCTTTTCATCTCATATGTTCACGAAATTTGAGCAATATTGGTGATGGATAGATTGTGGATTAACTTGCACCAGTTGACTCCGCAATACTTGGCTAGTCTAAACCATTACTTGGATTTTGCTTTCGCCAATGCCGCTCTAAACAGTAAGATTCAGTGTCCATGTCCTAAATGTAATTTCAAGAAGTGGCATCCAAGAGATATTGTTAGAGAGCATTTGATATTTAAGCCTTTCCTATAAGAGTATGTATTTTGGTAACTATATGGGAAACGACCAGATGTGATTGCTAAGTTAGTTCTAGTAGTTTCACATATGGGGGTTTGAGCGGAAGAATCCGATACCATGAATGATGCTGTGTGTGATGCTTTCGGCGTTCACGAAAGTGAGGATCCCAATGAAGATGAAGTAGAGGGGCCTCAACCAAAGTTTCTTAGAAATGAAACTGCCCGGGAATTTTTTGACCTTATGAAAGAGGCTGATAAGCCTCTTTATTCTGGGTGCACAAAGTATTCTAAGTTGTCATTCTTGTGAAGCTTTATCATATCAAATACTTGTGTGGTATGACTGACAAGGCGATGTCCATGCTATTGAAATTGTTGGGAGATGCTTTTCCTCAAGTTGAATTCCCTCCATCTTTTTATGAGGCAAAGAAGATTATTAACAAGCTTGGCTTGAATTACAAGAAGATAGATGCATGCCTAAATGACTGTATGTTATACTGGGGAGATGATGCAAATAAGAAGATTTTTACGAGATGTAACACATCTCGCTATAAGTCCATATGGAAGGGGAAAAAGCAGAAGAAGAAACCAACCAAAATTCTCAAGTATAATTCATTATAATGTGTTATATGTTCTGTCTCTAAATATTTGATATTTGAAATTCTCAATACGGTTCATTATAATGTGTTACTTGTTCTGTCTCTAAATATTTGATATTTGAAATTCTCATTACGGTTCATTATAATGTGTTACTTGTTTTGTCTCTAAATATTTGATATTTGAAATTCTCAATATAATTCATTATAATGTACTACTTGTTCTATCTCTAAATATTCAATATTTGAAATTCTTAATACATTATTTTGTTAGATACTTTCCTTTGAAATCATGGTTGCAAAGAATGTATATATCATCAAAATAGCTGAGCACATAAGGTGGCATGCGACTGAGAAAAATCCAAATGGTAGGTTAAGACACCCACGAGATTTGGAGGCATGAAAAATGTTTGATGCAAAATTTCTAGACTTTGCCAGTGATCTTAGAAGTGTACGTCTTGTGTTGGCAATCGATGGTTTTAATCCCCTCAGAAATATGAGCACAAGCTATAGTATATGGCCGATGGTGTAACAACACACTCTCCCACCTTCGATGTGCATGAAACAAAGCCCATTCTTGCTTTCCATGATCATTCCTGGCAAGAAGGCACTGGGAAATGATATAGATGTGTACCTGCAACTGTTGATATACGAATTGATCAACCTGTGGATGAATGGTGTTGAGACATATGACTCATATGACAAGTGACTATTCAATCTCTAAGCAACCTTGATGTGGACAATAAGTGATTTCTCTGGTTTCGAAACTTTGTCCAGCTAGAACGTACATACTGGGTTGGCTTGTCCTGAGTGCAATTTTGACATCGTATCATGTCACCTTCCACACAATCGTAATTGGTGCTTCATAAGATATTGACGGTTCCTCGATTCTAAGCATAGATTTAGATTGCAACGGATTCGCTTTAATGGAAAACAAGAAAAGAGAGATCCTCTTGTTACATTGTTTGGTGTGGATATTTTGTAGCAGTTACAAGATGTTGATGTCGAGTTTGGCAAGAATGTGGATCTCGAATAACTGGGACGATGGTCTCGTGGGACATCTGATGTGCAACCTATGCAATGGAGGAAGAGAAGTATATTTTTCACTCTTCCTTATTGGGAATCTAATTTACTATGACATAGTTTGAATGTTATGCACGTTGAAAAAAATGTGTTTGATAATGTACTATATATGTTGCTCAACAAAACTGGAAAGTCCAAAGACCATCTCACAGCTAGAAAAGATTTACGAGCCTGGAAAATTCATGAAGACGCTTGGCCTAATGAAAATGACAAGTTTCAATGAGCTGAATTCACCTTTACGAAGCAGAACAAGAATATCTTCTTTTCAATGCTGAAGAACATAAAAACACCCGATGGATATTCTAGCAACATCTCAAGGTGTATCGATTTGCAGGCTTAAAAAGTTACTGGGTTAAACGTCATGACTCCCACATTCTTATGCAACAGTTACTTCCATTAGCTTTGAGAAACTTCCTTCTTATGTATCAGTGATTTTGATGGAATTGTGTTTATTATTCAAGAAGTTGTGTGCGAAGGTCTTGATACCGGTAGAGTTCAATCAGCTACAAAATAAAATAATTCTTACACTTTGTCACTTAGAGATGATATTTCCTCCATTATTCTTCATTGTCATGGTTCACTTGACTGTCCACCTTGTTCGAGAAGCAAAGGTTGCTGGCCCAGTTCAATATCGATGGATGTACCCTATAGAGAGGTACTAGATTATCTTTTGATAAATTGCAGTCAAGTTGAACCCTTCATACAGTAAGTATTATATAAGCTCACTAACTTTGACACTTTATATTTGTTGCTTACTGACTCTTCTAACAAATTATACTTCATTGTAGTGAGTTTAGAAATTACCTCGGGTAGCAGTTACGAGGCCGTGCGCATTCCACTAACATTGATAAAAAAATTCCACAGAGAGTCTCCCAGTTGGTTTACATGTTGAATACGTAATGACAACAGCCCATACACAGATTATTTGAAATTTCTTTCCCTTGTTCCGTTAGACCATGCACGAAGGTTTAATGCATATAATGTCAACGGGTTCAAGTTTTGTATGGTTGGACGTGATCAGGGATTACTCACACAAAACTTTGGAATTTGCGGGACATTCGGGATGAGATGTTATGCTAGCAGCAGTGACAGCGATATGTGCTTTGGAGGCATCACTTACTATGGAAAGCTAATTGATATCGTTGAGTTAAGTTACTAGCTTTTCACCGTAACTCTGTTCAAGTGCTCTTGGGTAAATACGACAACTTCATGGGGACTCACTATGTTATACCTTATTTCTAGTATGGTTTAGAATTTACTTTGAGGTATTTTAGACCACTTTTGATGGTCTTGGGCTCGAAAATATTCCAAAAATGCTGATTTTCAAATTTTTACTATTCATGCGGTAAAAATCCAGTTTTCTGGTCCAACTTCAAAAAAAATCATAACTTAATCAAGAAATATTAAAATAGAGTGGATCAAAATTCTATAGAAAGATCTTTGAATGCTCTTTCAAGAAAAAATAATCTTGTGAACCAATTCTATTTGAAAAAGTGTCAGGTTTTTGTGAAAATCACCTCTGTCCTTTTGGTAAAAACTCTTTTTCTAGATTCTAGACTTTAAATTTGAAAAATCATTAAAAATTGTATAGTTGGCCATTTTTAATGTCCTTCATATTGATTTGTAGCTTATGACATGAACTTTAAGCATACCAAATTTTGTGAAGAAATTCATTGGGGAACTTAATAAAAATGTGGCTCTAAATTGGCTTCCTGCTTAGGGATTCCAGCACCAACCATACATACTTATACATAACCAAATATAATTGTTTCCTCATGGTTCATCACCATATTTATCCTTGGATTTGCAGCCTCCCTTTTGATGATTCAGTCTCTAAAATGTTAGGTTACATATGGGGGATGAGATTTTAATAAAATCTCAGTAGCAAGATCAATCAACCAAAACATCAACATGCATCAATTACAATCATTCCAACATTTTGCTATTAATAGGGAACTACTTTACTTCATACATATAGCACTCTAACATGCAATAGCCAAGGCACTTAAAGCAAGGATTATAGCTACACAATCATCATCATCATTTAGCTCAACCACATAATAACACATGAAATTACATAGCAATCAATGCAACACTCAACATTAAAGTTAATTAAGTCTTACTACCTTAATCCAATGCTCTTTGATTCTTCAACCTTCTTCCTCTTCTCCACAATTAACAAACCCTAATCATGATAAATCACAAAAAGGGCAGCAAGGTTACCAACCATTTCACATAAAAAGTTCACAACATAGCTCAAGTAACTCTTAACCCCTTAAAGCCTCTATCTTTGTTCTTTGAATTTTTAGAGTTTGTTTCCTTGACCCTAAAAATTCTTTCTTGACCCATTTCTACATGATTTTTTATGTAGATTCCAAATATCTACTTGGATTTAACAAAAGAAAATTTCTTCTTCCAGTTTCAGCTTGGCCGAACCAAAAGAGTTCATTATCCAAAAATTACAACTTTGATTCTATAGCTTCCAATACTTGTTCTTTAGGTTTATCCTACATCATTTTTCATTTTGAACATCATAGAAGCATCAAAACTTTGAAAAATCATCCTAGGATCTAGTTATTGTGTTGGCCGAATAGTCCCTCTTGCAACATCTCAAAGGAATCTCTTCACAAACAATAATAACTACTTGAAACCACTTGGAATAACCATGCTTTTAAGTGTTCTAGCTAGTTTGAATAATAAAAATTCCTCCCCCACACAATAAACATTTTAGCCAACTCTAAATAAAGAGGAAAAACCAGAAATTTCAACCATATAAAGCATGAAAACAAGACAAGGAACAACTTGAAACCAACGACTAACCTTAAATCTCACTTAGATGATCAAAGTTGCTCCCTTTCTCTTGATTTCTCTTTCAAGCTCTCTCTTTTTCCTCACCTTTCTCACTTGGCTGAAATATAATCTAAAAATAGGGGGAGGATTGCTCAAAGCCTACTTTTTCTTGAAATTTTCCTCTTAATCATTTAATTCCAATTGTAATTAAATTTCAAAAGTCAAAATCTCCTCCATTTGAGGCTTGACACTTGAAAAGTTTAATTACTCTCTAATAGGGGCTTGACAAGTGGCAACTTGCGGGTCAAGTAAAGTGCAAGACTCTAGTCTTCACTTTATCAGTGTACTTTTACTTCAAGTTTAATTTCTTTTCTATAATTACAGTACTCTGGCCTCTGTAATTATTTTCTGTCAGATCCATAAATTATTCTCCTCATTTTTCTCTTCCCAAAATGCCCTCTTTGTGTCAAAATCAATTTCTCAATAGTTAAATAAAAAGGAAAACTAATTTCCTCCTCTTTAGTGATTTTTCCACTTTTCTGAATAATTAGGAAAAATCTTAGATATTTGATGGTCTCTTTTTAATTCCATAATTTCTTGAGACATCATAAGGATTTTCTTGGGATTTTATTTCTCCTTCCAAATATTTATTTGGAATTTTCCAAATAAAAGGCTTTAAACTAGCTTAAATCACCCTTAAATTCCTTTGAAACTTTTTCAAGGGTAACTTGGTCATAAAACTAATTATAAAACCTCATATAATTCTCAAGCAACATTGTTCTTATTTTTTCTTAATTTTCTGAGGCTTAGAAATATTTTTCCATAATTATTCTTGTCCCATTTTCCTTAATTAGTCAACTTTTTATAATTGACTTAGAAAATCATAATAATTATTTTTCACCATAAATCTTCTATTTCTCCTTATCTTTTTTGGCCCTTGAATATTTAGGAATATCCTTATTCCTATTTGTCATATTACTAGATGTGACGCACTACTGACCACTTAGGCATCATCTCTGTTAATTTCTCTAGACTCATTCATACCGGGGAATCTGAAGAAGATGAGCCATATATTCTTGCCGCTAAGGCACACTAGATTTACTATGTTGAGGATGAGAAACATAAAGATTGGAATATGGTCGTTCACTTCAAGCCACAAGATTTTTATGATATGGGTGATGGTGATATCATTTACGATAGCGAATCCTTCCAATCCACGAATTTTGAAAACTTCTTTCCTCAAGAAGACAATAATTTGACCATTATCAGGTATATGTCTTTTCTTAAATTATTTAAATAATTTACTACTAATTTAATTAATGATTTTTTCTAAATATTAATTCTAACAATAATTTTTTTAATATCTCTTTTCAAGCAAGATGATTATCAATAATAGCAATTTTAATAATTTTTATCATTTATATAATTTGTTTTTCATAAATAAATATGTACAGAGTAAAATTGGTTTACTTTTTTAAAAATTAAAAAAATGCAATTTGTAGCAGTTATAAAACCGTTAGAAATGACAAACCGCTACAAAATTCATGAAACTGCTACAAATTGTAAGAAACTGCTAGAAACATCTCGCTGATCTCTATAAATACCATATCACCTACTCATTCATTTACCCCATCTCTTTTTCCTTCCTCTCCTCTTCTTTATAATTCTCTCTTTTCTTTTTGCTCTCTCATATGGTGATTTTTTTCTCTTCTTTATATGGTAAGATGATACTCATTTTATAGATTTTAATTTTCTTTATTTATCTTCCTTTATAGTTTACTAACACATTTATTTTTTTTCTTTTAGATTTTTCTTTCTCACATTCATATCCTCCTTAACTGATTCAATCACTTTTTTACATAGGAGTTAAGGTTCAATATTATAAACTATCCCATCTTCAATTTAATTATCTTATTAAATTCAATTCAATTCAACTCATTTGACACAATCATAATTTAATTACTTATTATTGATCACAAAATTTAAATATATAAGATGTAATACATTGGTAAATATACATATCAACAAAAATTCTCTAATATAATCGATTTAATGGTTTTTTAATTTATAAAATTATTTTTTTAATAATTAAATATTTGAATTTTATTTTTTGGGTCTGGAATGAACTTTCTATCGGTTCAAAACCGCTAGAAATTTAAAAAAAGAGGAAAAAATTTAGCAAAATTAAAATTTAGTTCCACCTGGTGCTAAATTTATAGCGGTTTATAACTGTTAGAAATTTTTGGCTCTAATTTTAGAATTTTGATTCCCGACAAAATGTTATTTCGCATAAACATTTCTAGCGGTTACAAATCGCTAGAAATTTTTGGTGCTAATATGAATATTTCGTTTCTAGGCAAAACTGTAATTTTGTCCAAAAGTTTTTAGCGGTTTGTGTGACAGCTAGAAATATTTTTACATTTTCTAGCAGTTTTTAACTGCTACAAAGTTCATCACATTAACCAGTGCCTCCTTCTTTTTTCTAGTGGTTATGTGAACTGCTAGAAAACTATTTCTTCCACTTGATTTTCTAGCAGTTTGTCTAACCGCTACAAATATTGTTTGTTGTGGTTAAAACCGCTAAAAAGGTCATAATTTAATCGCTAGAAAATACATATGTTTTTGTAGTGCTAGGGACTAAATTGCAAAGGAGAAGTTTTCCGGGATTGAGAGAAAAGGAAGATAAAGACTCTAGTGAGGTCTTGAGACCCAAGAATAAGAAATGGATATCAATGTATGCCAAAAGTTATGTTAGAGGCCTCAACAAGGTGAATTATGGAGTTAAGCCGAAACAGGGGTAAAATCATAATTTTGTAAAGTTTCGAGCTGTAAGGGAAAAATAAAAATTACGCCTGAAAATTTCAGAAAAATCTCAGAAAATGAGACATTATATGTTAAGGCCTGCATGTGAAGTCTGAGGATTAGTATAAGGAGTTGAGGTAATTAAGGGTTAAAGGTTGTGCTAGGAACCTTAGTTGGAGGATTCATGAGGCTAAACCCAAGTAAGGACTTAAAATACAAATTTTGCAAAGTTTTTGGTCAAAAAGGGCAGTGATGGAAATTAGGCCTGAATACCTTAGAAAAATTCTAGAAAAATAGAAATGAGATCTAAAGATCGGTATGAGGTTGAAAATGATGAAAATACCCTTAAAAGGAATTTGTGGAATTCTTATGGTTTTGGCTAATTTTGAATATTAGTAAAAATTGAATTATTCAAAATATGGGGAGGCCTCAAATAATTGGACAAAAATAGAAAAAAAAATATTTGAGGACTTATCAAAGGTTTTAAAAATAAGTCTGTCCCCAGAAAACGAAGAGGTTGGTTTTAATAGAATTTAAAGCCTTTTTATACACTATTTAAGGAAAGTCAAAGTAAACTATCTAGAGATTGTCTTTTAAATTAAGAAAAATTAGATAAATTCCCCGTGATGAATATATAGTATTAGTACCCAAAGACAAATTCTCAGAGTCGTAGACTAGTAAAAAGAATTTGGTCAAGTTTACTTCAAAATAAATATTATTAATTGTTTTCATACAAGAGCAAGGAAAGAGCATCACTTCCTCTTTGGACATGTTATATAATGCTATGTGGACTTATTTGGGGTGAGAAAATGGTGCCAGAACATGTCCCAGTGGTCCTGGAGAAGTTAAGACCCGAAAAGTACCTGATAGGATATAGAATGGCAAGATAAGTTGAGGAATACCAAGAGGCTGCATTTTGCATGAATTTCATACTAATTTAATGCCAAAATGATGAAGGGACATGGGAGAGACAAGTGTACAATTAGATAAAAGATACATGTACAGTTGGATGCAAGACATGTGTACAGTCAGGTGCAAGACATGTGCATGGTTGGATTAAAAACATGTGGCTTGATGATGTCAACATGATGTAAGCAAGATGATGTAAGCATGATGTCAAGATGACACATGTCATCACAAGACAAAGAGGCAAAATGGAAAGCCAAGATTAAGCCACCTATTTACAAGATCAAGGGCCAAGATTCAATCTTATTTTCTATATATACCCTTCCCTCTCCTCATTTTCATCCAAGACTCATGAAATCATGGGAAAACTCTTACAAGATGAATTCTAAAGAGAGAAAGAAAAAAGGAAGAGAAAGGTCAAGTGATTCTAAGCAAGATCAAGCTCCAAAACTAGGTATGTTAATAGTTTTTGATGTAGTTTTCACTACCCTTGTTGAGCTTGGTTATGGATTTTAATGGTTTTTTGGAGCTTCAAACCCTTGGGGGTTATGCTGTACAGAATTGTTAAGTGTAGGGGAAGATGGAATTGATATTGGAATAATGTTTAAAGGCTTGAACGGAGCAAGAACCAAGTAGTTTTATGTTGAAGTTGGTTAAATTTCATGATTGTGTAACTTGAGGAAACATTTCGGCCAAGCTGAGTTCTATACCTTAGGATTGGATTTTAATTATTTTGATGCTTCCAATTATTTTAGAATGAAAAATTGTGTGGGGGTAAAGGTGAGAAAATAAGTTTGGAAGCATTAAAATTGAAAATGAAATTTTTAGACCCTACGTGCGTAGTATTCGGCCAAGTCAAGAAATGAGGGAAGGAGTTGGATTTAGATAAATCCAAACTCATATTTGGATTTCTCATGAAAAATTGAGTAGCAAACAACTAAGAATGAATTTAGGAATCAAGATTAAGAAAGTGAAATTTAAGGCTAAAAAGGAACAAGTTTAAGAATTAAGATGGTTAATGATTTTTTTCATGGTCTTAATGGATTGGATATTATTGTGTATTATGAATTTAGGACTATGAGATACCAAGAAAGAGGAATGATAAGATTGTTCAAGCAATCTTGGATGGTTAGAAAGTAAAAGAAGCAAGAAGAAAGCTTAAGGATAAAAAGTAGTGAACTTACCTTTCTTGTGTGCTTGATGTGTGTGCTTATGTATTGATATGCATTATGTTGCTTGTTGATAATATAAAATGCTAATGCTAGTACAATACTCTATTTGATGTTTTTCATGGCCATGCATTTTAATGTGAAACATTGAGCATGAGAATATGTTAAAAGCAAGCATGAGTTAGACTAGGTAAGCATGTCATACATTTGTATCCATTTTGCATGCATAAATAGTAATGTTTGCTATTTAGATTCTCCTGAATCTCACTCTTCCTTAACTAACCATAATAAGTAATAATGATTAAGCAAAAGATGCATGATATGGAAGCAAGGAAAGATGAAAAGAATTGAAGAAATTCATTATACTAAATTGCATAATTTGTATATTAATGTATGATATAAACATGTCATTAATGTTACATGATAATAAATAATGATGATGGCATGTATAAATTGACTATGATAATGTATGGGAATAGTTTATGGATTGATGGAATGAGATTATGCATGGAAAGAATTAATCATGAATTATTAATGCAAGTTAGGAAGATAAAGCATCTCTAAAGGAGCCATGAAATATTGACATAGTGGAAGTGACACAAATGATTGATTCTGCCTATGAAATTTGGCATGGTTAAAGTACACATTTTGAACTTTAAAACAAGAGGTAGATCACTTGAAATGGATGTGTGTGCTGAGATTTATGCTTAATCAAAATTAGGGCAGAGAAACTAAAAGGTATAGTTTTGACCAAACAAATAGTAAAACTTCATGAATAAACTATATAAATTGACAAGGGTTAGTCCAATTTTATATTTTTTTCCTATAGAGAACTGAAAGAGCTTCAAACAGAATTTTAAACTACTTCAATATGATTTTTTTAATAATTAGTTCTGATTTTTTAAATTGGACTGAAAAATCTAGAATTTTACCAATAAACAGTAACTTGAGAATTAACTTGCAAATTTTTAATCTACAGGCTTGTTCATGAATTGCTTGAACTATAATACTTCCAAATATGTACTCTAAGGGGATTAAAGGAAGGATTTTTCAGGATCAAACCTATGACCTCCCACTTACAAAGGGATCTTACATAACACTATACTCCAAGACCTTTGGGTCATACTCATGTTATTGAATGTTATGAAATAATAACTTGTGACACTTTAATGACTTGATTATAAATATCAAAGGCCCAAAGGCTTATGGTTCAATATAGAATGATACAAATGATCATTCAAAAATATATTTATTATATAAAGTTTTGGAGAATAATAACTTACAAATATTAAAGCCTTGAAGACTCATGTTGTGACTATATAGTTTGAGTTTTAGTCCTTATGGTTCTCTTCAAATTTTCATTGAATTTGTAAATTCATTAAATAGGTTTTGAAATGTTAAATATATATATATATATATATATAAACTAAGGGGCAATATTTTCCAATAATGAAATATTGAGAAAATATGTATGTTGTGAAAAATTTTAAATACTTCATATTTTGAGAAAGTATAAAAGGAAGTAAAGTATACCATACAGAAAAATAACAATATATATTAGTTCTTGAAGAATTATGTATGATATTTTTTGAAAAACTATATACAACCAAGAAAAAAATTGATATAGTTTCAAAAGAATTAGTAGCAAAAATTGACATAATTCTTAAAAAATTAGTAACAAAATTGATGTAGTTCTTGAACAGCTAATGTAATTCCATCCCCTTTCTGTGTGGGCAAAAAAGAAATGATAATAAAAATTATGACCCATTGATATATATATATATATATATATATATCAAAACTTCGTTCATTAAAGGGTCTTAAAGTGGCAATTTAATTGAATTAACACCAATGGTTCTATGTGAATTACAAAGTACTTGGATTTTCAGGTCAAAGATATGTTACTAATTTACTATATGCTATTCACTCTATTTGATATATAGAAATAAGAAGAAAAGTATATTTACGTGACTCACACTGAGGAAGAGATTGTTAGAATACAAGCATGGATCATGTGAATGGAATTTGTTATCATTGGTACTTATGACATTCTTTATATCTCATATTCCTTTTGAAAAATGCTCTAAAAGAGTTAGTGGTGCTTGCCCATTTGAGAGTGCATAAGTTTCTACCATTAGATGAAAAATAAAAAATAAGGCTCTAGAAGAGTCATATCATCATTTATTATTCTGAAGATAAAATCTATGATTAATAACATATTCCTTGTGAATTATTAAAGTGAAAAATGAATAACATGTCATGATAACTAGAAGTTTACTAATAATTAAGAATAATATTTTAATAAACTAGAAGTTTATATGTGTATGGCTTGGCATAACTGGTTAGATTATCTCGGATCATAATGATGCAAAATATCATGGAGAATATGCCATCAAGTATTGTTTCTCTATTTAGTGCCTCCCATTATTTGACAGTTTTTGAATAACCGTCAAGTATTTGGTATCAAATATTTATAAATTTGCAGTAGTGTTTTCCTACTCAGGGGGAAGTAAGAGCCTAAAAGGCTAATTCCTTACTTTGAGGGAAAGAGCTAAAAGGTCAATCCCTCACTATGGGGATATAAAAGAATCCTCATGGCCTATCCCTTATTTTAGGGGGATAAAAGTGATAAACTTCTATTTCGCAGTGTTATTTTATATCTTTTTAAAGATTTTATCAACTAAAAAGAGATTAGTTTGCATTTATTATTACTATTTTCAATTAATGAATGATTTTATTAAAATAGAGCAAAAGGGGTAATTTTGTTATATTTTTATCTTTACACTTAAATAATTAAACTTGGGGCTTTATGGTATTATCTCATTATTTTGTAGGTCATTACGGAGGAATTAATTTTGGGTTATTATATCATATTGGAAAGGAATTAAAAGAAGCTAAAAAAAATAATAAACACAACCAAAGAAAGCTAAACAAACCATTTTTGGGGGGAATGAATTTTAGGGCATTTGATTGGATGAATGGGAGGATTCAATCATGCAGGAGGAGAGCTAAAATTTATCCCTTTTAGCATGTGTTCAGAAGTGTTATGATTCAAGCTGACAAAGTAAGCCTGCATATTGAAAATTTGAAATTTGATTCTCAAGTTACTATTCACTAGTAAATTCTAGATTTCTGATCCAATATTGCGAATTCATAACTAATTATACAAAAATCATATTGGGATGATCTAAGTCTCTATTTAAAAATCTTTCAATTCTCTATAGGAAACAAATATAAATTTGGATTAAAATCTTCTTAATTTATATAGTTAATTCGCTAAAATTTACTGCTCATTTGGTCAAACAGTAAATTTCTAGATTCTCTACACTAACTTTAAGCAATCATATCTCTTAGCACACACATTCATTTTAAGAGATTTACCACTTGTCTTAAGGGATGTGTACTAGTTTTTCACCAAATTTCATGAGCAAATTTATCCATTTACTTCACGTTCACTCTATCTTAATCTTGTTACTCATTAAGAGTGATTTATCTACTTTACTTGAAAACAACAATTCATATTCATTTCTTTCATACATATAATCATTCTAACATTGCATAAATCATACTCATGTATCGCCATGCTCAAATTTACATGCCTTCAGCATCGTTTAACATTACATAACATTGATAAGCATATTCATTTGTATATTAGTATAAAGATTACATTAAATACATAAGCACAATTATCACTTTCTTCTCTTCTTTCTTTGTTCTTCTTCATGCATTCCTCTTCCTTTGCATATCATACCTATTATGGTTGGTTAAAGGAGGTTGAGATTAAGAAAAATCTTAGTAGCAAATAATAACCATTTAAACATATATGACAAGTTGGGTATTCATAACATGCTTGCAACCTGACATCTTTATAACATAATGACATGTTTGAAAAGTATCATGTATTTATCATAAAACACATAGGCCTGTAGCATACTTTAAACATATTCACATTCACAAATACATCAGTTCATAACATCACATAAACATACAAATATACCATACATGCAAGCAAATACTAAGCATATAAGGGTAGGGTAAAGTTTGCTACCTTTAACCTTTTACATTCAATCTTTCCTCTTACTCTCCTATGCTTCCAATCATAAAGGTTGCTTGATCAACCTTTCCATTCATCGTCCTTGACATCACATGGCCCTAACCACATTAGCACATCATTGTCATTCATTTATTAAAGCTATAGAATTAATTACATTTATACTTTGCTCTTTAGTATACTTTAACATCTTACTTTTGAGCTTTGATTTCAATCTTTATAAAATTAATTTTACATGCTATTCCCACATAATTTTGCATGATAATCTATTTCTAAGCTCAAATTCAACAAAATCCAACTACTTCCCCTTCAATTCAACTTGGCCGAATACATAGGGTTAGGGTTTAAAATTGTATTTTCAATTTCAATGCTTCCAAATTTGCTTTCTTATATTTACCCGGTGCAATTTTTAATTCTAAATGCAGCCCTAGCATCATCCCTATGTTTGGCCGAAATTCTCATGAATAAAGGGAAGTTAGATTCTTTCCAATTTTATCACTAAGCCACTTGATTCTTCTTCCTTTCTATCTGTTAAACATGATTCCATCATCAATCATCTTTTTCATGACTTAATCAATATTGGACAGCATAAATACTTAGGGTTTTATGCTTATAAATCTCAACAAAAAGCATAACCACATTATGCAAAACACAAAGCATCATAAACTATGTAGAAAATCATGATCTTATCTTCTCTTGAAGCTTAGATTTTTTTAGGACTTGAAGCTCTTCTCCTCCTCCTTTTTCACTCTAAAATTTCATGCTCCCCTTGCTCTTCCTCTCTTGGCCATCCAAACACTAAAAGGGGAGGGAGAAAGGAGTATTCATAAGGCTCTAGTTACCATTTATCTTGGGTCAATCCAAGTTACTTTTACTATTTTACTATGACACATGTCACTTGATAAAACCATGTATTCCTTGATCTTGCCAAATGTCCAATTAAGATGCCATGTGTTGCTTTTCTAATTTTTCCCATGTGCTCTAATCAAATTGAAAAGTAGTTTGAAATCTAAGGTAACTTCTTTCCAATTTCGTCCTTAACAAAGTTGTATAATTCCAACCTTATTCTTGTCGTCAAATTAACATTAAAATAGGGAGGAAGATAGGGAGAAATTTCGTTGGTGGGAAAAAGTTGCATTATTAGGATTATTTTATCCCCTTTTTCATGCAATTCTTGATTTTTCTCATCTTTTGATTCCATAGAACCATTCTAAACACATTTCACATGCTTAAACATGATTTCTTAATCAAGTATCCACACGTATAACATTCTTGATCATTATTAAAAATCCACAATAATTCTCAATAATCCATAAATATTCATGCATAAATACAACATTCTTTCAAGAGGCACTAAACTCAATTGTCTCCCAAGATAATCTCCTGGCTTGATCCAACCCCTATTTGATGAATAATTGAACATAGAGGAATAAGATTTCATAGGAAATCTCAGTAGCACTAAATCACAATTATCATGCTAATCATGCTATCTAAAAATGTGACATGTTATCGTAAAACTTAGGTTATCATGCAACACTTCATGTCCTTATCAATTGCCATGGAAAGAGAGCCATAAATCAACTATTTTGCCATTCCACATTACATATTGCCAAGGCATATTTGACATAGAATTTCACACATAAACATATTGCTTAGTCAATCACATCATGGCAACATAAAACAAATAACACATATACATTTAAACAAGCAAGAAAGCAATCAAATTATGAATTCAATGTTGCCTCTTTCTTAGGTATACAATTCAGCCTCCTTAGGTATTTGATGCTTCTTTTGGTTGTTTTGCACAATGCCTATCAATCCAAGCATAAATACATTCCAGATTACTAATAATCCAAGCATGAATACCATTGTTTAACAATAAACTCATAAACCCCTGTTTCTTTGATTTTTAACATTATTATTTTATCTTTGTTTCAACCAATCTCTTGAGTCATTCCTACATAATTTTTCATGTAAAATTCAAATAATCAAATCAGATTTAACAAAATCACATTCCTTCCCCTTTAACTTGCTTTGGCCGAATAGTAGGGTTTAGCAGTTCAAAATTTTCATTTTTGATTCTAATGATTTTAAATACTTTTTTTTTGTATTTTTTTGCACAAAATACCTTTTAAACTCATTGAAATCATCAAATCACATTAAAACAATCTCTAATCTTAAGAACACATAGTGGCCGTATAGTATGGTTAAAACCCTAACTTTGATTTTCTTCCAAAATTCAATCCAAACATCAATCAAACATATCACTCCAAGCTCATATTCATGGTTTCTATCCTTTCATAATGTTTCCTCATAGTGACAAAAAATTGGCAACATGTTAGTTTAGGCTTTGTCATGAAATTTCAACCAAAACAACCATTAAATCTAGCCAAAATCAAGCTTAGACATACTTTAATGGGTCCTTGCTTAAAGCTTGATGATTTTCTCTTACTTTGGAAGGTTTAGGTGCTCTTTAAGGTTGAGTTTTCAGTTGAACAAAATTTCTCTTCTTTTTCCTAATTTTGGCCATTTCACTCTTTTAGGGGAGTATTTATAAACCTCATAAGCTGACCATTTCTTCCTCCAATGGCCTCATTTTCTGCCATCTAAAGAGACATGTGTTCCTGTTCATAACCCTTAATTTTTAGGTCACGCCAAATGTCCCTTTGTCTTTGATTTTTCTTATATGTTTTGGGCTTAAATTGGGTTTAAACTCTCTTGGCAAGAGGGACCATGGGCTACACAAATTTTATGGGCTTTCTTGGCCCAAAATGAGTTAAAAAACTATTAAAGAGATAGAGAAATGTGATCCAATCACAAATTATCAATTTTCAACTAAAACTCATAATATCGGTTACTATTTTCAAAAATAGTTATGGGCCTTCAAAAATTTATTTTTCCCCATAAAAAATTCTCTTTTAATATTAAAAGGTCTCATGGATGTTTCTGAAATTTATTTCCACCTCTAATTTTCTATATTGAATTTTCTCCAAAATCAAGTCTTACCAATAAAGTTTCATCATAAAATATCAAAAAATAATTTCCTTCACATCCTGAGACCCAAGATAATTTTTAAATTCATAATAATATTCTAAATAATTTTTTCATATTTTTTCAAATTTATTGAGGCCTTGGGGTAACTCAAGTAATTAATTATGACAAAAAAACCTTATTAGGTCATAAAATACTGATAAATCTTGAAAATTCTGTAATAAATTATTTTTACCCCTTTTTCACCTCTGTGGCCTCATATACTATTCTAAATCCTCAAATCTCCAATTTTTTTCTATTTTTGTGGAATTTTTTAATTTTTCTAATACCCCCTTTGCAGTTTGTCCAACCTATACCGGATGTTATGAAAATACTAGTCCTGATCCTATTTGGATTTTATGTCATGCATGGCTACGTTAGCTAATCTACTTTTCCTATTGGCCTTTGACTAAATTTTTCATTACCATTATTAAGGTTAAATTTTGTAAGATGTGACAGGCTGACAGCAATAGTACAAGGAGTTTTGTTTAGCAAGTTATTTGCTAAAAAAATTAAGAATATGAGATTAAAAAAATAATTATTGAAAATCTTGGACCATTAATTCTTTTTATCAGGTTCTTATACTTCAATTTTTTTAATTAGATCTTGCATTTATTTTCCTTTTTATTTGATTTTTATAGTTTAACCTGATTTTTATTAAAGTCCCTATATATTTTAAATTTTATTTTATAATTTAATTTAAAATAATTATATAAATAATATTCAAATATAAATTATTAATAATACATTTAAAATTAATGATAATAAAAAATAACTAATATAATTAACTATATAAGTTTAATTCAAAATTCTAAATAAATATTAAAATAAAATTACTCTTGTAATATCTTATTATAGAATATTATTGTTTATCGGATAATATTAGATAATATTATATTTTATATTTATCAAAGAATATTATTATAATTTATAGAATGAATAAAGAAATTTAGAGACATGATTAAAGATCAGGTGAAACTATAAGGACTTGCTAACTCAGTGTATCTAGCCAACCAATAGTCAAATTTAATCTGGATAATGGCTGGGATGAAATTGCTACGATTTGAAAACTTCTAAGGTGAAATTGAATCCAAAAGAACTTTCTGATATCCAGCGCTTTTTAGTAAAAATTTTTTAGGATAAATTTACACCTTAACTCTTTTTATTATTATTTTTATATTGAGAATGTGTCTTTTTTATAGATATTAAAAATGTATTAAATATTTGAAATTTTACCGTTATTAATTACCTCTCGCACATAGAATTTTCGAAGCAAATTGTGTAATTAACACGAAAAATTTTGTTCAATTAATTTTGAGGTTATGTCTGGCTTTATAACCCTAAATTTCAAGGACAATTAATTTGGGGCTATGCCGTATATGTATGGCAACAAAATGGTACACGGAAGAAGATGTCCAATACTGCTGGTACTTAACAACTAAAACCAGGCTTGATAACTAAGCAAGTTTTAAACATCATTTATTTTGTAACCGCAATAGGAAAAAAAAAATCTATGCATCATTGCGATTCACACTTGACTTCAATGCAAAAACATATATGCATTATTATCATTCACAATGTTTTAAAAATCGTAAAATATATCCATCACTTCATCACAAGTATATCATAGCATTGGAAGAGCATTACCAATTATAAGAGAGTGATGATTTTCAGCGAGCTTCAATCACAGTAGTACTCATCTCATTAACTGAATTAACTCCTTCACTGATTGACGGATTTGAATCATCACAATTAGTTTTCTTGAAAAGAAATGCTGGTTGCTTTGGATGAGGAAGAGTTGAGTCATTATCCAACATGAAAACAACTTCTGACATGGTAGGCCTATCTGTTGGATATTCTTGCACACATAAAAGTCCAACATGAATGCATTTGAGAACTTCATGTTCAAGGCATGGATCACCTACTAACGATGGATCAATAATCTCCATAGCTCTGCTTTCTCTCCAAAGATTCCAAATCTGAAATGATTGAATTCATTAAGCAAGCGGACTATTAGAAAAGAGCAAACTTAACTCAAGTTGTTCATTATCTGTATTTACATGTCCAACCAAAGTAGAAGTAATGTCATCATAATGACCACTATTCTTTCTACTAGTAACAATCTCCAAAAGTAAAACTCCAAAACTGTACGCATCTGATTTTATTGAAAAAATTCCTTCCATTGCATATTCTGGCGACATATAACCACTGCAAAATATTAATGAAATTTGTCAATAATCATTCTGACTAGAGATACTTGGTTTTATAGCACTGAATTGTTTTTTTTATTATTTCTAGCATATTTTGTCATATGAATATATTGACTTTGAATTTGAATGGGCTGGAATAAATCACAAACCTATCTAGCTCGTGTTTGAAATGATATTTGACTAAGAAAAATGGATTTTCTAGCATTGAAATTTACATTATTTATATACAGATATTGAATTGTAGAAAATCATTCCCAACGAAGTACTCAAAGTGTAGCTTTCAGTGTTACTAGTATTTTTCGAACTTGTGGAAACTAGGCATATGTACGTGTAATGCAATGCTAGGGAACTGAAGTAATATGAGCTATAGAGTACTTACTAAGTTCCAACAACACGGTTTGTGTTTGCTTCAGTTTGGTCACCACCAAATATTCTTGCCATACCGAAATCTGCAATTTTAGGATTCATTGCAAGATCTAACAAGACATTGCTAGCTTTTAGGTCTCTGTGAATTATTCTTAATCTTGAGTCTTGATGAAGGTATAAAATTCCTCTTGCAACTCCACAAATGATGTAAAATCTTTTCCTCCAATCTAATTGTAATTTTTTTGCTTGATCTAGATAAAAGAGATAAACTATTAGAAGTAAAGAATATCGCTTGATCAATTCTCTCATTTTCAACAACTGTAAATTTTGACAAAATCTTATATATGTAGACAAATTAAATGAGAAGAAGACACACCAAATATGAAGGAGTCCAAGCTTTTGTTTGGCAAATATTCATATATCAACATCTTCTGTTCTCCATCTATGCAACAACCTAAGATCCTTACAAGATTTCTATGTTGGAGCTTTGCAATTAAAGTAACCTCATTCCTGAATTCTTCGATGCCTTGTCCAGAATACTTTGATAGCCTCTTAACTGCTATTTCCATTCCATCTTTAAGTAGACCCTGATGTCAAAATCCATAATTTAATTCATGAATGTATGCATTTTATCTTTGTTGTATGAAACCACTACTATAAATAATAAGCTAATGGCATTGAAAACAATGTTAATCCAATTTATGAAATTTCAGACTATTTATACATAGAACATCTACCTTATATACTGAACCAAAGCCACCTTTTCCAAGCATATTAGCGTCTGCGAAATTGTTTGTTGCCTCAATTATGTCCTTTAGGTCAAATAGAGTTAAATTGGAATTGTCTTCTCCGTCAAATAAATATTCTCCGTGCATTCCTTTTGCTGTGTGAAATAAAAAGTGAAAAAATAGATGTAAGAGATGAGTTGTAATACAGCCAATTAATCACCACTGTAGATTAAAAAGACAAATCTTCAAGTAAGTTTAGTGCAGTGTATAGATTTTATCAACTCAACAAACTTCATTTTGTGGGCGAAATGATGGAAATAAAGCTCACCTTGATTCCTGTTCTTTATTACAAACCAACATAAGAAAGAGATGACCAAGAATGTTATCAAGCAAATAGAAATAACTATGAGGGTCATCATCCCCTTCTTGCCAAGAGAACCATAATGCTTCCTTTCATATCTAGCTGCAAACAATAATACACCAAAGAGGAATTTAAGTTCAAACAACTAATATAAGCTTAAAAATGCCCCCCCAATGAATTATCATGATACTTTTGAGAGAGGTTCAATGAATATACTTTTACTAGTGTGGGAAAATGATACTTCTTACCATAGATCATCTCAGTATGTAGATTTAAAGATCCATCTATACATAGTTTGGATAAAGACGCGTCTTTATTTTGAATTTGTGCCTAAAACATTCAGCTTCGGGCTTGAGGCCTCAAATGTGCATTCCTCTGATACTCTTTATTGTCCATTATGATGCTAATTTTGCAAATATTTTCTTTTAATTTTTCTTTTGATCATTGAATTTTACATAAAATTAGTGCATACTGATATCTTGAGTAAAAAAATAGTGCAATTTTAAAATTTTTCAAAGAAAAAATACCCTAAAATTTTGAGGCACATTAAAGGTCGGGAGGCTAGGACACCACAACAGATATTAGAGGGGGACACATTAAAGGCCCCAGATCTTCTACTTCCGACTATTTATCTTCCCAATTTGTCCCTCACATATAATTTTCTCTCAATTGATCACTTGCAAATATAATCATTATCAATGATGATTTTTGGCTAATATATCATCAATATAAATAATAATCAGCCTGCATGTTATAAAATGGTATACAATGACCAAAATAAATTTTATAATTAAAATAAATAAAATACTATTCTCATTAAACAATCTCTTAAAATTAAAAAAATTAGTTAATATTAATTGAATGAAGAAAAATTTTAGAGAACAGGGCATATTTCAAAAAGAAATAAATTATTTTATGAATTTTGTGGTTTTATCAGAATTTAATAATATGATCACAAATACACAAATTACATCTATATTACTTAAAAGTTCTTTTTGGCTTTAAATTTTGTACTGTTAATAAGAAAAACATAAAAGAAGTGAAAGTGAAGAATTTACCCAATTCATTTGCATCCACACGCACATACAAATCTTGGCCCACATTTTCGAATGTTCTGATGTCTTCCATATCATCATGCCATGTCAAACACCCACTTTCTTTGACCTCATCCGCATTCGTATACGCTACACACGAACAATCCCTCAGGCACTTTTCCTCACAACTTTTCAAGTTCATACTCTCGCTCTTATCCACACGTGCCTTTGATGTATCTGGCACCTTCACATGTGCCACTTTCACAAACCCCTCCCCGCTACGACACGTGGACACATTCTTCTTCCTCACACACCCACTTGACCCATTTTTCATATTCCACTCATATGGGTTCATGGGTTCGAATCCGGGCAAGCACACACACTCAAACTTGTTCATATTATATGGGTCACACTTACTATTCGACCCACACCAACAATAGTGGTCACAGTCCTCCGTCGGACCATACCAAACTTGGAGCCAATTATTCTCCTTAGCTCGCCAAATAGTTCGTGTCACATGGCCAGTGTTGTCTAGCAACGTTATTAAGAATATTGAAGGGTCCATGACTCGGGTCTCAGTGCTAACTTCAGTGGCATTGTCAATATAAGTGACGTTGAAGATGAAGTTGGGCGTCATTTGTGGTATTCCACTAAATCTCTGACCCGTCCAAGACCCACCTCGCCAAAATGGAGCTCCATTTTTAAGCGAGAACAGTTGAGGATAACCTATTGGGTCAATTATGTGAGTCACGTCCCCCATTGCTGGGTCGTCTGGGGATTTCCATGATGTCATGGACCAATTAAAACCAGTTCTCAGGTCCACCCCAATTTTCATGAACGGAAGCATCGTGTCACCAGGGTAGTCAAAGCTCTGCCATATTGGCCTCCCTTTATTCCTGATTAAAACCAAGTTTCCAGTGTCCTGAAGCTCGGCAAAGGTGTGACTAAAAGATGAGAAAGAAACACTGGAAGACCAAATGGGGGCATTTCTATTTAGATTAGTATCATTGTAAACGAGAACGATGTTCCCATGGACATCAATGGACAAAACTCCAAAAGTATTATTGAGAGGAGTCTGTCTATTAGCAACCCACACAACAACTGGTTTAGAGGATCTTGCAAACCATATTCCAACATAGCGCTTTCTTGAATTGTTGCTAGGAGTGAAAAAACCGAGGGCAAAGGCTCCTCCATTTGAGAGCAAAACATCGCCGTCTTTGAGGGGCTGGCTTGGGGTTATTCTATGAAGAGAATGGCAAGAAGAATGAAGCACCAATAGAAGAAACAATGGAACATTTATCAGAATTAGGGCTTTCGCAGAATAAGGCTTCATGGTGGTAACGGGGCAAGGGATAAAGCTGGGGCCAAATTTCTCAAGTCGGTTATACTGTAGCTGAGCTAAAAGGGCACAGATATTTATAGTACCTCTTAACATGTCAGATATACTGGTTAGGTGAGTCGTCCAAAAGGTATAGGACTCGCTTACAATAAAGTCTTGCTTTTCTGCAGCGTTTCTCTGTCAAAGAAGTAATTAAGACATCCTAGATTGAAAATTATATGATATTTCTGTTCAAAAAATTATAATTTACTTTGTGTGTACGCGTGTGTGTACTAGGGCTTTGGGTTTTCTCTTTTCTGAGTAAATTAAAATGATACGACTTAAGGTGATGGCTGTCATATGGGTCCCTAGGGCAACAATATCAATGGTGATTGTGAGGCGTGATGGGGACACACAACGAGAAACTAAATGGTGATTGTGAAGTGCGATAGGGACACACAACGAGAAACTAAGCTATGGGACCTGTTCAAGGTCTTTGGTCTTGATCTTGCCAAAAGGAAAAGTCATTGGCCTTTCTTCCTCTCACGAGACTATGTTTAAGGTTCCCATGAAATTTCAGAAAAGATCTTTGCACTGTTTGAGAAAAATATCCTTCCAGACCAGCAAATACTGCTTTAGACGGGGTCATGTCTTTCTTTTCTTTTTCCATCCAGACCAGTAAATTTCTTAAGTCAGTTATAAATAGCTCAAAAAAGGGACAGATATATTTGTAATAATACTCTTTAACTGACTTACTTTAAGTCTTTCTTCAGTGTGTGCAATGTTGTTCTGTTGAAGACCATGCATTTGCGAGTCCAGATTACTAATCTGTCTTTGGGAGGGCATGCTAAGACAGTCCAGATTGAAAATTATATAATATTTCTATTTCCTGTAAAGTCTTTGGGTTGTTTTTGTCTTTTTTTTCTCCCCAGTAAACTGATCTTTTTAGGCTTTCACGAGCTAGACCTATTTTACGTGTATTTAGACCGATGCACATGTAGCGAGACTGTATAATTAAAGATGATGGTGGTCATGGCTCCCTCCAACGCTCAACAATAATATTAATGGAGAAAATAATGGATGTGGTTGTGTGAAGTGAACGTGGAACTGTTTAAGAAAACACTTTTGGGCTTTGATAATTTCTTCCTCACAAGACTAGGTAGTTAAGGCAGGTCTGAATAAAATTTCAGAAAAGATATCTTTGCACAGCTTGAGAAAAATATCTTTCTAGGGAGGTGAACATCCATAGTTCCATGTTGTCACAAGTCTTGGATGAGTTTTCTTGAAAAAGTGAAGAGCCTCACGAGTGTAGTATGGTGTATAAATTTAAGGAGTTCTCTTCTAATAAGCTTCTTTTTTTTTTGGGGGGGGGGGGGGATTAAACTCTCTTTGAACTTGTGTTCATAATATTAATGAACGAGTTTTTTGGGGGGAAAAATTTCTGGGGCCGCCAACACATAATATTTTCATTCAATATAATAGAATCATATCATGACCACAAATAGACATGTAACGTTAAAAAAAAAAACTAAGCTAACAACTTATAAAGCTTAGGTGGAATTTTATCAAGAAAGGTTGTTTAAGGTAAGTGATTGGGGTTATGAAGGGAAGGAACATTTCTAAAGGCATATTATAAATATGAAAAGTTGTTCAAGATGACCAATACAATATCTCAAAAATGCTCTCAAAAATAGGCTATTAAGTATCTATGAGACTCAATGAATTATTTTAAGGACTATAGCCTCAAGATTATACTACTGGCCAAAAATCCTATTTTTGGGTGAAAATTTTAAAGAAATAAAGCAGAAAAATAATTATTAAAATTATTTAGTGCCTATAAAAATTGGAAAAATATTATAAAATATTAATTTTGAGTATTTAAAAAGCTTATGGAAAAGTTTATTTCCCTTAATTAATTTTAAAGCTAATTTCTAGGGTGAAAGTGACTATTTTCCCATAAATTCACTACTACAAAAAACACATATAACGACGCAATTTAACGGTGCTTATAAAGAAAAACGTTGTGGAAAAAAAGGTGGTAACATTTTGGAAAATAAAATGCATGATGTTTCACTTTCCATGGCAGTTATTTAGATAATCACTGTGGAAAGTTCTTTTAACGACGGTTATAAAGTATAACCGCCATTTATAACCACCATTAAAAGAACTTTCCACGACGGTTATTAATCTTAATAATCACTGTGAAAAGTTTAAAACTTAACCTTATTGTGCGTTTTCGTTTTCACAGCTACAGAGCACTGTGGTCCCCCTCTATCCCACTACCCAAACTACATTTTTGGTAAATCCTCATCATTTTCTGCTATGTTTAGACCTCCATTTGCCTTGTTGTTGCTTTTTGCCATCTTTCGCCGTTTATACTCGCCTTTTCTCGTGTTTTACTCATCTTCCACTGAGTGAGTTTCCTCGTCATTCATTCTTTTCTTTTCTTTTCTTTGTTCTTGGTGTCTTAGATGTTTTGATAATAGAAATATGTTATACAGTAAATGGGTTGATTGGTTTTACATTTTGGATATTTTGCATTGTTTATTTTGCATTTCTTATGTGCTTGAGGGGTTGGTTGGTAACATTTAGAGTTAGAAAACTGCAATTACTTCCTATACACAGTATTAGAAACATGTTTAAATGTTCAAAGTTGATTAGTTCTTAAGTTTGTAATTTTTTAAATAATTTTTTGATATTTTATTTTGAATGTCGTCAAATTTTTATTAGAAAAAAACTGAGAATTTACCAATAAATAATCTATTAAGTGTTTTGGCCAATTTTTTTCTATTATGAACTTTGATTGATGATAAAGTCTTGTTTAAAATTTCATTG
The DNA here is from genome assembly GCF_004799145.2 of Neltuma alba. Classification (NCBI taxonomy): domain Eukaryota; kingdom Viridiplantae; phylum Streptophyta; class Magnoliopsida; order Fabales; family Fabaceae; genus Neltuma; species Neltuma alba. The sequence continues at coordinate 180,705 of NW_021635282.1, forward strand.
TAAATGGATATCATTTGTGTTACCGTTTTAGATTCAGGAGTTTTAGCTTTAAGAAAGTATCTTTTATGTTTGGAGAGTTCGTTGGTGATATTTGGAATTAGAAAACTGTAATTACTTACTATATACAACATTAGAAACATGTTTAAATCTTTAAAGTTGATTAGTTCTTAAGTTTATAATTTTTTTAAATAATTTGTTGATATTTTATTTCAAATTTTTGTGATAAACTTTGAGAATTTACCAATAAATAATCTGTTAAGTGTTTTGGCCAATTTTTTTTTCTATTATGAACTTTCATTGATGATAAAGTGTTGTTTAAAATTTTATGGCAAATGGATATCATATGTATTTCCGTTTTAGATTAAAAAAATTTAGCTTTAAGAATCTTTATTTGTTGAATTGGTTTGAGATTATTACTTTTGTTTTATTAGTTAAAATTGTACAAATTTACTTTGTATTTATTTCTTATATTGTTGGTTAGTTGATTGATTGATTTGTCCATTGTTTAAATAATTTGGTATTCATTATATTTAAGGAGAAATTCTGTTGAAATTTTTATAAAATAAAAAAGACATTCCTTTTAATTTCAAAAGTGTCATCAAAAGGAAACTCACTTGGGTTATCCAGATACCATTTGTATTTACACTCCTCAAATGTAAGCAACTTGTAAAAGTCTACGATTACCCCATATTAATAGTGATTGTGTCCAAGCGAAACATTGCTACCAAGGCACCCTCTAAAGCTGCACTGGTGTAGAACTTCCAGGCAAATTTTTCATTTCCCACTGTTTTTAGTTTGATTAGGTAGAGCAATTGTAGTCCTTGCCTTTTTACAAAATGCAAATATACTTGTGCAAGGGAACTCTCAATCTTGATGCAACCCTCTATTGCTAACCAGTTCTTTGATGAGGGGTTCAGGAGGTGCAAAGCGGGTTTTCTTCTTTAGGGTCATTTTTTCCTGCACAAAAGAAACAAATCACGTCGCACACAAACTAAGCAAACAAACCAATCACAACACAAGACGAAAGGAAAAGAACACTAAGCTACCTTAAAAGAAAAAAAAAGCTCTCTCCTAAACTTAGATCAAAGATTAAGATCATAAATGACTAGAATGCTATGTATTCCTCAATCCCAACAAATCACACTTTTATCACCACTGAAATCTAATCCACCTTCACTTTAATGTTACCTTGACTCAAATCCTCTTCTTCATTTCAACCCTAAGCAACCATTAGTAGCACAAAATTTTGAAAATAAGTTTCAAAAAGAGGTATCCATCAATAGATACCTATGCTTAATTCAAAGCTTTACAAAATAGATTTTCAGTAAATCTTTTTCAAAGTTGAAAGTGCTGCCAAGTCACAAAACCTTTCTTGAGAAAATTAATTCACATAACTACTTTCACAAAGTTATAAACTGCCTTTGAATTTTTGAAAATGGATCAGGCAGAATGCGTGATCAAAATTTTTCAAAAGAGCAACAATAATTTCAGGTTTACAAAAATTCAAAGTCAAACTCAATGCCAATCACATTGCAATAAACAATCACAGCATAAACTCTTTAAAGATTGAATAAAGCAAAATGAAACTTGAAGTAACACCAATCCATAAAATCAACTCAATCAAACAAGAGTTCTACTTAGACTATCACTAATCTCAATCTTTCTCAATTCAACTCTAATACTAATAATGGTGTACCTCCAAAAACCTAAACTACTATACATGAAACTAAATTAAACGAAAAAAAAATAAAGGAAGAGAAATACCTAAATCAAAGAGGACGGAAGGAGAAAGATAGGAGAATGAAATGAGAAGGTGAAGAACACTATGGGAGACGTGAACACTGACAAGGCTTATGCAGATGACCCCAAGAGTGGAAGAAACGCAAACATTGACAAGACTAAAGCAGTAGAGTTCACATAATGCTTGAAGAAGAAGGGAGAGACAGGGTCGAATGATTAGGGCCAAGGAGATGCTATGGGAGAGGAGAGTTTGAGAGGTAGAGAAATAGAAAAATAAGATTAGGGCAGAAGTGAAGGAGGAATCAGTGAGATGAGAGGGAAAAGAAAATTTAGGAGTAGAAAAGACTAAAAAGCCAGAAGTTTAAAATAAAAAGAATGAACAAGATTCAAAACATGGCTAGATACACAGGGGTAAAATAGGTATTTCAAAAATAATTAAAGGTAAAAGAGGAAAAAGGCTTTTAAGGGCTCATACATAGATGCACACGTCACGATGCCTTAGACAGAGAGGGAAGACACAAGCAAGAAAGGAGTTAGGTGTCATAGCTCATGTCACATCCCACCATAGCGCCTCACATAGAGAGATTGACAACAATACAAGGACAAGATGCCACAGTGCATAACCAAACATAGCATAGCACTTCAGGCAGAGAGCACATGCTGCAGTGCATTTCACAATACGACGCGGCATCTTAAACAGAGACGAACTATGCTTATGAGAGCGTCATGGCGTCTATCATAAGGAGACATTAAGAGACTTAAAAACTAGAGAAAACACTAACAAAAACCACAAATACCTAAACACAAAATAGAATCACATAACAAACAAGCACAAAACAGAGAACAACACCAACAAATACAAAACACAAGCATAAAAAGAGAAACAAATAAACACAAATTTAAAACCAAAGATCACATAATAATTAAGCCTCAAATTAGCACAATTTCTAGAATAACCAAAGCAATCAATAAAAACCAGCAACTCCTTCAAAACCACAACATAATCACTTGATTACCTAGAAACAACAATAAAAGCATAGTTAAGGCTTGAGTCACAAAGTTTAAACTTTATTGAAGTTAGGTTTTGGTGGACTTCCTTGAAATTAGTGCTAAAAAAACATTCATTCTTCCTTATTTAGCAATCAAGTCCTCGAAAAAAAACCTTCATACCTACAAAAACCAAGATCACATATAAAAATACTTAAATAAAGCTAAAAATAATAAAAATACAAAAGAAAGGTTAAGAACATTGCCTCCTAAGTAGCACTTGGTTTATATTCTTCAGCTTGACTTTTCAGCTATTCAAGTGTCTTCAGATAAGGGAATAGTGACGGTTTGACGATCAATTAGACCACTCCAATAGTGCCTCAACCTCTGACCAGTAACTTGGAATTTCTTTCCATTTCTTCCTTTCAACTCCACAATTCCTTGGCCAAGAACTTTCATAAGAGTAAAAGACCCGACCATTTAGATTTTAGCTTCCTAGGAAAGAGTCTTAGCTTAGAATTGTATAAGAGAACTTGTTAACCTAGCTAAAAAGCCTTGGAAATGATCTTTTTGTCATAAAGCCTCTTGGTCTTCTCTTTATAGAGCTTTGAACTCTCATAGGCATTGAAGTGAAATTTCTCAAGTTCATTCAATTGTAAGAGCCTTTTCTTATCAATAGCTTTAGCATCAAAATTAAGTTGTTTGATAGCCTAATAAGCGTTATGTTCTAGCTCAACAGGGAGATGCCATACTTTCCTAAAGACCAGCCTATATGGTGACATGCCAATAGGCATTTTATATGTCGTTCGGTACAGTATAAAGAATTGTCAAGCATTATAGACTAGTCCTTCCTTGTGCTTTCCACAGTTTTCTCTAATATCCTTTTTTATTTCCTTAATAGAAGTCTTTGCCTGGCCATTGGTTTAAGGATGATAGGTCAAAGCAACCTTGTGCTTAACACCATACTTCCTTAATAGAGCTTTAAATTGATTATTGCAAAAATGTCCTCCATCACTAATTATGGCCCTTGGGGTTCCAAACCAAGTAAAAATACTCTTTTTTAAGAACTTGACAATCATCTTAGCATCATTAGTTGGGGAAGCAATAGCTTTAACCCATTTAGACACATAATCTATGGCCACCAAAATGTATTGATTGTTGAAGAACTTAGAGAATGGTTCCATGAAGTTAATCCCCCCAAACATCAAATAATTCTACTTCAAGCATATTATTCAGCTACATCTTATTCTTTTTAGATATATTCCCTATTCTTTGACATGAGTCACAAGTCAAAACAAACTCATAGGCATCTTTGAATAAAGTAGGCTAGAAAAATTGGGATTGTAAGACTTCTACAGTAGTCTTGTTACCCCTAAAGTGACCTTTGTACCCAGATTAGCAACATCTCAAAATGCCTTCTTATTCACATTTTGGAACACATCTTCTGAATAGTTGATCAAGACAATGATGAAATAAGAATGGTTTCTCCTAATGATAGAATTTAAAATCATGCAGGAACTTTCTTCTTTCATAGTGATTCAAGTCTTGAGAAACAATGCAATCAATAATGAAATTGACAGTGTCAACATACCAAGGCACTTCGATGTGAGATATAGCAAAGAGTTATTCATTAAGAAAAGTCTCATCAATTACTTGGTTAGATTCTTATTGAGCATAAGTACTTGATCGTGAGAGATGGTCAGCCACTTGATTTATAGTACCTTTCTAGTCAACAATTTCAAGATCAAATTCTTATAAGAAAAGTACCTATCTAATCAACCATGCTTTAGACTCCTTACTAAAAAGATACTTAAGTGGTGTATGATCAATATAGACAATCAATTTGGCTCCCACTAGATAAAAATAAAACTTATTGAAAGTAAAAACCACTACAAGTAGTTCATTCTCAATAGTAGTATAGTTCTCTTGAGCATCATCAAGTGTTATGCTAGCATGGTAGATGACGAGAGCCTTTTGTCGTTCGCCTTGGGGTTCTCAATCAAAAATAAATCTAAGCTATGCAGTATAGTGCAAACTCGGATCGTTTCACTTTTAAGAGCCTTTATTAATTACCTAAGCTAGACTAAATGCCATGCAATGTAATGAAATGGGGTTTTGGGTTTTTAAGATTTAAATGAAATGTGACTAAACTATATGCAATGGAAATAAAACTAAGCTACTATATTTTGGTATTTTTGATAAGATGATAATGATGTAATGGAAATGATTGATAGGAAATCTCTTGAAAATGGTTTTAATGGCAATCATAGTTTACTTAATGTCACATCCAGCATTATGATAATTAGAGATAAGAAATATTCTCAAATTATTGAGGATTAAAAATAATAAGGAAAAAGTCAAAGGATTTTGGTGGAAAATAATTACAGTAATTTTCCAAGCCAATTATAGGAAATTGACTAGTTAAGGAAAATTGGTCAAATGTAAATAAGGAAAAATATTTTTGAGCCTTGAAAAATTAAGGAAAAATAGGGATAATATCCCTTGAGATTTATATGAAATTATAAAGTTGGTTTTATCACCAAATTACCCTTAAAGAAATTATGAGAGAATTTAAGGGTGATTTAGGCTAATTAAGGGATTTTATTTGGGAAATTCCAAATAAATATTTTAGGAGGAATAAAATTCCAAGAAAATTCCTATGAGATCCTAAGGAATTATAAGGAATTATGGAATTAAATGGAAACCCTCAAGTGTCCAAGATTTTTCCAAATAAATGTGAAAAGTGGAAAAATCCCTAAAGAGAAGGAAATTAATTTTCCTTTTTATTTAAATATTAGGAAATTAATTTTGAGACAAAGAGGGCAATTTGGAAAGATAATAATGAGGAGAATAAATTAAGGATCTGACAAAAAATAATTACAGAGACTAAGTCACTGTAATTATAGAAAAGAAGTTAAACTCAGAGCCTAAAGTATACTGATAAAGCAAGATTGGTGTCTTGCAAATCCAAGGGATCCTATTGAGCCATGTGTCAAGCTCTTGAAGGAGAAGATTTGAATTAGCCAAGTGTCATTCCATAAATGGAGAGGATTTTGACTTTAGTAATTAATTTCATTTGGAATTATGTTAATTAGGAAAGAGGAATTAAAACTTAGTAGGGTAATGACACTTGGACTATCATTAAAGAGGGTGGTTGAGATATTTTTGAGCCAATTAATGAGCTCTTCCCTCCCCATTTTCAGACCCATATTTCGTGCAAGGGAGGAAGTGGAAGAAAAAGAGAGAGTTTGAGAGAAAACAAGAAGAAAGGGAGCACCTTTGGTCATTCAAGCAAGTTGCAAGGTTAGATCTTGGTACTAGAGGTGTTCTTACTTTGTTTTCTTTCATTTTTATGGTTTAAAATCTGTCTCTTCCCTCTCTTAATGTGGACCAAACTGATTAATAAAAAGGGAAAAGAAGTTTTGATCATAACACTTGCTAAGACACAACAACACTAGCTAGATCCTAGTGTTGGCAAGTGAGTTTAAGTGATTTTAAAGCATTTTTTATGGTTATTGTTGTGAGAGTTATTTTTGGCCAAGTGAAGAACTGGACCCTAGGATGAGATTTTCATTGTTTTAAGGCTTCCATGATGCTTAAAATGAGGAATGGTGTAGGGTAGACTAGAAGAAACAAATGTTGGAAGCTTAAAAGCAAAGCTGAAAATTTTGGGTCAAAACCTCTAGTGGTTTGGTCAAGGTGTGGCTGGAAGAAGCAAATTTATTTTCATAAATCTAAGCTCATTTTTGGAATCTACATGAAAATCCATGTAGGAACAAGTTAAGGAGTGATTTTTAGGGTTAAAGAGAACCAAATCTAAAACTAGTGAACAAAAGAGGGAACTTTATGGTTCAAGAATCATTTTGATGTATGTTCTTGCTTTTTCATGGTTGGATAATGATTCTTGCTGCCATTTTTATTGGATCACATGGTTAGGGTTTGATATTTGTCAAGGGAAAGAGGAGAAGGAAGAAAAGCTAAAACTTTTGGAAACAAGGTAGTAAGTTAAACCTAGCTACTACCACTAACTAGCATTGTTGATTATTGTATGGTTAATTAGTATTATTGTGGTTGAGCTTTCTTGATTGTTATGTGGCTGCTCTTTATAGTATCTTGCTTTGGCCTTTGCATGTTTGAGTTTGCCAAATGATAAGCATGTTAGTTCACTAATAGTAGCTAATATGATCATGCATAATAATGATGCTTGCTTGGTGTTATAGTTGGTTAATTTGCTACTGAGATTTTCAAAAATCTCATCCCCCAAAAATAATGTAACATTTTAGAACCTGAATCCTCCAAGGGGATGCTGCAGATTGAAGGTTGATTTGTGGAGTTTAGCTACAAAATTTCATGATAATATTTTGGTCATGTACATATTAAACTAACAGTGCTGGAAGCACACTGACCTTGACCGGTTCACATGACTTTTTGATTATGTTCCCAAATGCTTTAAATCGTGAAATTTGGTATGATGAAAGATGACATCCTGAGCTTCAAATTGATATCTAATACGCTAAAAATGGCCTAGTATACGATTTATAATCATTTTTCAAAGTTAATGGTCAGAATCTGGACATCAGGGTTTTTGGCAAATGGACAGTGTTATTTTCTCAAAAACTTGACGCTTTCTCATAAAGAATTGGATAATGAGATTATTTTTCCTTGAAATAGGACTTAAAGATATTTAAGTATAATTTTGAACCACTCCAATTGGATTTTTGTAGAATAAGTTATGAATTTTTGAATTTGGGCTAGAAAAACTGGATTTTTACCCGATGAACAGTAAAAATCCGAAAATTAGCGTTTTTATGGTAAAAAGTGAGCCCAAGACCATCCAATATGGTCAAAAATGATTTCCAAAGGAACCTAAGTCAATATTATAGTAAGTTGTGACACTTAAGATATTGGGAGTTTCACTAATCCATTAGGTTTTCTTAATAACAACCTCAATAACTCATTGAGTCCAAAGCTTACATTAATGAACTCATTAATGAAAACTTTGTTAAGCTTCCCTAATGTGTAATTTTGGAATGATCATGCAATTGGCTCAATGTAACATACAATCAACTCAGTATCAAAACATAACCATGCAAGATAGGAGAGAATCATGAGAGTTACAAGAAGCATATATGCAACTACATATATTTAAGCACAAAATTCAACATCAATCAATCCAAATTACAAATGTTAATCATTAACCAATGATTACAGAATTAACTAAAGTGTCTAACTAAGACTTTACAACTCCTAGACCTAGGAAATCATAAACACATAGCTAGAAACTAAAGATTAAAACTAAAACTCCCCTTTGAAGCTTGGAAACTCATGCTGCTCCACCATCTTCAAGAGTTGGGAAAACCCTAGCTCACCATAGCCTTGGAATCAGCTCCAGCAAGAGTTAAATCTTCAGCCATAGCAGCCAAGAGATGAAGGAAATGAGGTGGGATGAAGAAAAAGTGCAGGAAATGGAAGGGGAAAGAAGATGGAGATGGAGAGGCAAGAGGATGGGAGAATAGAGGTGTTGGAGATGATAGAATGGAGTCTGCTGTCGAAAATAGGGTTTCTCAACATGTAAAAGGGTGGAATAGGTCGGATCTTATGATTAGAGGCTCCATTTTTGCGTTCTGATTTGGGTCTGGCGTTGCTGATATGAAGAGTTCGTCATGGCGAAGGCTTGCCTTCGCCGTGGCGAAGCATGCCCGAGAGGAACTTTGCCTAATTTTGTGATTTCGCCGCTGCGAAATTGTAAGTTGGTTGCGGCGAACTCTGCCTGAGAATCACTGGTGAGAATTTCATGTTGCGCCGCGGCGAAGAATTATCTTTGCCGCGGCGAAGTGTTCCAGTATTGATATTCTGATCTTGTGTTGTGTCATCCTTTGGTCCTTGATCTTGGCTCTGATTCCTAAGTGTCCTGCAATGAAAGGCAACAATTTGAAGCATCAATTGTCCTAGAAATCAATTGAATACAATTAATAACTAATTATGACAATTTTACCCTCAAAAAGACACTAACTCAAAGTAAGGATTCTTAATCTAAATTAAGTACAATTATCATCAAAAGGAGCCAAAATCTATGATAAATACCCTTAAAATGATATGAAATAACATAGAATAATTGGGTTCAATCAGTAGATAGGATAGAAAACCTTATCTTTCTTCTGGCTAGGAATAGCTCCCACTGGATAATAACTAGCATTAAATATAGCAATGAATGGCAAACTCTAATCAAGGGCCATCATAATAGGAGCAGTGACAAACCTTCTCTTTAACTCCTCAAAAGCCTTAAGACAAGCTTTATCAGATTTGAATTCCACATCTTTCTCAAGTAATGCAAATAAACGCTTGGTCATCTTAGAGAAGTCATTGATAAAATGGTGATAAAATCTAGCTTACCCTTAGAAACTTCTCATACATTTAACATTTATGGGTGTAGGAAGTTGCTTCATCACAAAAATCTTTGCTTTATCAAGTTCTAATCCATCCTTAGACACACGATGACCAAGAATAATGCCTTCTTTTACTATGAAATAACATTTTCCTTGTTGAGGACAAGGTTAGTTTCTTCACATTACTTCAAGACATTGGAGAAATTAGTTAAGCACTCATCAAATGAGTCACTAAAAACTGTGAAGTCAACTATAAAGACTTTTATGGTGTTCTCAATCATATCAGCAAAAATGGCTACCATACATTGTTGAAAGGTAGGCTGTACATTACACAACCCAAATGACATGTGTTTTAATGCAAAACTCCCATATGGATCTTGATCTTTTGAAGCAATAGCAATCTGATTATGACAGGAATACCCATCAAGAAAGCAACAGAACTCTCTTCCAGCGAGTTTATCCAGCATCTGTTCAATTAAAGGAAGGGGAAAGTAATCCTTCCTAGTAGCAGCATTAAGTTTTCTGTAGTCCACATATACCCTCCATTCAATCACGGTTCTTGTCAAAATCAGCTTATTGTGGGTATTAGCTACTATAGTTATACTGCTCTTTTTAAGGATATATTAGACTAGGCTCACCTAAAAGCTATCAGAAATAGGGTAGACGATTCATGCATCAAGCCATTCGAGAATTTCTTTCCTCACAACTTCTTTTATGATAGGATTGGGTCTTCTTTGATGCTTAATAGAAGTTTGGGTCTTCTTTGATGCTTAATAGAATCATTATAGTTTTCTTCTAAAAAAAATACAAGTAGAGAGACTAAAATCATTGATATCTATAATTGTCTATCCAATAATGGCCCGTTTATGAGCTTTGATGTCTTCAAATTATCGCTTTTTTGGGTTGAACCGTGAGATTAGATGAGATAATAACCAGTAGAGTATTGTTTGAGCATAAATAAACATACTACAAGTGAGAAAGTAAAGCTTTGAGTTCAAGAGTTGGGGCTCTTCAAGAGATGGTTTCAAGATAGGCCTATCCAAAGTAGATAGATCAAAGGATTCAAAGTATGCCTTACCTCTAGGATAAGACGGCAATGCATTCATTGAAGCCAATACCACTGACACTTCAAAATCTTTTATTTTAAGATCCTATAGTGCATCTTCAAGGGGATCCTCACAGGTTACCTTATTAAAATCATCTTGCACAATTTGATCAATGATGTCCACAAAAGAACACTGCTCATGTTGACTAAGGGCTTTCATTAAGTGATGCATATTGAATGTCAAATGCCCGTCATTAATCCTCTAGTTCAATTGTCTCTTTTTAACATTAATAAGAGTTCTAGTAGTTGCTAAAAATGGTCTCCCAAGTAGTAAAGGCATTTTATTTATCAGCTTTAAAGTCAAGAACAATAAAGTCAACAGGAAAAATGAATTTATCAAGCTCTACTAATAGATCTTCAATGATTAATTAAGGACAGGACATGTTTCTATCAGCTAGCTATAATGTGACAGTAATAGGTCTAGCCTCATCCAACTCTAGCTTGTTGAAAATCGAGAGTGGCATCATATTCACATTAGCACCAAGATCACATAAAGCTTGCCCCAAGAATTTATTCCCAATATGAGAAGGAATAGAGAAAATTCCAAGATCCTTCAACTTAGGAGGAATTTGCTTGATGACATTAGTGAAACTCTTAGTCACAACTATAGTATCATACTCAGTAAACCTCTTCTTCTTTGAGAGAACATCCTTCATGAATTTAGCATACTTTGGCATTTGTACTAGGGCTTCTACCAAAGGTATGTTGATGTGTAGCTATTTGAATATTTCAAAAAATTTCTTGAATTGCCCATCCTCTTAATACTTCTTAACTCTTTGACAAAAGGGTGGCGGCGGCACATATTTAGGAGGAGAGGTATGAGTCTTCTTTTTCTTGTCCTTTGCTATATCAAAAGCCACATGCTTGCCCTTAACCATATCTTCTATGTCTTCTTCAGCTTACTTTCTCTTATTATTGTCATCATGTGTTTTTCATCCTTTTCTTCACTATCATCAAGGTGAATCACCACATTATTTTGAATCTCTTTGTCAACTCCATTAGAACTATAAATGTCAGGCAATGTCTTCCCACTTCTCAGAGTGACAACTTTTGCAATTGTCTTTACCATTCCTCTTATGGTTAGGAATATTATCACTTAGAAGAATATTTCTGGTAAGAACATTCATTTGTGAAGCTAATTACCCCAACTAAACTTCAAGATTCTTGATAGCGATTTCATAAATAAAAAAGGTGGCTTTATTCTTAGCCCTTGTAGAATCATGGTTAGCCAATAGCTAAGCAACCATTTTCTCAATTTTGAACTCCTCTTTTTGATATTGTTGCTGCTATTGCCATTGTTGTTGCTGACCATAAAATTCAGGAGGCATTAGTTGCTTGGTTCTAGAAGATTATGCTGGTGATGAATTTAAGCTTGGTCTATTTCACTATGAGAATTTTGGATGATTTCTCAAATTGGGATTGTAGGTTTGAGAGTATGGGTTTCCTTGAGGCCTTCTCTACATATTATTCATATAATTGACTATCTCCAGGGTATAAGGACACTGATCAAAATGATATTCCTCACTACAATGATCACAAGTATATAAAGGGGTTTGAAGTGCATGAACTCTAATTGCATTACCTTTCTTGATTTGTAATTCCAAGTTGTCAAACCTTTTAGAGATAGCTTTCAGTTACGATGTAATATCCCTAGATAAAGAAGAACTAGGATCTTGATATCTCTTGAAACCTTGACTTTGCTTATTGTATTGTTGCATAGTGCTAAAGGCCACATCTTTATACAACTAGTACAGCTCATTTACCTTTATCTTTTATCTTTCCAATTCCTCTACTAGAAGTAATGTTTAGCATAGTCACTGTCTAATCATTTAACTAATACCAAAAAGCCTATATCAGAACATACTTCTTTTGCTCATGGTTAGGATAGTTCCTCCACATATCCTTGAATCTTTCCTAAGCCTTAGAGAATAGCTTATCCAATTATTGATCAAAAGAAAGTAATTCACCTCTCAATGTAGCTCTTCTACCTCTTGGAATAAACCTTTCCTTAAATTTTGACATTAATTCATCCCAGTTTTGAATAAAGTGTTTAGGTAAAGATTTTAGCCATGCTTTTATCTTATGAGATAGAGACTTAGAGAACAATCTCAACCTCAAAACATCTATAGAAACTTTATTCTACTTGAAGTTCTCACATACTGTAAACTTTTTCAAGTGTTTATTAAGGTCTTGATTGAAATTTCCTTGGAAAGTACCAATAATCCCTAAAAGATGAATCATGGCTGGCTTAACTTCAAAGTTTCTAGCTTGAATGTATGGTAAGTGAATGCTTGAATGAAAAGTTTGGCCTTCTTTGTTGAAATAGTCATCTAAAGTGTACAAATCATTTTCATCCTATTATGCCATGTTTTTTGGTTGTTCTGGTTCAAGTAGTAGTTATAGAAATAGTTGTGGTCATTGTGGATTATCAGCTATGCCTTTAGCTTCTTGAAAACTATATTCTTCTTTAGTAACCTCTTCAATAATAACCTCTAAATTTCCTTGCATGTGTTAAGAGATACTTATAAAATCCAATTAAAGGAAAAAAGTATCAAATTTATCAAATAAAACTAAATAAATATTACTACTCTATCTATAACTATTATTAACAAGCACTAAAAGAAAGACTTAAGTGTAACTAATAACGTAACAGGAAGAATCAACTACAAATAATCTTACCGTTAGTCCTTGGCAACAGTACCAGGAATTTGTTTACTGTTTAGCTTAACTACAAGTGCACAGGTCGTAAGTAGTATAAAAAACATCATTCTCTTATAGACTAAGGCCACATAAATTAAAAATCACAGTTGTTTTAATGATTAGGTTAAGTGGAATCAATTGGAAAGTATATTGTTTTTAAAAGAACTATTTTGAAAACAAGGATTAAGAAAAGAGTTGAAAACTTGGCTTCAAGATAAATAAAGACCTAGGGTTGTTTCTCACTATTGTACTTCATAAAACTTAATTGAAACTCCTCTTTTAAGTGCTTTAATTACAAAGTATGTTAGTCTAAGTTTCACAAAATATTGATTAAGTTTTCTCAAGTTAAAACCAAGCTTTGCAATCTTAATAAACTTTCACAATCTCTTGCTTTAGTTGAAAAGATTACACTTTAAAAACCAAAACCTTTTATGGACAATGATAGGTCATAGATATATCTCTATTATATTAACAAACCATCCCTTCAATAGATAAACTTTTGGTCTAGCATGCTTTTACTCAAGTTCTATGATTAACTTAACTTTCCCAAGCTTCAATCAACCAAACACATCAATCCAAGTAGTAGCCAATCACAAGAAAACATTAAGCTCAAGTTAAAAAAACAACATAACATTATGATTAATACTAAAGAGAGAGCTACAACAAGTCTTAATCCATATAATAGATCAAAATAACCCTAAAGTAACTAAACTACCTACATATGTTCAGCAAAGAGCCACAAATACATGTATTTCACAGCCATTACAATCACAAAGGAGAATAGAAGAAGAAAACCATAGAAATTGAGAAATAGAGCTTCAAATCTATTCTAATTCAAAGCCCAAAGTTCCTAAGCCTCAAAATCTCCAAACCTTAGTAAAGAAGTTGCCCGAAATGGTCTCTAAGTTGAAACTTGTCTGAAAATTGTGAGTTTCACCTTTTATAGGCCCTAAATTTTAAGTTAAAATGTAAAACCCATAGCTACACAAGGATAGATGCTGCGGCATATTTGGTCCAATGCTGTGGTGGATTACATAGATAGGGGGCCATTGAAAGAGGGTTAGCGCCGCGTTGGATTTAGTCAGGCACTATAGCGCCTTAGATAGTAAAGATGATCTTCTTTCTAGTTGAGAGGCGGTGGCAGATTTGAGTGAAGGTTGTGGCACCTAATGTATTTTTAGCCTTCTCAACTCGGTACTTCATTCTTTACTTCTTCTGCTTCTATAATCTTCCTTTAATGTTCCTCCATAGATAGAAAGCTTCTCCTTATTATCTATCTCTTGGTTCTTGCTTCTTCCTGCACCATAAATCTTAGAACAATATTGCACAAATAATTCCTAATAGTTAGTTCAAGTCAATTTACACACATTCAAGTTACATTTTTCTACTTCAAGGGAGTAAGCATGCATACTTAGCTTCCAAAAAGTCATAAAAGAGTATTCAAATAAGCTAAATTGTTAGGAATTTAAAGAGGTTATCACTCTTAGATAGATACATCCACCTTAGATAAATGGGGTAGCAAAGCCTTACCTCTCTTACCAAATGAATTATCAAATGCTTCATGATATCAAAGAATACTGAGGAAAGTGCATCTCCAGCTAAGATAGAATAACATACTCCTTATTTTTTCAATCTATCTAACTTTTATGTGTTAATGACTTTGTTGCAAATAGTGTTAAAGAGAATACATAGTTTAGTTATGGTACTCCTCACATCATCTTTCATAATGCCTTGAATAGCCATTGGTAATAGTTACTACATCAATACATGGTAATCATGAGACTTTATTCTTACTAACATCAAATCGTCTACTGAGACAAGCTTTTTCACATTAGAAGAATACCTTTATGGCATATTAATGCCATGCAAACATCAGCATAAGCTATTCTTCTCTACTCTGGACAATGTGTATGTCACTAGTTCTAAAGAAACCCTCTTACCACCCTTTTTCAGTTATGGATGTAACTATTCTCTTATTCCCATTTTAGCCAAGTCTAATCTCATTGAATTCATCCTTAGTTTTTCCTAATATGTGTAAAATAGTACCACCTAAGCTATTACATATATTCTTCTCTACAATATTACACTAAGACTATGTTTGACATCAAGACTAGTAGTACAGCAGTATACCTAAGAGGGGGTGAATTGGTTAAACAAAAATGATTTTGTTCTTTTTTTTAACTTAATAACAAGCTTAAATGAAATAAGATTGAGTAGTAGGAATATCACCGAAGGAGAAAGAAGGGAATTGAAAAAGCACACTATAGTTTACAGTGGTTTGGTCTCAACCACTTAACCTACCTCCAGTCCTCAGTGTTTATGAGCGTTTTACTATAATCCAAGATTTATAATGAGTTCTTGGCATCACAGTACAGTAAGTGATCACTCTCAATTACTTTTTTTTACTTCCTGTAAGGTTACAACCCACTCAAGATTCCCATAATCTTGAGCAACTCATTGATGAGAAGTGAATGTTTAAATATGTCTCTCATATAAAGTAATAAATGAACACTGAAGAATAGTTGATAAGCTTAATGAAACAGGGCAATAAAATTGACAGCTTAATTATTCATTTTTTCTTCTCTATTGCTCCATTGAATACTTTGTCTATTTATAGTTGAGTTTCACTAACTATCCATTAAAGTCGAGACGAAGTTATTGTTGTGGAGGTAGTTGAAGATGTTGATAACTTGTGAAAATTGAGTTAGCATTTACTTCTATCAAAGCCCTTTATTTTTTCAACACCATTTTTTTTGCTAAAGCTTTTATCCGTTAATCATCTTTTGAAACTTCTTTGCTTGCATTATCTGTAAACTTAAGACACTTAAAAGAAGCAGTGAGATATATATATATATATATATATAACAATTGTAAGCAAGAAATAGAATTAAATCAAATGAGTTCATTTTTGAAGATGTCAAAGAATACTTGAGGTGTTATTTAAGTGATAGCTTTCTTGAAGACGTATTTGAGAAATCTTATGGGATGAGATATTCAAGGAAAGGTTAATTTCTCGAACACATTATCGAGAAAGTACTTTTCCTAATATTGTTATCCCAACACTTTATATTTAAATTCTTGAGCATATTTTCGATAAAGTCGTTAAAACCTTTGAGCCTAATTTTCATTCATAGTGAGTTGCATCCACTTACATTTTTCACTTTCTAGAACTTGTTCCAATTCTTAATCAAGACTTAGTTGCATTAATGTGATGAGCATGATAGAGGCATTCTTTTCTAAACCCTTACATTCCAAGCACAAACCCACATGATTTTCTCCTTTGCTAACCATTTGAGCCTTCATCTTTTCTTAAGTGCCAAGAGATGCCTTATACATTCAAGTTTCCAACATTTTTACTATTACATTCTTGATGTGTTAAACTTTGTCTTCTTGGGTTTTGAATTGCCAAAAAAAAAAGAGAGAAAAGAGAAATAGAAAAAGACAAAGAAATAGAAGAAAATGTTTAAGAAAAGCCAAAGAAAGAAAGATCAAAATAAATGGTACCAAAAGAATAAAATTTTGAAATAAGGCAGTTCATTGGTGGTTTGAAGAACAAAGTTGTGCTTTAAAAAAAAATAGAGTAAATATTAGTTGGAAACCTTTTCTAAAATGCTTGGTGCTTAACCATTCATACCTTTTCACCTCATCTTATTTCATTTAGCCCTTTCCATTATCATAACCCCAAAAGTCCTCTTGATCATTGCATTCATGCATTAGAAGTGGAGAACTAGGATTGTAACAAGCTTATGGTAAAGTGTTGATTAAGTGGATTTGAGAGAGAATTACCCCAACTTGGTGAGTAGAGTGAAACAATTTATATCTTGAGTGTTTTTCTCTTTTGTTCATTCCCATTGCATTGATTGTACTCTACTTTAATCCCTTCTCATTAATTTGGATTACTATAATTACTTGTTTGAAGAGTTGGATTAATGACACTACCGCTTTCTTACTTTGAATTCATAGAGGTTCCCATTTGTATCAATACTATTCTCTTGCTTCAGTTTTGTATTGCCTTTGTCCAGGAGTACAAAGGTTTAAGTGTGGGGGATTTGATTAAACCCAATTGTTCTATGTTATTTCACATCATTTTAAGGGTTTTTATCATAGGTTTTGGCTCCTTTTAATGATAATTGTGCTTAATTTAGATTAAGAGTCCTTACTTTGAGTTAGTGTCTTTTTTAGGGTAAAATTGTCATAATTAGTTATTAATTGTATTCAATTGATTTCTAGGACAATTGATGCTTCAAATTGTTGCTTTTCATTGTAGGACACATGAAAATTAGAGCCAAGATTGAAGACCAAAGCATTACACAACATGAGAGTTTCCAAGAAAATGCTGTGTTGTAGCAAAAGGTCTAAAAATATGCATCAGTGGCTATTCTGGAATAGTTCGCCGGGGCAAACTTTTTGGTTCGCCGGGGCAAACTCTCAAAATCTCACTAGAATACCTCTCTGGAATAGTTCGCCGGGGCA
This sequence comes from Neltuma alba, assembly GCF_004799145.2. Taxonomy (NCBI): domain Eukaryota; kingdom Viridiplantae; phylum Streptophyta; class Magnoliopsida; order Fabales; family Fabaceae; genus Neltuma; species Neltuma alba. Next base: position 198,096 of record NW_021635282.1, read on the forward strand.
AACTTTTGAGTTCGCCGTGGCGAACTTCTTCGTATCAGTAACGTCAGATTCGGATCCAGAACGTAAAAATGGACCTTCTACTCATATGATCCGACCCAGATGGACCCCAAAAGCCCTTAGAAACCCTATTTTCGACCTATCACTCCAATCTATCACCTCAAACACCTCTATTCTCCCATCCTCTTACCTCTCCACCTCCATCTTCTTCTTTATCCATTTCCTTCACCTTTTCTTCATTTCATCTCATTTCCTTCCACTCCCAGCTGCCATGGTTGATAGATTCACTTTGGTTGGAGTTTTTTCTTGAAGCTATGGAGGGCTAGGGTTTATCAACTCTTGAAGATGGTGGAGTAGCATGAGTTTCCAAGCTTCAAAGGGGAGTTTAGTTTCAGTTTCAATTTTTAGCTATGATTTATGGCTTTTTAGGTCTAGGAGTTGTAAATTGTTAGTTAAGAACTTGGGATTGTTACTGTAATCATTGGTTAATGATTTACTTTTGTAATTTGGATTGATTGATGTTGAATTTTGTGCTTAAATATATGTAGTTGCATATATGCTTATTGTAACTCTCATGATTCTCTCCTATCTTGCTTGGTTATGTTTCGGTACTGAGTTGATTGTGTGTTACATTGAGCCAATTGCATGATCATTCCAAAATTACACATTAGGGAAGCTTAACAATGCTTTCATTAATGAGTTCATTAATGTAAGCATTAGACTCAATGAGTTGTTGAGGTTGTTATTTAGAAAACCTAATGATTTGTGAAACTCCCAATATTTTAAGTGAACTATGATTGCCATCAAAACCATTTTCAAGAGATGTCCTATCATTCGTTTCCATTCCATCATTATTATCTTAAAACACCAAAAATATAGTATCTTAGGTTTGTTTTCATTGCATTTAGTTTAGGCACCATTCATTTAAATCTTAAAAACCCAAAACCCCATTTCATTGCATTGCATGGCATTTACTCTAGCTTAGGTAATTAATAAAGGCTCCCAAAAGTGAAACGACCCGAGTTTGCACTATACTGCATAGCTTAGATTTATTTTTGATTGAGAACCCCAAGGCGAACGATAAGAAAGTCCCTCGTCAAAATACTTGAAAGAGAGCCTTTCTTATCGTTCGCTTAGAGGTTCTCGCTCAAAAATTTATCCAAGCTATGCAGTAATGCAAACTCGGGTCGTTCTCTTTTGGGAGCCTTAGTTAGATATCTAGGTTAGATTAATGCTATGTAGAGTAATGAAAAAGGGGGTTTTTGGGTTTTTAACAATTAATGAAATGCCATAACTAAATGCAATTAATTCAAATCTAAGTTACTATGTTTTTGGATTTTTCTAAGATAGTAGTAATGTAGTGGAAGTTAATGATATGTAATCTCTTGAATACAGCTTTGAAGCAATCATAGTTCAAAATAATTTTGGGAGTAGAAATCACCAAGTTTTCTAAATGAAAAACCTTAAAGAACTCTTTAAGTCTAGGATCTTAATCAATGGCACCCATCTCATAAGATCCTATTAAGCTCACTTAGTGTGTGTATTAAGATTAATTAATGCACTTGGTTAAATGCAAGCCTAGATTAACTCAACAATCAAACAATATCATGCAAGAAGGAGAGTATCAAAAGAGTTGCATAGAAACATACATGTAACCACATGTATTGAAGCTCAAATTCAACACTAACTAATCCAATACACAAGATAATCATCCAGAATTGATTACAACCATAATCAAAATAGTTCAGCCCAAATTTACAAATCCTAAGACCTAGAAGTTCATACATAAAGAACTAGAACTTATGGATGAAGCTAACTCCCCTTTGAAGCTTTGTGAACTCATGCTTCTTCCACCATATTCAAGAGTTGAGAAGCTTAGCTCGTCATAACTCTTGAATCAACTCCAACTAGGTATTGTTCTTCAGCCATGGCAACAGCAGATGGAAGAAATGGAAATGGGATTAGGGTTTCTGAGGTGGAGATGAGAGAAGAAGATGAAAGAGACGTAGGTGGAGGCTGAATAATCATCATCTCATCTCACCATACCCAAAATAGGGTTTCTAACCCGAAACTTACGTGCATGGGTCGGTTCTTGGGGTTGGGTAGGTCAAAATTTCCCGAAATGGTCGGGTCTGAGATTTGCTGATTCGAGAGGTTCGCCGCGGTGAAACATAGTAGAGAGCCTTGCTTCAACAGATGAGTTTCGCCGCGGCGAAGTAAGATGTTTGCCACGGCGAACTTAGGCAGAGGGTCCTTTCCTGCTTCTTTTGCCTTGAGTTCTTCAATTCTGGCCCCAATCTTTAGTGTCCTACAATAAAAAAGCAACAAATTGAAGTATCAATTGTCCTAGAAATCAATTGAATCCAATTAACAACCAATTATGACAATTTAATCCTCAAAATGACACTAACTTAAAGTAAGGATTCTAAATCTAAATTAAGCACAATTATCATTAAAAAGGGCCAGAAAGTATCACAAAATCATGGACAATGAGATGAAAAGATAATAATATCTTGAGCTCAATCAACGACTGAAATGAACAACTCGCTCAATCAATCTATAAATTCAGACTGAAGCTAAGAATCTAGAAGAAACTCCCTTCAATCAAGTCAGAGACTCAGGCTTGGCTTCATTTCTAAGAAGAACATGGACGCTTAGCTACTCATGGCTGTAAGGAGAACTACACCAAGACGCTCCCAAATCACATGGATGAGAAGCTATGGATGAGATGGAGATAGATTGGGAGAAGAATGGCGATCCCCCTTAAAATCTAATTCTTTCCATTTTGTAACTAACGCCCTCCATCTGGTTAGGATCCGCGCCTTTCAGGATGGAGCTCCAAGATCCGGGTCATCCACTTCCTCCTCCAGCTTCTATTCGCACGTTTTTGGTTTAATTTGCTGATATGCGTCATCCACCTCGGCGCCTTTGCATATCCGCCGCGGCGCCTTTCCTGTACGGCGTCGTTTCGATTAGTGATCCTGAGCTTCATGAAAATTTTCATCTGCCGTGGCGCCTTCGTCTATTTGCTGCGGCGCTTTTGACCAAGAGTAACTTTGGATATCTGCCGCAGCGCCTTCCTAAATCAGCCGTGGCGCCTCAGACAGAATGGCGAAAATGCTACTGGAACTTCCTAAAATTCATACCAAAGCAGGGATCAAAAGTACACACATATAAAATCATATAAAAACATGCAAAAACACCTGCAAAACCTCACAATTCCTCTCACCAACTCTTATGCACAATGGAAGCTAATTATACCCAAAGTATGCAGATCTAGATGGCAAAAGCATGAGTTTAAGGCTAGAAATACATGCAAATAATGAGACTTATCACACATCATAGCACATACGCATAACACAAATAACCAAGGCAATTTAATACTAAAATTGAAAGTTCTTGCTACCTCTTGATAGACTTGATTCCTTGATTTCTTCCTCTTTTCTTTGAAGCTTCCTTTGCCTAATGTCAATACCTATCAATCAACAACAACAATGGCATTCCAGTCAATTTCAACAATTCTATTAACACTTTAACTTAAAACACTAACCCTTTAACCTTCATTTTAGGGTTTTAGTAATTTCTTTTTAACTTAAATTTCACATACTTTTCCCATATAAGTTTTCATATAGAATTTATATATGAACTTAGATTTATTAAAATCCAACTCTATCCCCTACATTTAGGTTTGGCTGAATGGTACCTTTGGAATTTAAAATTCCTATTTTCAATTTTACTGCTTCCAAACACATGTTTTTCATATATTCTTACACAATTTCACCTTCTAAACTCATTGAAAGCATAAAATTAACAAAAATCAAACCCTAGCTTAATGAAACAGGTTTGTCAAATAGTACCTCTAAACTTTACAAGTTGGAATTCTTTCCAAAACAAGGTTTAGGTATCATAATCCAACCATTCTCTACCTTCTAATCCATATATCAACTTCGAATCATTCATATCTCAACATGAACCAAATTAAACAACACCAAACCCTAATGTTTTGCATGCTCCAAATTCCACTAAAACCATATTTAAGACCATCAAACTACAGGACATCATAAACTAGAAGAGAAATCCAAACTCTTACCTTGGACTAGCACTTGATTTGGCCTAGTTTAAACTTGATCTTTCTCTCCTCTTCCTTCTTCCTACTTTGGCTAAAATGTGCTCCTCCCTTTCACTCTTAGTCTTCCTGAAAAATTGGCCGAGAGAGGAGGAGGTTACATATTTATAAAGTGCGAAAAATTACCACAAGGCAAGTCTTCCATTTACCATTTATCTTTACCCTTAAACACTTGTCATTATCTTGCTTCATCTTCCTTCATGATCTTGCCACACTATCCCCCTTAGGTGTCCCCTTATTCAATGCCATTACACATGTGTGGTAAATACAAATTTTTTATTCAATAATTCATTCTTCCAAGCATATCCTTCAACAAATTGTATCATTCCACTTGGGTCATTCCCTCTCCATTTTGGCACCAACTCAACCAGAAAAATAGGAAAAAATTGTGTTCCACCAAGCTTATCCTTATTACACAGTGTAATCTCACAGTATCGGTTGAATATTTGTTGGATTTTGTTAAATCCACTACTTCCAAAAATTTAGTTCTTTGCACCAATAGCCTTCTTTTAATGAGGAGAGGTTGTGCCAATTTTCTTAGATTTTATTTTGACCTATAACTCTCAAAATTAAATTTTTCTCAAAATCAGCCTTTTACCGATAAAATTAACAGTTAGACTAAAGAGCTTTTAGCCGTTGGAAGTTTGGTTGAGTTTTTCCAGTTGCAACGGTATTCGCCTTTAATACTTCTGACACGATAGGTTAAAGGCTACTAAATATCCATTGGGCTTCATATTCTGTAACAACACTTGAGACTAATAAATTTTTTTTCCAGAATGAAACTCATGAAAATAACTGATCGAGCAATAAGAATTGATAGTCATATGATAGTTGGAAGTGGAACCAATCAATCATCATGTACTTTAAACATAAACTGAACATCCTTGATTGAAATCATGACCGATAATTGGTTGATCGATCATGTTATTGATTAAACAAAGTGAAGGAATTTGACATAGATAACTATATTTATCAATCAAGTTATGGATTAACTAATGATCTATCAAATGATCGATAAATAAAAAGAGTGACCTTTGAAAGATTAAGCAGGAAAATGTCTAAGATCACCTATGGCTTTGCATCCCTTATAATAGAGAATTAAGATAAACAGGAAGGCTGAGAAAAGCCTGAAGAGTAATATTCAACAGATTTTGAGAATCACTGTAACTTGTTATTATTAACTGAAATGAATCAATGATCGATCAAGTGATCAAAAACTCTTTGATCGATCATGTTATCGATAAAGCTGAGTGAGAGAAAAACAGATTTCCAAAGAACAATGATCGAGTACTTTATCGATAAATGAATGATAGAAAAATTGATCGATAAAAAGTCAAGAAGTTTGGATGATTGATCATTTCATTGATAATTAAATTATCGATCAGGTGTTCGAAAACATAACTCAAAAAAGTAGGTGCAGTGAGATAGTGATGATCGATCATTTGATTGATAAATCATTGATCAATCAAGTGATCAATTAAGGGACCAGACAATAACCTTTAACAAAAATATATCGATAATCTAGTGAGTTATTAAGCAATGTTTGATCAGGTTGTTGATAAATCTTTAATAGATAAAGTGATTGATAAATGGTGAATGAAACAAAATATAACTTAAGTGGAAGGGCTTTACCGTTTATTTTTCTTCTTATCTATAACTTATTTATCGATCATGTGATTAATAATCTCTTACCGGAATAATGTCCCTTTATCTGTCAGTTGTTTGATCATCTAATTATCAATCAAGTGATCGTTAATTTTCTACAGACTTTTATACCAAACATTGTTAACAATGATCGATCAACACATAAAATTTGAATTATCTATCAATTTATCGATCAAACTTAGTACCAACCTTCAATTACACAAAGATAATTTATCTGATACTTGATCGATTACCTTTTGATTGATCAGGTGATTAATCAACATATTAAACCAGAACATACTTGATTTGTTATCATCAAAACCTTAAATCTACCATTGTCTCCCTTTTTGATGATGACAAAACACAGGTGTAAGATTAATCATATTTCATCAGATAACAATGTAAATAAAATCACAAATTCAATAAAAGCTCACGACAGATCAAAATTTGGTAGAAATGCACAACTGATAACATTTAAATACTATCATAGTTCAAATGACACACAGAATTCAGATTACATAACAAAAATACATGAAACATAACAGAAATAGCAAAAAAGCATAATAAAAACATAATAAAAACACATAAGAACTAAACAGATTCCTTCTCCCTTTTTTTGTCAGCATCAGAAGGTAGGGAAGAAATAGAAACAGTAGGCAAGGTGATCGAAATAGGAAGAAGGGCAAGCTGAGAAATTACTGAGAGGGCCTAGGAAATAGGTGGAAGAGTTAGAGAGGGAGCAGGTTGAGGAACTGTGATAATGGCTAAGGTAGTAGGAGGAGGAGTAAGAGATAATGTGGAAGGGACAAAAGGTGAAGTAGAAGTAGGAGAAGTGGGTATAGGTGAGGTAGGTGGTTCAGGCTTTGGGTGAGGAGGAGATGGTGGGTGAGAGAGTAGGTCTTCAAAACTAAAGGAAGTGCTAAGGGCTGAGAAGTTTGTACAGAGTGAGCCAACCAAACTTTTCAACTCTCTGATCTCCTTGTCAACATGATCAAATCTCTGCAAGACCTCTTTTTCCAAGACTACCATAGCTTCTTGATGAAGATCCAATATCTTAGAAAGTCCATCAAATTTCTTGTCTGAACTTTCCCCATAGTATTTGGCTGTGGCATAAACTCTCCTATGAAATTCTTGAAGTTTTGCCTAGAACATCTTCTTGATTGATCTTTCCATAAATGATGGTCCAGAGTATGAGAGGGAGCTACAGTAGATTGTGCCTCATCTTGGGGTTTGGAGGTGCTAGTCACTGGTTGTTTTCCTTTGTCCTTATAAGCTAGCTTCAGTGAAGACCTAAATGGCACAAAGATATTTATTTTGTTTAATTGATTGAGGCCAAAAGTAGGAACCTTCACCTTTACTTCTCCAGGCTCAAAGGGTGCAATGTTATGCCCTTGCAGCAAATAAGTGGCCAATTGAGGATATGGGATAGGAGTGGATTTGGACTTATTAAGCATGAAGTCCCTCATCTCACTATAAATCAGGGCTCCTATAGTTATTTTTCTCCACTAATTATTCTGGCTAATAGAAGTTAGTCATCTTAGTTGAGGTGGGAGAAACTTCCAGATTTATTGACCATGCTTCTTGAATAGATGTAGTGAATTATTCTATAATAATCACACATCTATTTATAGGGAAAACTGAGTTCACTAGGATAGTTATCGCTTTGCATTAAGATCTTATAGGCCTTGATATCATTCATTTCAACTCCCTTTACATGGTCCTGAGTCCCTAGCAACTCATTCAATTTGACAAGAGTGAGAATAATTGATCTTCCTCTCAGTTTAGTTCTAAGGTACTCACTTGTCAAATTGCCTTGATCATCAAATTCCTTGATGGACTCTATGTTGTAGTAAAATCTTTTAACTACCTCAGGACAATACTCTCCTTTAATGCTTAACCAGTTTGAGTAATATTCCAGAGGTTCATCCAAGTTCAACCTAATCTTCTTGTTGGCTTTTAGACTATCCAAGTTCACAGATACTATTGGACAAAATTTTCTGGTGGCAAAATCAGCTTTAAACCTGGCCTAGTTTATGTCCTTTTCCATATTCCCAATTAGAAACTCAAATGGTTTAGATGGAATACCTTGATCAGTTTGAGATGCCCCTTCACCAGTTCTCTATTTTTTGTGCCTTGGTTGTCTTGGTATTGGAATATTTAAGACCTTATCTATAGCTTTCTGAACTGAGACCTCCTCATTAGATTCAGTCTTTGATTCCTCGGTCACTATTGGCAACTTTGACTAGGATTCTATGTTGCTGTTGATCGATGTTTTGATCGATAATTGAGTGATCGATCAGCTTATCGATAATTTTCCTTCCATCATCTTTGGTCAGTCCCATATTCCTTGTTTATCGATTAGTTGATCGATAATTCATGCCAATTCACAGTGCATTTATCAATGTCTTCATCGATTATACCATACTCTATTCACCTCTATTTTTCCATGACAAAACAAAGCTTCCTGCAAAACAAATTTTTATACATTCCGATGCTTAAGTTAGTCTTTTAATCATCAAAACATCAAATCTAAGGACTCAAATTTAAGAGATAATGTGAGATTTCTTACAAGTCATTGGGATTTTCTACTCCTAATTCTCTTCTGAAGTAATTGAACTTTTATTGATCAAGAGGTTTTGTGAAAATGTCTGCTATTTGATATTCAGTGGGAATGAATTTAACTTTTACATCTTTCTTTTGAACATGGTCCTGAATGAAGTGATGTCAAAGGTCAATATGCTTGGTTCGGGCATGATGAACTAGATTCTTGGACAGACTTATTGTGTTCAGGTTATCACACAGAATTGGAATTTCCTTTAAGTAGATTCCTAAGTCTTGTAGTTGCAACTTTAACCATAGAATTTGGGCACAAAAGCTAGTAGTGGCAATATATTCTAATTCTGTGGAGGATATTGCCATAGTATTTTGCTTTTTGCTTAACCACGAGACAAGGCATCCTCCCAGGAATTGACATTGTCCACCAGTACTCTTTCTGTCAGTCTTATAACCTCCATGATCAACATCTGAGTATCCCATTAGATATTCTACTCCTTTCTTTGGATACTAGATTCCCAAATTTTGTGTTCTGACAAGATATCTGAGGATTCTCTTGACGACTTCTTCATGTGATTTCTTAGGGGCTGATTGGTATCTTGCACACATTCTGACACTGAATTGAATATATGGTCTTCTTACTGTTGAGTAGAGTAATGACCCTATCATTCCTCTATACTTGGTCAAATTCAAGTCCTTACCCTTCTCGTCTGCGTCTAGTGAGATGGTTGAGCTTATAGGAGTCTTCACACTTCTAGCAGTTTCTAACCCATATTTCTTTAGCTTGAGACACTTCATCTGGGATATGAATACGCCATTTCTCTTCTGCTTGATTTGCAATCCCAGAAAGAAGTTCAATTCTCCTATCATTGACATCTCGAACTCACCCTGCATTAACTTAGCAAACTCTTGATAGAAATCCTCATTAATAGCTCCGAATATAATATCATCCATGTAAATTTGAACAATTAATAGTTCCTTTCTACTTCTTTTGAGGAAAAGTGTAGAGCCCACTTTGGCTCTCTCAAAACCTTTTTCTATCAAGAAATTACTAAGCTGTTTATACAAGCTTTAGGAGCAAAGCCTTTTTTCAGTTTGTAAACATGATCAGGGAAACTGGAATCCTTAAAACCAGGAGGCTGTTTGATAAAAACTTCTTCCATAATATAGTCGCTCAAAAAGGCACTTTTAACATCCATTTGATATAATTTGAAATTTTTTATGCAAGCAAAGTCTAAGAGTACTCGTATGGCTTCCAAATTAGCTACTAGAGCATATGTTTCCTCATAATCAATACCTTCTTCCTAATTATAGCCTTTAGCGACCAATCTAGCTTTGTTTCTGACGATTTGTGCAAATTCATTAAGCTTATTTTTGAATACCCATTTGGTGCCTATGAATGGATGGTCATTAGGTCTGGGTACCAACTCCCAAACTTGATTTCTCTCAAATTGGTTCAGCTCTTCCTGCATTGCTACTATCCAGAATTTATCAGATAGAGCCTCGTCAATATTGGTTGGTTCAATATGTGAAATAAATGCAGAAAAACACACTTCATTAAACACTTGTCCCTGGGTTTTGACCCCTTCATTGACTTCACCAATCACTTGTTCCAAAGGATGATTTCTATTATGTCTCCATGCTTTAGGCTGTTCTAAATTTTCTTGAGAAAGAGGTTCATTTGAATCATCCTTATTTTCTAAAGACTCTTTTGAAAGTACTTTATTTGAAGATTTGTTCAAATTCAATTTTCTAAAATTTTGAATGATCTCAGTATAATCATTTAGAGGTTTTGAAATCAACTCTGTTTCAACAAACATAACATGTATTGACTCTTCAATAGTGAACTTATGTTTGTTGAAAATTCTATAAGCTTTACTATGATTAGAGTAACAAAGAAATAAACCTTCATCAGCTTTAGGATCAAATTTACTGAGATTTTCTTTGTTGTTGTTATAAATGCAGCACTTACTCTCGAAGATCTTTAGATGAGCTAGGTTAGGCTTTCTTCCTTTACACAGCTCGTACAGAGTTTTTTTGAGCAGTGTTATGATGTAAGCTCTATTGGAAATATAACAAGCCGTGCTCATTGCTTCCGCCCAGAATACTTGTGAAATTCCTTTCTCATTCAGCATTGCTCTTGCCATTTCCATGAGCACTCTGTTCTTTCTTTCCATAACTATTTTGTTGAGGAGTTCTTGGTGCTGAGAAATTGAGATCAATCCCATGCTCATCATAATAGTCCGCGAATTCATTGTTATCAAATTCTCCTCCATGGTTAGACCTGATTGACGTAATAGAAATACCTTTCTCATTCTGGACCTTTTTGGTAAAAATGATGACTGCATTAAATGTCTCATCTTTAGAGGAAAGAAACAAAGTCCAGGTGAATCTTGAATAGTCATCAACTATCACAAGAGTATACAAGTTTCCACCAAAACTTTTGACTCTTGATGGACCAACCAAATCCATATGAAGCATTTAGACTGATCTTTCGGTTGAAACTATCTTCTTTGATTCAAACGAGGACTTTGTTTGTTTACCCTTCTAACAAGCATCACAAATAATATCATATTTGTATTGAATTTTAGGTAAACCAATAACCAAGTCCCTTTTTGTTAATTTTGAAAGTTGATTCATGTTAACATGTGCAAGACATTTATGCCAAAGCCAACTTTCCTCTTTTTTGCTAATAAAACATTTTTCAGAAAAATTTGAATCAATTTGGATAGTATAACAATTATCTTCCCTTAGAGCTCTCAGTTTTATGTTCAATTCTTCCTTCTTCAGTGGCAAGTCATCTTTGCTTATTACTAGGCATTCCTTTGAATCAAAGATCACCCAATTGTTTTTGTCAGTACTTTGATTGACACTGAGTCAGTTGTGACATAAACCTTCTACATAGTAAACATCTTCAACCTGAAGGGAATTGAAAAACGACGCGCAGCGGAAAAAACAACTCGAAATTTTAAAACTTTCAATCCCTTTCCGGATCTACCGATCGCGTTTAAGTCAGGTAGTAAGAAGCATTACCTTTAGGCGTTCGATTCCCTGGTGACTCGATGATTCGGCCGTTCAGGATGCTTCTGCTCGCCTCCTTTGTCGTTCGAAGTCGACAACTCCGGTCGGCTTCCTCTACCGGTATCCACACGAGTAGCCCTCAACCTCGAACGGCGTGCTAGCGCCTATGTCCGTCTAGGGTTTTAGGAATCCGCCCTCTCTCCTCTCTTAGGCCGTCTCTTATTTGTTGGTTCTCTCTTGCTTAAACCCTAGCTCCTCATACCAATATATAGGATGCTATATAGGTTTAATTAATAATATTTAATTTCGAAATTAACTCTAAATTAATTCCGAAATTAATACAATATCAAATATTGCCTAATCAGATAAGAGAACAATTAAATAAATATGGTTTAAATTAAATCCGTCTCACAGATTTAATTCTCCTATTTATTTAACAAAGAGATGACGGAATTAATTTGTATATATTTAATTTATCCTTATAAATTAAATCTAACAATTAATATCTTTTATATTTATATATATATATACGAATTTATATATATATATATACACGTCCACCCTATATTATTCATTGAATCTGGATATATCTTAGATTCAATGAATCTGGACATCATAACTCGTGTCGGGCTATTTTGTGTGCGACCCTGTAGGCCCATATGAAGTTGGCAGTGGGCCATTAACTATAATGACCCACAAGTCGTAAGCGGTCTCTAGCAAGACATCACGACTACCCAAATCATATGAGGATCATTGAACGATGCAACCTTTCATACAACCATATCACGTCCCTTTTGTCTCACGACATTTTGGTCATGGATGAGGCATGGAGAACGTCATCCTCCTATCCATGACCGTTACTTTCTCGATCCCTGAGTAGTCTGAGTATAGAAATGGAACTACCTTTCCATTATAGTATGGCCATACATTTCTCAGACTCACTCATCGAGGGGCCCAGTAATGTCTCTCTACGAATGTGAGGGACAAATTCCATCTTGACCATTCACATTCCTACGCATGAAAAACCACTAAGCCTGAACATAGTCTTTATGATCACTTGGTCAAAAGTGACTTTTGACTAGGTCAAAGCTAAGCGTTTCTCATGTATGAATCCATGATGATCTCAGGTCAAAGGGCACAGTGACATGGTTTGTATATGAGAGAAGCTTATGACTTAACCCATGCAGCTCTCTCATAGCGGGTCGGTCCAACACCTTGTACTCTTACATGTGCCTATGACTTTAATTTATATCTCTATATATCTTTAAAGTCATACTGGTCTTATTTCATCTTTGCTCCCACATAGATGACCGACCAGGGACATTTAGGATAAACCATGAGTTATCCAAGGATAGTTATCACAGTAAACATGCAAATAATATGATAACGTAATTAATAAACTCATAAATTAACAATGTTCAAAACATAATGATTGGCCCCTAGGGCACAATTTCCAACACAACCTTCATCCCTTTATCACTTCCTATTTCTCCAATTCCAACAATTCTTCCAGATTGATTGCCACCGAAGCTCACTTTGCCTCCTTCTCTTAGTTTGAGTGATATCAACTTTTCGGTATCACCTGTAATATGTCTGGAGCATCCACTGTCAATGTACCACTTGTTTGTTTTGGATATTTGAGACATACCTGTGACCACACAATCATGTTTTAGATACCCATACCTTCTTGGGTCCTTTTTGGTTATATGGATTGTCCTAAGCACATAAGTACTTTTGGGTACCCATTTTAATGTCCCGTAGGTTCCTTTCTTCTTGTGATGACAAGAAGACGTTGTATGACCTTTGCGGTTGCAATAAGAACATAATGCAAAAGGATTAGAGGAATGAATAGCATTTCTGAAAAATGTAAGATACAATTATCTTGAGTAGGATCATATCCTATTCTTGTTTTATCCATCGAGCAACATTAGGCTCCCAGAATTACTTTGAGCATTTCGCTACCCCTAGTGAATTTTTCGAATGTTTTTGTGAGCTCCTCGACTCTCTTTTTGTTCTGCTTACATTCTGTGCATACTAGAGGTATGGTGTTTGATTGCTTTGCATATTGTTCCTCCAGAGCTTTATCTTTTTCTTGGAGCTTACCAACTCCTTTGTAATTCTTACTAATTTTGAATGTAATGCATTGTATTCAGATTGTAATTCATCATAAGAGAGTTCAGAAGTAATTACCTCATCTACCTCTGAATCTTCGTCTTCTTATGGCACGAGACAGATGTTCGCTGTTTCTTCATCATCACTCTCTTCTTCTTCTGAAGAACTGTCTTCCCAGATTGATGTCACAAAGTCTTTCTTTTTTAACTTTTCTTTCTTCTTGTCCTTATCTTTCATCTTGGACAGCTAAGAACACTCTGCTTTGATGTGCCCTGGCTTTTTGTATTCAAAGCAAATGATTAGATCCTTGGGCTTGTTTTAAGATGCAGAGGCTTTATGTTTTGATTGAAACCTCCTTCCTACTTCTTTTCTATAGAATTTCTTGAACCTTCTGACTATAAGGCCTATTTCATCATCTTCTAGGTCCTCTTTGTCGTCATCTTCACTTTCTTGAGTTCTGAGAGCGATGCCTTTGTGATTTTTCTCGTTCATCTCCTTTTTGTATTTCTGCTTGCTCTCATACTCTGCTAGACTCCCGAATAGTTCTGCAAACAGAGTCAATTGATTCTCTCTTTGTTTCCTCAATGGTTGTTACTTTTAGCTCTCATTCCTTCGTGAGATCGCTTAAGATCCTCCTCACTTGATCTTCTTGATTATACTTGTTTCCGAGTACAGTGAGGTGATTTATGAGGTGTGAGAATCTAACTTCCATGTCTCGGATGCTCTCTCCATCCTTCATTCTGAATAATTCGAATTCTATGATGAGAGTGTTGATTCTGCTCTGTTTTACACCAGTTATTCCCTTATGAGCAATCTCTAGTGCCTCCCACATTTCCTTTGTAGTTTCCAAACTAGAAACTCAGAAATATTCTTTTTGGCTAAGTACACAGGTCAGTATGTTGATAGCTTTATCGTTTAAAGTCACCAGCCTCTTATCTTCTTCATTGAACTCCCTCAGACTCTTACGAACTTGTTAACCGTCTACGGTTTTCATTGGAATGTAGTTACCATGTTCGATGACGTCCCATAAACCATACTCAGTAGTTTTGATTAAGATCTTTGTCCTCATCTTCTAGAAGGTTTAGTTTTCTCCATTGAAGCGAGGTGGCTTTGATGTTGAACATTCTTCGGGTAGCACACTGTCTCTGAAACCTGCTGTGGATCTCACTTCAGACTATTAAGTCGTTATTAAAGAAACTTGTTCTGATACCAAATATTAGTGGTAGTCTCACCCAAGACGGGGTGAATTGGGTGAGTTATAAAAATTTAAGCGTAATGAAATAGTGAAATAAATAAAAACATAGAGCTTTAAGTTGGAGGGATTTCACCACAGAGCAAGGACACAGGATTTATACTGGCTCAGTCTTAACCACTTGACCGATATCTAGTCCTCAGAACACCTTTGAGATTTCCACCATAATCCCAAGATTAAACAGGCTTTTGGTGCCTCAGTACAGTAATTGATTTTCCTCAATCACTCCCCCTTACTACCCGTAACGTTACAATCCCTCTCAAGAGTCTACACTCTTGAGTTACTCTCAGAAAGTAAGTAAAGAAGGTGTATCAGTCTCTCTCACAGAGTAAATGTATATGAAACACTGATGCTCAGTAAAGAATAGAGTATTGAATACAACAGTAAATATTTCAACAGAGGATAGCTTGCGTATTCAATGACTCATTCAATGCTCTTCGCACCTTTTATAGTTGGAGAAGTTTAATTAACCATTAGACTGAAGAGCTTCTAGCCGTTGGAATTTCAGTTGCATGTTTTCCCAGTTGCAAAGGTATTTACCATTAATGCTTCTAACAGGTAGGTTAAGGGCTACTAAATATCCGAGCTTCGTATTCTGTAACAACACTTGTGTTAGTGGCAGTCTTACCCAAGAGGTGGGTGAATTGGGTAAGTTATAAAAATTTTAACCGAATTGAAACAATGAAATTAATAAAAACAGAGAGCTTAGAGTTAGAAAGATTTCACCGCAGATCAAAGACACCGGATTTATACTGGTTCGGTCTTAACCACGTGACCTATGTTCAATCCTCAAAACACCTCTGAGATTTCCACTATGGTCTAAGATTAGCCAGGCTCTTGGTGCCTCAATATAGCAATTGATTTTCTCAATCACTCCCCCTTACTACCCGTAAGGTTACAAACCCACTTAAGAGTCCACACTCTTGAGTTACACTCAGAAAGTGATTACGGATGGTGTATTAGTCTCTCTCATAAAGTAAATGACTATGAAACACTGAAGCTCAGTTAAAGAGAAAACAGAGTATTGAATGCAACAGTAAGAGTTTTTGCAGAACGTAGTTCGCGTATTCAATCTTGTATTTAATGCTTCTTTACGCCTTTTGTAGTTAGAGAAGTTTAATAACCGTTAAATGAAAGAGTTTCTAGCCGTTGAGAGTTTGGTTACGTGTTTTCCCAGTTGCAACAGTATTCACCATTAATGCTTCTGACATGGTAGGTTACAGGCTACTTAAATAACTGTTGAGCTTGCTTCGTATTCTGTATCAATACTTCAATCTAACAAGTTTTTCCTTTGGAATGAAACTCATGAAGATAACTGATCAAATGATAATAATATTTATATGATAGATGAGAAGGGGATCAATCAAACATCAGATCCAATAACTATGAACTGAACATCCTTGATTGAAGTCATGACCGATAACTGGTTTATCAATTACATTATCGATTAATTAAGATGAAAGATTTTGAAACAGATAACTATATTTATTGATCAAGTTATGGATTAACTCATAACCGATCAAGTGATCAATAACTGAAAAGAGTAACTTGAGAAAGAATATGTAGAGAAAAGGCTTAAGGTCACTTATGATTTTAAATCCTTAAAATAGAGAATTAAGATAAAATGTAAGGCTGAGAAAAGCTCGAAGAGAAATTTTCATATGTTTATTAAATCTCACCGTAGCTTCTTGTTATTGAAAGAGCTGAACCATTGATCGAATAAGTGATCGAAAAATGTTTGATCGATCAAGTTATCGATAAAGATAAGCAAGAGAGAATTTGATTTTCAAGGTACATTAATCAAATACTTTATCGATAAATGGATGATAGAAAATTTGATCGATAAAAAGAGGTTTAACAAATATTTTCTCGAAGAGCACAAATCTTGTGATGATCGAGTAAGTGATCGGTCAAAAATTGATCGATCAAGCGATCGATAAAAATATAGTTGAGAAACTTAGTTCTGAAATGCCAGGAAAATGTTTGATCAATCACGTTATGTGAAAACAGAATATTCAGAAGATTGGATGATCAATCATTTTATCGATAAATCGATGATCGATCAAGTGATCGAAGAAAGACTTAAACAGTTTAAACCAGTGAAAAGGTGATAATCGATCATTTGATCAATGAACTGTTGATCGATCAAGTGATCAATAAAGTATTTTTCAAAAAGACTCAAATAGAAGAAAAATATTGATAAACAGGTAAATTATTATGCAAGGACAGAACAAGTTATCAATAATCCTGTGATTGATAAAGTGATCGATAAACAGTGGTTAAAACAAAATACAATGAGAGTAGGAAGCTTTACCATTTATCTGTCTCTTGATCGATGACTTATTTATCGATCATGTGATCAATAAATACTTACTAAGAATTGTGTCCCATTATCTGTCTGTTGTTCGATCATTATATTATCGATCAATTGATCGATAATTTTCTGCAGACTTCTATACACAACAATGTTAACGATGGTCGATTAATTGATCGATCAACACATACAAATTGATTTATCTATTAAGTTATCAATTAACATTTCTACTAAGTTATTTGTTTATACAGGAATTTTATCTATTAAGTGATCAATAAACCCTTGATCCATCAGTTGATCAATCAACTTACTAAAACACAAATTCTTTAATTTGTTATCATCAAGACCTTAAATCTAACAACTTGAGACTAATAAATTTTTCTTTAAGAATGAAACTCATGAAAATAACTGATCGAGCAATAAGAATTGATAGTCATATGACAGTTGGAAGTGGAACCAATCAATCATCAGGTACTTTAAACATAAACTAAACATCCTTGATCGAAATCATGACCGATAATTGGTTGATCGATCATGTTATCGATTAAACAAAGTGAAGGAATTTGAAACAAATAACTATATTTATCGATCAAGTTATGGATTAACTAATGATCTATCAAATGATTGATAAATGAAAAGAGTGACCTTTGAAAGATTAAGCAGGAAACTGTCTAAGATCACCTATGGCTTTAAATCCCTTATAATAGAGAATTAAGATAAACAGGAAGGCTGAGAAAAGCTTGAAGAGTAATATTCAACAGATTTTGAGAATCATTGTAACTTGTTGTCATTAACTGAAATGAGTCTACGATCGATCAAGTTAGCAAAAACTATTTGATCGATCACGTTATAGATAAAGCTAAGTGAGAGAGAAGCAGATTTTCAAAGAACAATGATCGAGTGCTTTATCAATAAATGAATGATAGAGATGAAAACACAGATTGTATAATATTCGAGTAGATGATTGATTAAAGATTGATCAATCAAGTGATTGATAAAATATTGTTTGGAAAAACTTAGTTAAAAGTCCAAGAATAAAGCTTGATTGATCATGTTATATGAAAACAGAATATTCAAAAGTTTGGATGATTGATTATTTCATTGATAATTAAATGATCAATTAGGTTTTTGAAAACATAACTCAAAAAAGTAGGTGCAGTGAGATAGTGATGATCAATCATTTGATTGATAAATCACCGATTGATCAAGTGATCGATTAAGGGACTAGACAACAACCTTTAACAAAAATATATCGATAATCTAGTAAGTTATTAAGGGTGTGTTTGGATTGGCGGTGGAGAAGTAACTTTTTTTTCAATCTGACTTTTCCAAAAGTTAGATTGAGTAAAAGTCAGATTGGGTAATGTGATTTATGTTTGGATTGGGTTTTAGAAAAAAGTCAGTTTGAGAAGCTGAAACTTGTTTGGATGATAAATGTAAAAGTAAGTTTGAATGTAAAATGACTTAAAAGGACATGAATTCTATTAAATAGCACATATCCAATATTAGATATTTAATTATTAAAAGTGAAGAAGTAAGGAAAATAAAAATTATTAAAAGTAAAGAAATTTAATTTAGTATTATAAAGAAATTATATATATAATGTGACTATTTGTCATAAATAAAGTAATGAAAATAAAATTATTAAAAATAAGGAAATTTAATTTATTGTTATAAAGAAATTATATATATAATGTGACATTTTAAAAGAAGTATTGAAAAAAAATTTATTAAAAATAAAAAAAATTAAGTTATTACTAGAAGGAAATTGAAAAATAATAAAAAACTTAATTAAATATATGTAATGGATAAATATGTAAATTAGAGGTCATACATACGTAGCATTTTTAAACTAAATACATCAAATAACTAATTGGATGCCATGCTCAATACAATTTGGTCTCTGATTGTGTCACGCACATGATTCATTTGTCTTGATCTAGGTAAATTTGAAGAGGATGTCTCACCAGCTTCATCATGATTGTCTTCATCAATTGTACCTTCAGATTGAGCTTCTATGAAATCTCTATCAGTTTCAGAATTTCTTCGGAGGAAATTATGTATAGCCATTGTAGCACAAACTACTTGGACTTGAGTTTTATACTTGTAACTTGGCATCTTATCTAAGATGCGAAACTTATTCTTCCACACCCCAAAAGTCCTTTCTATAGTGCACCTCAAACTTGAATGGTAGTAATTGAAGACTTCGTTATAATTTTCAAATCCCGGTTGTCGCCTGAAGTCTGGAAGGTGATAGCGCTCACATCTGTACGGACCAAGATATCCTGGTGGAGTTGGATAGCCAGCATCGACCAAATAATACTTCCCTAATAAATCATGAAATTATGTTGACATTGTGAAATTAATGAAAATATCAAATGAATTCGATATAATTAAAATTGAAGCTACTGAAAATATACCTGGAGGTGGATGAGGGAAATCCAAGGCTGGAGTTGAGACAGCAGTGTTAAACACACGAGCATCATGTGCAGTACCTTCCCATCCCGCTAACACAAAAGTGAAGCACATGTCCCAGTCACATACAGCCATGACATTCTGTGTCGGATATCCCTTTCTCCCGATATATTTGTCTTGCTTCGAAAGACTCACCACACATCGTACATGAGTGCCATCAATTGCTCCTATTGCATCATTGAAATATGGCGAATATCGTTTATCGTTTTTTATTTTTGGGTGAGTTACAGAAAACGTAGGATCGAGTGGTTTGATATATTCCCTGGATAGACTAAGGCAAGCCTGTAATACTCTATGAAAATGCCTGCTTACAGTTTCTCCTGAATGTTGAAACCTTTCTTGAATCATCCTATTACATTGTCCATGACCAACCGTGTTCAAAAACATACCAACAATTTCTTCCACTCCCAGATACTTAGAATTTTTTAAACCATGTTCGACCAGTTTAGAGCATAATCGCATGAACATTTCTTTTTCCATTCGAAACATGTCATAACACCGAATTTCATGATCTCGCAAAATTTCTTGCACCCATAAATTACCTGTTTGCTGACTAGTTCTTCGTGGCTCTTTGCACACATAAGGCATCACATATTGACTCACCAATACAGCTACCTCTTCATATTGTGTTATCTCTTCATCTAGAAGGGAAATCAATTGAGACTGTTCATCTTCCTCCGACTCCTCTTCAGACTGTTCATCTTCCTCCATCCACTCAAACGTAAATTGATTGTTCCAATTTGCCATAGATAATGTCACCTGTGAGTGTGGTTAAATTCAACTGTAAGAATTTTTTTAAACGACAAATAAATATTTTTAGGTATGTGCAAATAAATATTTCTTTCTGTTAAACATGCAAAGACATAAAAATTAGTCTAAAAACATTCATAAGCTGCAATTACCATTATAAATAACACATGTAACTTAAAAACATTCATAGTCAGTTAACAAGTTACATAATTTCATAGTTCCACAAACATTAACTTAAAAACATATAATAACAACTCTGGTCCGAGTTAGACAAAATAAAATCATAACATGCGTCCTAAAATATAGTTCAAGCAGGCGGGGGTTTCAGCCATGATGGTGGATTGTATGCCATATCCTGTAGCCATGCAACCAAGTATTCCGGCTGTCCTTTTAGTGAAACAACCATTTCCCGAACACTCTTGTGCAACAGAAGTCTTAAGCACCGGTTCCGAAATCAGAGTCACTTGTAATTTCCTCAAGGCAGAGCACTTCGGCCGTAACCTCAGAAATTGATACCTCTTTTATTTTCTTAAGAGTTGCAGCTCTATCCTTAGATGCAGTAGCTATTTCACTAACTGAATCCGCTATTTGTCTTGAGGCCGGAAGTTTTTGCTTTGTTTGCCTGCTAGACCCTTCACCTCTCTTCCTCTTCCCATGGCTTCCTGAACCACTAGGTGCAGTATTTGCTGTTAAGTTTACGCCTGCCATCTCATCCGTAACTCCTACACTAGCACCTCCAAGATCTTCTTCGCTATCCCCCGATCCTTCAAGGAGATCTGTATCAACTCTATACACATTCTCTTCATCATCCTCTTGTGTCTGAGGTTGGGTTAAAGACGGTGCCAACATATCCTCTCCAGATGCTATCACACCCTTGAATATCGTGTTTAATTCATAAGCAAACTTTAACCCCTGGTACCTAAACTTTTCATATTGGGGATTCTCCTGCAAGAATACAATCAACAAAAATAAAAAGCCTATAACAAGTAATAACACAGTTTATAACTCAAGATCAACAATTATATACCAGTTTTTTCTTCTCCCACCACTCATTTGTTGCCACCACTGTATTGTTTACAGGGTCCCAACCTACACCAGTCTCTTTGTTTAAATTAACCCATGTCCTCCAATCCTTCCTCAAGCTATCGAGCCTATTTTTCAATTGCTTCTTCTCATATGATTTTCCTGTTTTTGCATTGAATGCAGAGTGAATGTTGTTCCACCCAGTCTTTGAAAATGATGTTCCTTGACGATTTTTCCGGTAGATTTGCTCCATGCATTCTTTAAGTAACACCTCTGTAGTGCTTGTATCCCATGTTGCCTTACTTTTTTCTTTGTTCATAGTTCTATTAAAAAATGTCAATCAAGAATGCAAAAGGGAGTTACAGTGAACCAGAACACTTTTCTTCCAACAATGCAGAAATATTATGTTTATTTTGTAAATAAATATGACAGGAAATATCTAATATATATAATATGTATAAATTATAATATCACAATCATATATATTTAGGTTTGTAAAACATACTTATCAACAATAAGCATTATTGATGAATATATACGCCACTTTTTACAAACACCGAGCTTCAGATTTTCAAACTAAAAAACGTATACTTTTCGGAGCTTGTGGCAAATAATTAACAGCAAAGGGGTAGTCAGTTTGCCAAAACCACAAATCATAAAATAGAAACATAGAACTACAAATAAATAGAAACACAAATCTTCAAATTTTCAAACTAAAATGCGCCTACGAGTCTGACCTTGTCACAAATAATTAACAGGAAACACAGACTAAACACAGCCAAAAAACCACATTAATCGATACGTTCAAGTCAGTTCTTCCTACTACACTACTACCAAGTTCGACAGCCAAGCCACACTGATCGAAAGAACATCAGATTAATAGCAAGAATATCATATTAACACTCCTATAACAGCCATGCATCCGCCGGCAGCCAAGAACAATCGAAGACAACCAGATCTGGGACCAAAATTGCGTATCTCTTACCAGGCGTACAAAGGAGACTCTGAGCAGTGTGGATGGATCTGGAGTAGATGCGATCCGGCGGCGGTGAAAACGGACGACGACGCTTGCAACCGAACAGAGGAAGAAGATGAACGGCGACGGTATTTGAAGGATCTGAACGAACGACCAAGGTCTAGCCACTCCCACACAACAACAACAACTGATGAGACGGCGGGACACGACGGAGACACGGCGGGACACGGCGACGCTTGCAACCGAACAGAGGAAGAAGATGAACGGCGACAGTATTTGAAGGATCTGAACGAACGACCAAGGTCTAGCCACTCCCACACAACAACCACAACTGATGAGACGGCGGGACACGGCGGAGACACGCGGGAGATGGCGACGCTGGAAGAACTGAACGAACAGAGGAAAGAACTGATGAGACATTGGAAGAACTGAACGACCGACCACACAAGACCCGAACTATTGAGACGGCGGGAGACGGCGGGCGCACGGCGGGAGACGGCGGGAGACGGCGAGCGCACGGCGAGTATATGGCAGCAGACGTCGGGAGGAGTTTTTTTAGCTTCAGAGCGTCTTGTGGCTGAGTGCGTGTGTGCGTCTTTTTTTTGTCTTTGAGCTGAAGTGAGGTCAGAGAAAATACATGCAGAGGGTCAGTTAGGTAAAACAATTAAACACACTCCAACGGTTTCATCACCCCAGCTGCACGTCCGAAAAAAAGCTCCTTGTATGAGCTTCTCTCAGAAGCCCATTTAAGCCTCAAAAGTCAGATTGGGTAATCGGGGATCCAAACACTCAAAAATCTCAGCCACCCCACAAGTTCGTTTGGGACGCACGTTTGGGGGCCCAAACGTGATCCCAAACGGGCCCTAAGCAATATTCGATCAGGTTATCAATAAATCTCTGATCGACAAAGTGATTGAAAAATGGCGAATGAAACAGAATATAACTTAAGTAGAAGGGCTTTACCATTTATCTGTCTTCTCATCAATAACTTATTTATCGACATGTGATAGATAATCTCTTACCAGAATAATGTCTCTTTATCTATCAGTTATCGATCAAGTGATTAATAATTTTTTATAGACTTCTATACCAAACATTGTTAACAATGATTGATCAATTGATCGATTAACACATAAAATTTGAATTATTTATCAATTTATTGATCAAACTTAGTACCAACCTTCAATTATACAGAGACAATTTATTTGATACTTGATCAATTACCTTTTAATCGATTAGGTGATCGATCAACATATTAAACCAGAACATACTTGATCTGTTATCATCAAACCCTTAAATCTAACATTCCGGATGAAAAATTTCAACTTTAAAATTTTACCTTTAATTTTATCCATACACTGTTCATTCGAAAATGGGACAACTTTGAAAATTCATAACTAATTCTAGAAAAATCAAAACAAAGTGGTTCTAATTTTCACACAAAGTTTGCTAAGATTTCTATAGAGGAAAAATATTCATTGGACTCACATCCAGAACAGCACCAGAAAATTCGACAAAGTGTACTGCTCATTTGGTCAATTCTCTAATTTCTAGTATTTTTTTTCTCAACTTTGGAATGGCATAACTCCTAGCACAAAACTCCAAATTTGATGGTTTACTACTTGATTTAAAGATGAAAATAAGATCTATAAGCTTGTAAAATTTCATGCCCAAATTCTAACGATTGCTCATTATTTCTTGTGCCACATCTTTGGCCTCTTTTAAGGAGTTTTTATCCCCTAATTCTATTTCCTTTAATTCTTTTCTTTTTTTCCTTTATCCACATCCTTTTGGCATCATACCATTCATATTTTCAACATTAGGGCATGTCATATAGGTATAATTTACATCACATTATCATTCATAATCTATTAAAAATTAACTTCAAACACATTAAAACATTACATAACTTTCCAAAATGTCATGAATTTCCTATTTCTTCTTCATCCCAAAACCATTTCCTTGCCCTTGTCATCGGATGAATCATTCCCTATTCGAGACATAATTTAACATAGGGGAATGAGATTTCCATGAAATCTCAGTAGCATTTGAATTACAATTATCATGCAAATCAAGCAAGTTATCATGTGATATGTTATCATACCTCAAGGCATAATCAACCACATAAAATCATACTTAATGCCATGCTAAAAGAGGAACATCAACACTTTCACAATGTCATAATTTAATGCATTTGGCCAAAGCATAAACCAATATCATCCAATCATTCCATGCCACAACACAAGTTCCTCCATTCAAGCAAACAACAAATCACATTAAACAAGCAAAATTAACAATCAAATTATAATTCAAAACTACCTTTTTAATACTTGTCCAATTGGTTACTTCAAGAACAAAGCTTCCTATTGGTTCCTCCTCACAATGCCTATTAAACCAAGCATAAACATAGGCACATTAAGCAATAAACAACTTAATTACAATCCTTTAACTTTAACTTAACAATTTCCCCTTTTTTCCTTTAATTTTTAACAAAATGATTCTTTCTTTAGAATCAATCATTCTATGACTCAATTCTACACAATTTTTCATGAGAAATCCAATGGTGCAATCAGATTTTTAAAATTCAAAGTACTCCCCCATGAACAGTGACTAGCCGAATAGGGGGTTATATATCTCCAAAAATTTTATTTTTGATTCCAATGATTTTTAAACACTTTCCAACAACATATCCCTACACAAAAACAAGTTTTAAAGTCATTGGATCATCAAGTCAACCCAAAACAATCAGCTCCTGCATGAACTTGGTTTGGCCAAACCTCCTCCTTATAACCTAACATTGATTTTCTTCCCAAAACTCAACCATACACCACTTAATTTTACTTATTCCACTTGATTATCAAGGTTTCTATCCTTTCCTAATGAAACATCCTACCTTTAACCCCTTAGAGTGTGCATTAGTAAGCGTTATAGTTCAAGCAAGTCAAAATACAAGCCCGTGGATTAAAATTTTCAACATAACTACTCGGATTACTATTCACTATTTAAATTCAGATTTTAGGTCCAATTTTGAAAAATCATAACTAATTCTATAAAAATCATGTCTCCTTGTGTACACATCCTATTAAAGTGATCTAGCTCTCATTTTAAAGCCTGGGATGTTTACTATAACTTTGTCAAATTTCATGGCTTAACTCATTCATTTGGTAGGTCAAATTGGAGCTACAAACTCACTGCTCCATGACCTACGTTTTATCCTTAACCTCTTTTTACTTTAATTCTTTCTATTTCCTTGGCATACATAAATTGGGTTTATGTTTTCCCAATCATCGTCATACATTTATATTCATCCCATAAATATTGTAATTAAATACATGGCATTATTAGCATCCATAACATAGATTACAAAATAGGAGAATTACACATTGAATAATAACATCATTCATTATGTCAATAATTCTCCACTTTCTTCCTTACCTCTCATGCTATTATTGCCCGCCATTGATTGACCTAAATAGTTGGTTAAGGAGGGGTGAGATTCGAGAGAATCTCAATAGCAAACACTACCCATAAGCATGCAAGACATAATGCACATGCATGACATGTTATAACATTAACACATGAATGCCATGAAAAGTAAGCTACAACATTTCATGTTTTCATAACATATAGCCAAGGCAAAACATAACATAAACTTGCAAACATAACTTTGCAAACATTTCATCATAGCTTAGTCACATCATGGCAACACAATCACATCATGCAAGCATACATATCAAGCACACAATATAGGTAAGTTTACTATCTTGTAACATAGCTTTCCTCTTGCTTTCCCTTTGATTCCCTTGTGTAACATCCCGATTTTTAAGCCTAGAAGTATCAGAAATAGCCTGAATGATATAGGCTACCAGGCCCCTTTTTAGTAGAGGTTCTAAAGATGAGAAAGGAAGTTAAAGCAGTTTCAGGGACTAAACTGCAAAATGAAAGTTTTAAGGGGCTAAAAGGTAATTAAGGTTAGAGGCTCCAATAAAGTCTCAAAGGCCCAGAAAGAAAAAAGAGGCTAGATATAAACCAAAGGTTAAGTTAGAAGCCTCAAAGAGATGGTTTTATGAGGTTGAGCCTAAGCAGGGGTAAAACCGTAAATTCAGAAAGTTACGGCCATTAGGGGTAAAAATGGTAAGTACTTAGAAAATTCTAAGAAAATCCCAGAAAATGGAAAATAATATTCTAAGGCTCTTTTGTGAAGAGAGATAACAAAAATACCCCTGAGATAACTTAAAAGGAATTTATAAGTTTATGCCTCAATTTGAGATGTAGAGGTAGATTTAATTGTTTGAGTCATAAGGAAACCTTAAAAAATTATGGTAAAATAGGGATGTATGACCTAAGAGACTATAGAAATTTATAAAATTAGTCTCATCCCCAGAAGACCAGCAAAATGGTTTAAGAATACTTAAAAGCCAGTTGTGCCGAAAAAGGGACATTTTAAAGAATGATTTTTAAGTGGAGCTACAGGTTGAGTTATGACCTGAGAAAATTCACAGATTTTCTCTAGAATATGAGGAATTTTATGATATTTTTGGATGAATTTTTAGAGCTCTGGATTGAATAAAATGCTTCAGTCAATATTAAATAATTTTGTCCCCTAAATAGGAGACAAAACCAAAGAAAATATCTAAGAGCCATTATGACGATGCTGAGTCAACATGCTGAGTCATCAAGCGTAATCATGACACTGACGAGTCATCATGCTGAGTCACCAAGCGTGATCATGACACCTACGAGTCATCATGCTGAGTCACCAGAAGATATATGGACAGCATAAAAATCAGAACGCAAGTACGGGAATATTTTAGACAGTCTTTTGTCTACCCGTTATAGTGAAATCTCTACTGCATGACTCAGTAAGGTTAAGTAGCCTGTCAGTAGAGCTAATTATTTTTCCCTCTGCTCCTCTAAGGTGGCACCATATATGTACTTATTAAGATGAGAAAATAGTGTCAGAACATGTCCTGGTGGTACAGGGTAAGTCAGGACCCGAAAAGTATCCGATACAGTGCAAGATTGGCTTGAGAGGTGGAGAAATAATTAAGAAAATATTTTTGCACGAATTTCCATTTATTTTCTCCCTATTTTAATGCCATAAATGATGAAAGGACATGAAAGTGACAAGTGTACGGTTAGATGGAAGACACGTGTACGGTCAGATGCAAGACACGTGTGCGGTCGGATTAAAGACATGTGGCTTGATAATGTAAGCATGATGTCATCATGATGAGGTAAGCATGATGTCATAGGACACTTGTCACCGTAAGATCAAAAGAGAAAATGGACGGTCCAGATCGAGCCACGTATTTTTAAGATCAACGGTCCAGATTCAGTCTGCTTTTCTATAAATACCCCCTCCCCTCCCTACCATTTCGTCCAAGCATAGGGAATCCATGGGGAAGCTCTTGCAAAATGATTTCTAGAGAGAGAAAGAAGAGGGAGAAAGAAAGGCCAAGTGGTTCCAAGCCAAATCAAACTCTAAAACAAGGTATGTGATGGTTATAGCACCTGATTTTATGCCTATTTCGGATTAGTTACTGTGCGTATCTGATTCTGAAATTTTGCATGCTTAAAGTACACTCTATGAGATTTAAATCCATGGGTAGAACACTTCATTTGGATATGTCTACGATTTATGGTGATTTTTCAAAGTTAGGGTTTGAAATCTGAAAACAGTGTTGAACTTTTGGAAGAGTTTCAAGTTCCGTACAATTTCGGTGCTGTTTGGCGTATAATTGGCTCCTGAAACTAATTTTAATGTAAAGTTAACTTAAGGAGATTTCAGTGAGACTTAGAAACCACTCAATTTGATTTTTCTAGAATTAATTATGAATTTCCAAAGTTGAGCAAAAATTCTGGAATTCTGCGTGAACAGTACCCGCGAAGCAAAATTTCCAGATTTGGTATTCTTGAATCTAAGGCCATCTAAAGTGGTCCTAATTGACAAGAAATGGATCTTAAGGATGGGAAATGATAAGATTTATGTTAGAAAAGTTAGAAAGAAAACCCTAAAGGAAGAGAAAGGGTTGAGGTTCAAGAGAGCTAGTCTTGAACTTTATGTAATCTAGTGGTCTTAATGGATTGTATGATCAATGTGACTATGTTTAGGACCTTTGGAACATCCAAGAGGATGTTTGGTGATGTTGACCGAATGTCCACATGGTTGGAAAGACAAGGGAATCAAAGGAAAAGCAAGGGGAAAGCCATGTTACAAGGTAGTGAACTTACCTATACTGTGTGCTTGATATGTATGCTTGCATGATGTGATTGTGTTGCCATGATGTGACTAAGCTATGATGAAATGTTTGCAAAGTTATGTTTGCAAGTTTATGTTATTTTTGCCTTGGCAATATGTTATGGAAGCATGAAATGCTTTAGCTTACTTTCCATGGCATTCATGTGTTAATGTTATAACATGTCATGCATGTGCATTATGTCTTGCATGCTTATGGGTAGTGTTTGCTACTGAGATTCCCCCGAATCTCACCCCTCCCTAACCAACCATTTAGGTTAATCAATGATGGGCAATAATGGCATGAGAAGCAAGGAGAAGTAAGCGCAGAATTATTCTTGTTAATGGATGAGACTGTTGATAAATGTATAATTCTACTATTTTGTGAACTATGTTATGGATGCCAATGATGCCATGTATTTAATTATAATACTTATGGTATGAATGAAAGTGTATGAGCATGAACAGGAAAGAGTAAGGCAATGTTATGTATGCCAAAGAAATAAAAAGAATTAAAGAGATGTTAAGGGATAAAACGTAAGTCTTGGAGCAGTGAGTTTGTAGCTCCAGTTTGACCTATCAAACGAGTGAGTTAGGTCATAAGATTTGGCAAGCAAAGAGATCTGATGTTTCTCTTTAAAATGAGGGGTATTTTTCCTGATTCCAATAACCGATCAGAAAGTTATGCTTTTCCAAAGTTAGGCAAAAATACAGTAGAATCCGAAAATGACCAAATGAACAGTAACTTTTTCAAAGGAAATTGAGCTTGAAATTCAAGGAAATCAGTTCAGAAACTATTTTTCCTCAAAATTTTATCCAAAGAGCTTTCTGTAGAACTTGGAATCACTCAATTTCAATTTTTCTACAATTAGTTATGAATTTTCGAAATTTGTCACGTTTTAAGGTGACAATGAATAGTAACCCATAAATGAAAATTTTCAAACTTGATTTTTTATCAATTATAGCCTTCAAAATTGATTCCAAATGCTTCCACAAGGAAAGTTAATTGATTTAAACATGAGGTGTTACACCTTGTCTTCTAACCCTATGGATTTTCGGTCAACACCATTAAGCATCCTCTTGGATGTTCCAAGGTCCTAAACACATCAATACATGATGCAAAATGATTATTAGAATCAAGTTATCAACTTATCTCTACTTGATTCTTCTTGAACATACTGGAACTCTAACTCTTGAGTTTCAATTCCAACCTTCCTAAAATTATTTCCACATACTATCCCCACATAATTTTGTATGTAGAATCCATTTCCAAGATCAAAATAATCAAAATCCAATCCTAACTATTCAGAATAGTCAAGGCCGAACAGAATCACAAACTAAGGGAAAGCTGGATTTCTTGCAAAATCAACATAGAACCACTTGATTCTTGTTGTTTCCAAGCCTTTAAACATGCTTTTAACATCCATATCATCTTCTCCTATTCCAATAAATTTCATGCAGCACCTCCCCATAGGATTCAATCAAAAAAATCCAATCAAACCAACCACCAGCTCAAAAAATAACAAGGGAGGTAGAACTACATCAAAAACGGCACACATACCTTGTTTTAGAGCTTGATCTGGCTTAGGATCACTTGGCCTTTCTTTCTCCTTCTTCTTTCTCTCTCTAGAAACCATTTTGCAAGAGCTTCCCCAAGGTTTCCATGGCTTAGGACGAAATGAGAGGGAGGGGAGGGGTATTTATAGAAAACAAGACCGAATCTCGGCCATTGATCTTAAAAATACGTGGCTTGATCTGGACCGTCTATTTTCTCTTTTTATCTTGTGATGACATGTGTCCTATGACATCATGCTTACCTCATCTTGATGACATCATGCTTACATCATCAAGCCACATGTCTTTAATCTAACCGCACACATGTCCTGCATCCGACCGTACACGTGTCTGCATCCAACCGTACACGTAATACCTTCTTTCCGATCTAACCGTAACTTGTGTAACACCTCATGTTTAAATCAATTAACTTTCCTTGCGGAAGCATTTGGAATCACTTTTGAAGGCTACAATTGATGAAAAATCAAGTTTGAAAATTTTCATTTACGGGTTACTATTCATTGTCACCTTAAAATGTGACAAACTTCGAAAATTCATAACTAATTGTAGAAAAATTGAAATTGAGTGATTCCAAGTTCTACAGAAATCGCTTTGGATAAAATTGTGAGAAAAAATAGTTTCTGAACTGATTGCCTTGAAATTCGAGATCAATTTCCTTTGAAAAAGTTACTGTTCATTTGGTCGTTTTCGGATTTTACTGTATTTTTGCCTAACTTTGGAAAGGCATAACTTTCTGCTCGGTTATCGGAATTAGGTAAAACTACCCCTCATTTTAAAGAGAAACATCAGATCTCTTTGCTTGCCAAATTTTATGACCTAACTGACTCGTTTGGTAGGTCAAACTAGAGCTACAAACTCTGCTCCAGGACTTACGTTTTATCCCTTAACATCTCTTTAATTCTTTTTATTTCTTTGGCATACATAACATGGCCTTACTCTTTCCTGTTCATGTTCATACACTTTCATTCATGCCATAAATATTATAATTAAATACATGGCATCATTGGCATCCATAACATAGTTCACAAAATAGTAGAATTATACATTTATCAACAGTCTCATCCATTAACAAGAATAATTCTGCGCTTACTTCTCCTTGCTTCTCATGCCATTATTGCCCATCATTGATTGATCTAAATGGTTAGTTAGGGAGGGGTGAGATTCGGGGGAATCTCAGTAGCAAACACTACCCATAAGCATGCAAGACATAATGCACATGCATGACATATTATAACATTAACACATGAATGCCATGGAAAGTAAGCTAAAGCATTTCATGCTTCCATAACATATTGCCAAGGCAAAACATAACATAAACTTGCAAACATAACTTTGCAAACATTTCATCATAGCTTAGTCACATCATGGCAACACAATCACATCATGCAAGCATACATATCAAGCACACAGTATAGGTAAGTTCACTACCTTGTAACATGGCTTTCCCCTTGCTTTTCCTTTGATTCCCTTGTCTTTCCAACCATGTGGACATTCGGTCAACATCACCAAACATCCTCTTGGATGTTCCAAAGGTCCTAAACATAGTCACATTGATCATACAATCCATTAAGACCACTAGATTACATAAAGTTCAAGACTAGCTCTCTTGAACCTCAACCCTTTCTCTTCCTTTTAGGGTTTTCTTTCTAGCTTTTCTAACATAGATCTTATCATTTCCCATCCTTAAGATCCATTTCTTGTCAATTAGGACCACTTTAGATGGCCTTAGATTCAAGAATACCAAATCTGGAAATTTTGCTTCGCGGGTACTGTTCACACAGAATTTTCAGAATTTTTGCTCAACTTTGAAAATTCATAATTAATTCTAGAAAAATCCAAATTGTGTGGTTCCAAGTCTCACTGAAAGATCCTTAAGTTAAATTTAAGGTAAAAATAGTTTCATGAACCAATTCTATGTAGAACAGTACCGGAACTGTACGGAACTCGAAACTCTTCCAAAAGTTCAACACTGTTTCCAGATTTCAAACCCTAAATTTGAAAAATCACCATAAATCATACACATATCCAAATGAAGTGTTCTACCTATGGATTTAAAGCTCACAGAGTGTGCTTTAAGCATACAAAATTTCAGAATCAGATACACACAGTAACTAATCCGAAATAGGCATAAAATCAGGTGCTATAACCATCACATACCTTGTTTTAGAGCTTGATCTGGCCTGGAACCATTTGGCCTTTCTTTCTCCCTCTTCTTTCTCTCTCTAGAAACCATTTTGCAAGAGTTTGCCCATGGATTCCTTATGCTTGGACGAAATGGTAGGGAGGGGAGGGGGTATTTATAGAAAAGCAGACTGAATCTGGACCGTTGATCTGAAAAATACGTGGCTCGATCTGGACCGTCCATTTTCTCTTTTGATCTTACGGTGACAAGTGTCCTATGACATCATGCTTAGCTCATCATGATGACATCATGCTTACATCATCAAGCCACATGTCTTAAATCCAACCGCACATGTGTCTTGCATCCGACCGTACACGTGTCTTCCATCTAGCCATACACGTACTATTTTCTTTTTCTCATCTAACCGTACACTTGTCACTTTCATGTCCTTTCATCATTTATGGCATTAAAATAGGGAGAAAATAAGTGGAAATTCGTGCAAAAATATTTTCTTAATTATTTCTCCACCTATCAAGCCAATCTTGCACCATATCAGATACTTTTCGAGTCTTGACTTACCTTGTACCGTTGGGACAACTTCTTCTTAAAATTCTGGCCAATAAAAGGTACATATATGGCGCCATCTCAAAGGAGCATAGATGAAAATAATTAACTCTACTGACAGGCTACTTAACCTTACTGAGTCATGCAGTAGAGATTTCACTATAACGGGTAGACAAAAGACTGTCTAAAATATTCCCATACTGTGTTCTGATTTTTATGCTATCCATAAATATCTTCTGGTGACTCAGCATGATGACTCGTCGGTGTCATGATTACGCTTGCTGACTCAGCACGCTGACTCAGGATCGTCATGATGGCTCTTAGATATTTTCTTTGGTTTTGTCTCCTATTTAGGGGATAAAATTATTTAATATTTGATCGGAGCATTTTATTCAATCCAGAGCTCCAAAAATTCATCTGAAAATATCATAAAATTTCTCATATTCTAGAGAAAATCTGTGAATTTTCTCAGGTCATAACTCAACCTGTAGCCCCACTTAAAAATCATTCTTTAAAATGCCTTTTTTCGGCACAACTAGCTTTTAAGTATTCTTAAAGCCATTTTGCTGGTCTTTTGGGGATGAGACTAATTTTATAATTTTCTATAGTCTCTTAGATCATACATCCCCATTTTACCATAATTTTATGAGATTTTCTTATGACTCAAACAATTAAATCTACCTCTACATCTCAAATTGAGCCATAAACTTATAAATTCCTTTTAAGTTACCTCAGGGGTATTTTCATCATCTCTCTTCACAAAAGAGCCTTAGAATATTATTTCCCATTTTCTGGGATTTTCTTAGAATTTTCTAAGTACTTTTCATTTTTACCCCTGATGGCCGTAACTTTTTGAATTTACGGTTTTACCCCTGATTAGGCTCAACCTCATAAAACCATCTCTTTGAGGCTTCTAACTTAACTTTTGGTTTGTATCTAGCCTCTTTTCTCTTTCTGGGCCTTTGAGACTTTACTGGAGCCTCTAACTTTGATCACCCTTTAGCCCCTTAAAACTTTCACTTTGCAGTTTAGTCCCTGAAACTGCTTTAACTTCCTTTCTCATATTTAGGACCTCTACTAAAAAGGGGTCTGGTAGCCTATCTCATTCAGGCTATTTCTGATACTTATAGGCCTAAAAATCAGGATGTTACAACTTGTCTCTTCCATATTCCTTCATCATATTAGCATTAAAATAGGGAGGAAATTAATATAAAATTCGTCCAAAATATAGCCCTTAGGCATTCCTCTACCTATTTGGCCATTCTGCACCGTATATGGCACTTTTTTGAGTCCTGACTTACCTGGTATCACTGGGACATGTTCTGGCACCATTTTCTCATCTTAATTAAGTACATATATGGCGCCATCTTAGAGGAGCACAGATAAAAATAATTATCTCTACTACAGGCTATTTAACCTTACTGAGTCACGCAGTAGAGATTTCACTATAACGGGTAGACAAAGGACTGTCTAAAATATTGCCCTACTGTGTTCTAATTTTTATGTTGTTCATAAATATCATCTGCTAACTCAGCGTGATGAGTCACAGGTGTCATGATTGCATTTGGTAACACAGCATGCTGACTCAGCGGTGTCATGATTGCATTTAGTGACTCAGCATGCTAACTCAGCGCCATCATGATGGTCTTTAGATATTTTCTTTCTCCTTTTTCCAGAAATATTATTAAACAATACTTAATCAGGGGTACCTTCTTCGAATTCTTTCTATCGGCTCGTAACTCCGTTGATCTGTCTCTGGGTTTCATTCTTTTTCTTTCATCACAGGAAATTCCTCTAATTTTTCTCAGGTCAAAAGTCAAACTCTAGACAGCTATTTTGACTTTCCCTGGATAGGGCATAAATAGGCTTTAAATTTAATTAAAACTAACCTTGTTAGTTTATGGGGACGGAATTAATTTTACAATCTGTGTAAATTCCTCAACTACTGTTCCCCAGCTTTTCCTGATTATTTGAGGTCGTCTCATACCTTTAAATAATTCAATTTAAGTTACTATCCCAAATTGTCCAAAATCCTAGAATGACTTTAGGGCATTTTCATCACTTCTAGCCTTATATCAGTTCTGGGATCCTATTCCCATTTTTTCGCAATTTTTCTAAGTCATTTGGGCCTTTTTTGTTAACTCTAAGCATTAGCCAACCAGAACTTTTATTATTTACAATTAGGTCCCTACTTGGCCTAGGAATCTTTTCTTTGCAATTTAGTCCCTCTTTAGGCCTAACCTTCGGAATCATCTCTTACAAGTTTCTGGTATAACCTCTGGCCCTTAGTTGTTTCCAGTTCATCATTCTTTAGTTCCCAACCACTATTGTTTTACACATTTGCCCTTGAAAAATCTCTTTTTTCTTCTGAGGGATCTCCAGGACTTTCGTTGTATTAGACTTAGTAATCATCCTTTCCTTATGCTATTACTTGTATCTATGAGCCAAAATTTGGGATGTTACACCTAAGCATCATAAGGTCCAATGAAATTTTGACATTATTTTCCTTAATTTTTCAAACTAAAAACCTTAACCAAAATAGTGTAGAACTTAGGGATAAGGAGGCTTAGATATACCTTGATGTTCCCTTAATAAAAATTGAGTGATTCCTTCCCAAAACACTTAGAAATTTTGGTTGGTTGGTGCTGGAAGCAAAATGGCAGAACCTCCCATTGTTTTTCTATTTTTCCAACATTTTTTGTTTTTTCCAAGGGGGTATTTATAGAAAAATTCCATCTACCCTTACCCCTCCATGTTTGGAAAAAATTGGACACCTCAAGGGGTGTATGTAGCAGTCATCAAGTGCCAAAATAATCAGAACACTCCAAGTGGCCTTAATCTAGATTATTCCACACAAATATCCCTTAATTTTGCATTTATTTAATTAAAAATAGAGAGATCTGAAAAATGCACAAAATTAGGCCCTTATTGGGCTCAATGTAGGCCCTATAAAAAGTTTAGACTGGTCCAAAAAGTTGGCTCACAAACCAAATCACTATCTCAAACCAATTTGAAACTTTATCAGTTACTATTCACTAGCAACCTTCCATAATTTTTTCAGACCTCCAAAAATTTATTTCTCTCCATGATAATTCACCTTTTAATATGAGAACATGATCTAGAAATTTTCAGAATTTTTTTCCACTTCTAGGTATTTATTTTGAATTTTCTCTAATTATCGGTAAATCTGAGGGAAAATAAATTCCCTAAAATTAATTCCTAAACTTTCAAGGCCTAAAACTAATTTTATAAATTCAAATAAATATTTATATGAATTATCCATCTTTCTCCCAAATTTATTGAGGCCTCCAACTATTTAATTTAATTATTTTCCTTCAATTTTCTAATAATTTCCTGCAAAACCTCTATTTACGGGAAATTCCATAATAATTTGTGTTCACCGAAATTTTACCTTTCGGCCCTCAATCGAGTTTTCAAAACTTCTAATTTATACTTTTCCCATTTTTTAGGAATTTCTAGAATTTTTCTCAAATTTTTCCATTTTGCCTTTCTTGGACCGATAATTATGAAAATGCCAATCTGGACCTTTTCGGGGTTTCACATCGAAAGTTGTTTCATCTTCCCATCTAATTCCTACATTGACTCTCATCCCAATTTTTAATCCCTTATAGCCAGGTGAAAATTTTTGGAATGTGACATTTTTCAAAATGACTATCAAGTCTTTTTCTAGGTTTCACTTCAAAAGTTGTTTCGTCTATATTCCTACTACACTACCTGGCCCTCAATTAATCTTAATTTTCTCATTTCTCAGGTTACAATTAACAGGATATGACACTTCACATATAGAACATGCTTTATGCCCTTTTGCAATGTACCCTGACAAGTTTTCATAGGCAGGAAAGTCATTTATCGATATTAGTAGTAGTTTCACCCAAGAGGGGGGTGAATTGAATAATATATAAAAATTTAACTTAATAAAACAAATGACCAAACAAATTAATGGAGATAAGTTAAGAAATATTTCACCGAGAATGATCAGAGGAAGAATAACACAGGAGTTTATACTAATTCGGTCTCAACCACTTGACCTATGTCAAGTCCTCAGAGTGCCTATGAGATTTCCACTAAATTCCCAAGATTCAATGGGCTTTTAGTACCTCAGTACAGCAATTGAGTCACTCTCAATCACTCCCCCTTACTACCCGTAAGGTTACAATCCCCTTAAGAGTCGACACTCTTGAGACACTCATAGAAATGAGTAAAATGAATTACAAACTCTCTTACAGAGTATATATGATAAACACTGATGTTCAAAAATAAAAAACAAAGTATTTAATGTGAAAGCAAATTTTTACAGATTGTAGCTCGGTGTATTCAATATTTCATTCAATGCTCTTCACGCTATTTATAGTTGGAGACTTTTGGTTTTCTGTTAGACACAAGAGCTTGTAGCTGTTGGAAGATTGCATACGTGTGTTTCGTAATTACAATGGTTGTTTGTGATAAGTGCTTTTGACACAGTAGATTAAGCCTATAATATAACCGTTGTGCTTTGTAATTTGCAGAAGTCTCTTTGCACAAGTATGAGTTTTCTTCTTCAAAGAATATGAATAAATAATAGAAGAAGTATTGATTCTTGGAAATAATATAGGATATGAAAATCATAAGATCAAAGGATATTTAAAGAATCAACAGAATCAATTTGATCGATCTCTTAATCAAACATCTCTTGATCGATAAGGTCATCGATCAATAGAAAGAAAATAGACTTAAGAGATACATACATTTGTCAAGTTCATTATGGATCATACATTGATGGAGCAAGTTGTAACATCCAGACTTTTAGGCCTAGAAGTTCTAGAAATAGCCTAAATTAAATAGGTTATCAGACCCCTGTGAGCAGAAGTCCCAAAGACGAGAAAGGAAGTTAAAGCAGTTTCAGGGACTAAACTGCAAAGAAAAAGTTTTCAGGGGCTCGAGTATAATTAAGGTTAGAGGCTCCAGTAAAGTCTCGAAGGCCCAAAAAGAGAAAAGAGGCTAGATACCGGCCAATGGGTAAGTTAGAAACCTCAAAGAGATGGTTCTATGAGGTTATGACCAACAGGGGTAAAAATAGAAGAGTACGAAGAGAATTCCAAGAAAATCCTAGAAAATGGGAAATAATATTCTAAGGCTCTTCTATGAAGAGAAAAGATGAAAATACCCCTGAGGCAGCTTCAACAGAATTTATAAGGTTATTACCGGTAAAAAGTATACCATGTGAGGTAATTATTTAAAATAGCAAGAGACTTCAAAAATGTATACAAAAATGAGGTTAAATGGTTGAAAGGTTGTACTAATTTATAAAATTAGTCCCGCAACCAAAAGGCCAGTAGAGTGGCTTTAGGAAATTAAAGAGTCGGTTTTGCCGATAAAAGGGCATTTTGGTAAATGAATCTTTATGCAAGGTTTAAAGGAAGTGTTATGGCCTAAGAAAATTCATAGATATTCTCTAGAATTAAAGGGAATTTATAAAGTAGACAGAACAATTTTCTGAGCTCCGAAAAGCCATAAAGAAAGCCGGAGAAACGTGGGCCAAGTAAATTCGGAGGAAGCTTATGAAACAAGTTTGATCCAACGGTTAGGATCTAATCTCCCATCTCCTCCACCACTTTCATGACACTTGGCATCTTCTAGAAGGTTGAGGTAAGCATGATGTAATAAGATGATGCAATGATGATGCAAAAGTCCACTTGAACTTCCAAATTTGCCCTTACACTTTCTATTAGCTACCAAGGGCATTTTGGTCCATTCAAGCCAACTTTTTTGGCTATAAATAGAGCCTCTTCCCCTTCATATTTTCAGCCAACATGAGTTTAAGAGGGAAAACTCTGTCAAAATTTAGAGAGAAAAACGTAGGGGTGAAGGCCAAGAAGAAGGAACAAAGTTCAAGCTTCAAGATCAAGGTATGTGGTGGCTGTAGCATCTGATTTGATACCTATTTCGAATTAGTTACTGTGCGTATCTGATTCTGAAATTTTTCATGCTTAAAGTACACTCTGTGAGCTTTAAATCCATGGGTAGAACACTCCATTTGGATATGTGTACGATTTATGGTGATTTTTCAAAGTTAGGGTTTGAAATCTGGAAACAGTGTTAAGCTTTTGGAAGGGTGTCGAATTCCGTACAATTATGGTACTGTTCTGCGTAGAATTGGTTCCTGAAACTATTTTTTCTTTAAATTTAACTTAATTATCTTTCAGTGAGACTTGGAAGCACTCAATTTGGATTTTTCTAGATTTAATTATGAATTTTGAAAGTTGATCAAAAATTCTGGAGATTCGGCATGAACAGTACCCGCGAACCAAAATTTCCAGATTTGATCTTCTTGAATCTAAGGCCATCTAAAGTGATCCTAATTGATAAGAAATGGATCATAAGAATGGGAAATGATGATATTTATGTTAGAAAAGCTAGAAAGAAAACCCTAAGACTAAGAGAAAGGGTTGAGGTTCAAGAAAGCTAGTCTTGAACTTTATGTAATCTAATGGTCCTAATGGATTGTGTCATCATTATGGTTATGTTTAGGACCTTTGGAACATCCAAAAGGATGTTTAGTGATGTTGACCGAATGCCCACATGGTTGGAAAGTCAAGGGAGTCAAAGGAAAAGTAAGAGGAAAGCTTGAGGTGCAAGGTAGTGAACTTACCTATTGTCATTGCTTGATGTGGTATGCTTGTGTGTTGCCGTGTACATGTTATTTGCATGTTGTTGTGACATGTTTTAGCTGCTGTAATTGCTATTCATGATGAGTAGATTATGTCTCCATGGCCATGCATCAAGAAGTTAGCTTTGAGCATGCTAGTATTTCACTAATTAACAAGAGAATAAACAAGTTGCGTGTAGTGCATTAGCATCCATCTAGCATGATTATGTGGTATTGTTTGCTACTGAGATTCCCCCGAATCTCACCCCCTCCCTAACCAACCATTTAGGTCAATCAATGATGGGCACTAATGGCATGAGAAGCAAGGAGAAGAAGTGGAGAATTATTAATGCAAATGATTGATATGAAAATTCAATGTATAATTCTCCTATGCTGTAAATTATGTTATGAATGCTATTACTTCAATGTATATGCTTAGGATGTTTATGGCATGAATGAAAGTATATGAGTATGAATGAGAAAGATTAAGCCCATGCTATGTATGTCAAAGAAATAAAAAGAATTGAAG
This sequence comes from Neltuma alba, assembly GCF_004799145.2. Lineage (NCBI taxonomy): Eukaryota > Viridiplantae > Streptophyta > Magnoliopsida > Fabales > Fabaceae > Neltuma > Neltuma alba. The sequence goes on from NW_021635282.1 coordinate 238,013, forward strand.
TAAGGAGATATTAAAGGATAAAACGTAGGTCCTGAAGCAGTTAGTTTTGAGCTTCATTTTGACCTACCAAATGAATGTGTTAAATCACGAGATTTGGTAGACTTATAGTGCACATCCCAAGATTCAAAATGAGTGGTAAATCACCTCATTTGGATGTGTATACGAAGAGATATGAATTTTCAAAGTTAAGGCGCAGAATCTGGAAAGTCCAGATTTTACCAAATGAATAGTAATTTTAATCCAATAAACTGTACGTTTTCCATGAGGATGAGTTCAGTTGAGTATTTTTCCCTTAAAGACCATTGAAAGAGCTTTCCGTAAAATTTTGGAACACCTCCATACGATATTTCTAGAATTAGTTATGATTTTCCAAAGTTGGACCTGTAATCTGAAAACTGGACAGTGAACAGTAATATTCCGAAAATTAACGTCCAAATTGAAATTTTTAAGTTTAAGACCATCCAAAGTGGTCTGGAATGGGTCTAAATGAATGCTAAGGTACTATATAAGTAAGGTGTGACACAAGTGATCGATAATAGATGAAGTATAGACAAAGTATTTTTAGTCACGAAATTACTTCTGATTTTTGTGCAAGGTTTATTCTTTTAAAGTTGTATGTCTTCGTTGACTTTTTAAAGAGAATGATTTGATCATTTTAGGCTAAGAAAAGCTTGAAGATGAAATGAAAGCATACCTTCAGAAAGAACATTGTAAAGAATTATTGAAGAGATGAATGGATGCATTAATTGAATAAATGATCGATAATCACTTGATGAAAGAGCTCATCGATTAATCTGAGTTATCATGGGAAAGCATTTTTAAACACAATGATATGAAACTTGATTGATCAAGCTTTGATGAAACAAGCGATCTGAAAATAGTTCTAAATGACTGGGACAAATATTGTAGAAGAACATGTTGATGATTGATTAAATGATCGATGAAACAATAATCAATTACATGATCGATCGTTGTTAGTAAAAGCTAGAATTAGAATAAATCAGAGAGTAGCTTGATTGAATAGATTATCGATTAATCAGAGGGGCTTTGTCAAACAATGTTAAAGTAAGTCATCGATAGACCAATGATCGATAAAGTGATTGAAAATCCATAAACTATTTTAAACAGCACGTGAGTCAACGAAACTTACCCATTATCTAAGTCATTATTGATTATCTCTTGATTGATAAGATGATCAATTATCCTTATGTTATTAGTGAGAAAGTTAAACCCTTTTTCTTGACAGCTTATCGATCATTCAATTATCCATCAGGTGATCGATAATTTCTTGAAAAACCTTCTATTCAACAAATTCTATCAATGATCAAACAGGTGATCGATCAACCTATTTAGCTAGCAAGTTTTCTAGCAAGGTGACTTATCTAACACGTGGTTGATAAAACTTAACAGTATATGGTCACATAATACGTTGATAATTATCTAGTTAATCGAACAATTGATCGATTAACATGACAGTTCATGCAAAGAAACTTAAATGCTTATTTTGTTATCATCAAAACCTTAAATCTAACAATCAGGATGAAGATCATTGCATGTAGCTTAGCTTATGTGTATCAAGCACATCCATGCCTGCCTTTGACAATTTTTTTAAGTCCTCAATCAAAGGTTCCAAGTGGACATCAATATTATTTCTCGGCTGTTTTAGCCCTGAAATCATCATAGACAGCTTCATATACTAGCATTTCTTGCCTAACCAAGAAGGTAAGCTGTAAATCACTAGCAGAACTGACCATGTACTATGCGTTATTCAGAATACCATAAGAATTGATTCCATCCGTATAAAGCCCAAGATGAAGGTTTTTTGGATCACTACCGAATTTTGAAAATAGTTCATTTATTTTCTTCCACTAAGAAGAATCCACAGGATGCTAGAGATATTTTTCATCTGATATTTTATCATCAAAATGCCATGCCAACTTTTTTTGCCTCAATTGCATTAGTTAAAAAATGTTTAAATTGTGATATTATCGAAAGATACTATAATACCTTTCAAAGGTTGCCCCTTAGTAGTCTCATTAACATCACCATCACGACCCATGCTCTTATTCACTTTGTGTAGTGAAGTTTTACATTTTGGACACTCATCTATGACAAGATTTTCTTTGCTTCATACACACTGTTGGGAAGAATATTATCAACTGGAAGCATATCACTCAACAATTGAAGTAACTCAATAAAACTCTTATCAGTCCATCTATTAGCTTTCTTTAAATTAAATAATTTCAACATAGCTATCAACTCCGTATACTTAGAACACCTAGGATATAAAGCTATCTTTGCATCACTCTATAAACTGTCATTTATAATGTGATCACGCAAAGAATTCTATTCCAATATCATGAATCATATTACTCATTCTATCATTTAAGTGACCCACAACTTTCTCTTCTTCCACACCGATGGCGTTGTTCCTCTTTCATCATGCCATATCCATCTTTTATACCCAAGGTTCATGCCCTCAAAAAATAAGTGATCCCTTGTATCAGTAATAGTCAATTGTCTCTCATTTGAACAATTGACACAGGGGAAAAATACTTTCTTTTTTTCTCGTAAGCAATCTTTTTAGGAAATTTAATAAATTGTTATACCTTTTTCTTATATTTGTTACTTGTTCTCAGAGCACTCATCCAACTATGATCCATTATATTAATACACAAGCAATTCTAAATAATTTAATTCAAGACTAATATCAACAGTATTTTAATTCAATTCAGCTTAATTTCAAGAAAATTAAAGCAATTCCAAACTAATTGAAACATCAAACAAAATTATCCCTCGCAACAATCCAAACTTGCAAAATATGCCTTACAAATTTTGAAAAAATTTTGACAGAGTTTTCCCTTAAAAGTAACGTATCCAAGAATTTCAACAATAAATCAATTCAGCCTAATTTCAACAAAAATTGATTCAAGAGACTTGAGATTAATTTCAACAATTTAACTAGCAAATTGAGCAATAAAAAAAAATATAAGACTTTGTACAAGAAATAAAAGATTACGTACAATATTTATTAAGTTAATATCCAATTCAAGCTTCCTTTCAATATAATTTGAAGCACTCCCACAACACTAACTACATATAATGTTATCAAAATTATAGCTCAAATCAACAATCAACAATCTATTCCAAAAAAATTTAAAAAGAAATACCATATTCTTAACCAACGCGCCCACACATATATATATTTATATTTATTCAATTACATTGCCCAACCTATTCAATAGCTCTCCAAAACTTGACATGAAGATTAACTATATATCTTATTCTAACCAAAGTTATCTCTGTAACTACCAACATTACTTTAACCTATATATTACATGATAAACATCATTAATATTAATAACATCATCTACTCTTTTCGAGGAATAAAATTTACCATAATTTATCATCAATCATTTTTTCTAAATAAAGAAAACACATTTGCTTCTATGAGAAAATGATTATCTAGCTCACCAACTTATTCAATCTAACCATTGTTTCTAGCTCAAATTTTTATATACGTAGGCATTTCATTAAAAACCCACAGTGTTACAATAAAATCTCTAAAATCAACCTTTGAACATAATGCATAACTACAAATTCTAACAAGTCCAAGAGCAATAACATAAGTTATAAACCACCAGTCCTTCCACCTAGGAAGCCAAGCACCAAAATGAAGATTCCAATAAGTTGAAGCAAATGATCCATGACAAGCTGAAGCAAATGACGACCCATTATGTGCTAAAGCAGCAACAACAAGCAAGGAGAAGGACACCCACTACAGCAATAGCGAGCGAGGCCCACGCCCACAGTGAGCCAAACCCAAAGCGTGCAAGACCCATGACGTGTGAGAAGGAAAGATGGAAAGGGAAGGGGAGAAAGAGAGAGGAAAGGGAACAAGCTGAAAATGAAAGAGGGAAAAGAAAGGTGAACCCATGATGATAGGGAGAAGGAAAGAGGGAAAAGGAAGGAAAAGAGTTGCAGATCTGAAATGGTCGAATGAAGGAGGGGGAGCTGAAATTTTTTTTTAGAAAAAGGGCCCATAATCTTTTGGCGCTAACCAGATGAGTATGGGCTCATATGCTCGTTTGTTCAAGTTCACCATACGAGTATTCCTTATATAATCATCTGGTCAGCCCAACCAGACGAGTGTATGAGAAATAATGCTGAAATTAAACAGTTCTTATAGGATCATATATGGGTAATTAAAAAGCAAAAACTTAGTAGCAGTAGTAGGATTATATATAGACACAGACAAACATCTATTTGTAAAATAATGAACATATAGAAACCAAGATCTTTTCGCTAACATAGAAACTTAGTTCTAAATAATTTTTCACTCGGTGGTCTTCATCTTCATTCATAGACTGATGGGAATTTTGATCATATACATTCTTGCATTACATGCATATATTAAAGTAGAAAGTGATACAAAACCAACAACTTCTAGTTGGCTTGAGAAAATTCAAAGAATTCAATATAAGCCAACCCCACACTGTTATTTCCATCTATGTTTCTCTCACACTCAATGACGTCATGTGGGTTGATCAATACACAAGTATCCATACGAATCTAACACTATAAAATAGTGACACAGAATTATGAACCTCAACGTAGTTGATTAAGGAGAAAAACCTATTATTTATTGACAATACGATGTCACCCTTAATTGTATAATCTTTATCTCGCAGTTCTCTAAATTTTCCTGCATGCTCTGCTCTCTTATGAAATTTAGCCCTACTTTATCTCTTGTGCAAAGAATCTCATTTTGACGTAACTTCCATTATTCATTCTCCTTGTGCTTCGTTTTTCTTGTCATTCCCTTGATACAATATGTGAGTCCCAATTCAGCGAGTCGTAAGTGAACTGTGTTTTATAAGTTAAAGAGTCTTTCACATCCAACATATTAGTATTTTGGGATGGTTAGAAAAGGCCTTTCACAGCAGTTAAAATAGAATTTTCACAGCGGTTTTAGTGGTAGCATCTACATAATAAATTAGAAGATTTCCAAGTAAAGATTCGTTTTTTTAACAAGCTTAACTTGTTATTTTCAGTTACAAATTTGTTAAACTCATATACTAAACTAATTATTTTTAAGTCAACACTTGTTATTTTAACTAAATTAACTTGTTATTTTCAATTACAAACGTGTTAAATCCACGTAGTGAACTGGCTATTTTCAAGTTAACGCATTTTATTTCAACTAAGTTAACTTGTTATTTCCAAATAAAACTTATTAAATTCATACATTGAACTTGTTATTTTTAAGTAAAAGAGATTGCCATTTCAACTAACACGTTATTTTTAACTACAAACTTGTTTAGTTGAAATAATAAGTCTTTACCTGAATGAAAGTAACAACAGTCTTATGGTTAATAACAAAAAACCAATATAGCCATGACAAGAACTATTTTTATAATATAAAAAAAAATTCTTCACTGCTAGTATAGCAAATCCCAATAAAATATTCTCCGTCATCCCAAAACCAGTATTATTTAAAAAAGTGAAATAGTTACGTGAGACATATCCTCATTGCATCTCAAAAATAGTGCAATTAAATAGTCTAATGCAAAATGGATGGGTCTATATAAATGCATGTCATTATATTGGAATCGTCGTCATTTAACATTTGAAATAATACATAATCTAAACACTAATAATGCGTATTGTACAAAAAAACATGTGATTAGTAGTGACAGAATTTAAGAACAGAATTTTTATTTATAGACATAATCCAATTAGTCATGAAACCTCTCAAAAGCTGCCACATGTTTCTTGACACCTCATCTTCAGTCACCACCATAAAATTCTCCTGAAACGTGACTTCTCCATAAATCAAACAGTCAACCTCGTGCACATGCTTGAGCCTTTCTTGGTTGAGCTACAATGAATTTACAGTCCTCTAAGACAAAATTAATTATATATACTAATCTTTTATCCAAATAATTATATATAGATAAATATTATTAAAAATTAAAAATAAATTATATGATAATTTTAATTTTAACAAAATAGTATGACAAAATAATGTTTAAATATTGATACTACTTTTTATTTTTTAAATTTTATTGTGTTCAAAAATTATTTTTAACATAATATTAATTTCAAATGAATTTTTTTATTTTAAATCATAAATAAGTTCTTCATGAATCTAGTTTATTTTTTAATTTCATTTTTATTTTTAATTAACATTTATTAGATATATAATTTAATTATGTATTCTATTACATTATATTATATTATCTATTTTCCTTTTATATATTGGAAGAAAAGCATTTATAATTAGTAGAAATATAATTATTTTAAAAAATAACCATTATAATTTCTTTCTTAAGAAACCTTTGTATATACCATTTGTCTTTGTTTTGAAGACTGAAATCAATCTATATAATGAGTTATTAATTATATCATGGTCAAGTTTTATTATTTTATCATTCAAATTCAAAATTTACTTTAACAACAGTTTCAACATTAGTTAGGTCTATAATCATAAATGAAGGTGTTCATATAAATACATTTATCGATTTTGAATTTTATCACATATTAATCTTTTAATATATTGTTTATATACTACAATTATTTTTTTCTTATATCAATTTATTTTCAAAATTTATTAATAGGAAAATATTTAGGACAAATTACTTACATCCATTATGTCAAGTTCTCTAATTATATATGACCATTACATGATAGTCTTCTATAAAAACTGAAGCATATTTTATTTTTTAATATTTTTTATCTTTATATATATAAAGGGGATAGTGCACCTTTTACAAAATATATTTTTAAAAAATAAAAATAGAAAACACAAAATATATAAGCTAATACTAAAAAAGCATAAAATAAAAGTTAAAACAACCGCTAACATATAACTCCCTCTCTTCATCGTCATTTTTGTCCAAGGTAGGGGAGGAAGCATTAGAATTCATGTTGCATTCAACATCATTATGGTACAAAATGAGGTTGAATTTCTGATTGAGGTCATGTACGTACAAGGCCAGCCTACACATAACATGTAAGGCGGTCATCAAGTAGGGGAGCAGGGTTCTCTGGTAGAGGAGGGGTGGTGGAGGTAGCGGAGGAGGGGCAAGAGCAGCGAGGGTGGTAGACGATGCTACTAGTAAGGAGGATAAATGGTAAGAGATCTCTATCGTTGAACCACTATGAGGTAGTGAGAAAGTGATTTTAGTTTTTGGTATGAAAGGAAAGGTGGGATGAGGGTTTTAAATAGAATAAACACTCCCAGTTGGATAATCATCATTAGCGCCTTTACTTTTGCAAAAACTTTAATTTATTATCAACAACAAAAGTTGATAGTTTTGTAATAAAACCATCACGCGTTTTTAACTAATATGTGCAGGTTGCGATTGTCACCATCGCATGTTTGCTAGTGCGATGTGCGCCATAGATGGTCGTCTATGGATTTAACAGTCACATATCGAATGACATATATTTGAATATTTGCAATAGTGATTGCTAGTGACTAACAACTAAAACCAATCCTGATCACAATATTTACTCTGACTTCAATAGTAAAAGAAATAAAGATCAATGTCATTCGTACTTGACTTCATTGCTAAAACACATTTATGCATCATTAATTCACAATGTTTTAAGGATCAGATATATAAAAATCTGTCATTTCACAAGCATTATAGCATTATAAGAGCATTATCATGTATGACGGTCATGATTTTCAACGAGCTTCAACCACAGTAGTGCTCATCTCATTTACTGAATTAACCCCTTCAATGACTGATGGATTTGAATCATCACAATCAGTTTTCTTGAAAAGAAATGCTGGCTTCTTTGGAGGAGGAAGAGTTGAGTCATTATCCAACATGGAAATAACTTCTAACATAGTAGGCCTATCTGTTGCGTATTCTTGCACACATAAAAGCCCAATCTGGATGCATTTCTGAACTGCATTTTCAAGGCATGTTTCACCTAGTAATGATGGATCAACAATCTCCACAGCTCTACTCTCTCTCCAAAGGTTCCAAATCTGAATCAATTGAACTTATTAGATAGTTATACCATTACTAAAGAGCAAACTTACCTCAAGTTCATTATTTGTACTTACATGTCCAACCAAAGTAGAAGTAATGTCATTATAATGACCACTATTCTTTCTGCCAGTAACAATCTCCAAAAGTAAAATTCCAAAGCTATATGCATCCGATTTTATTGAGAAAATTCCTTCCATTGCATATTCAGGCGACATATAACCACTGTAAAAGATTATAGAAATTTGAAAATAATTATGTCAACTAAAGATGCTTAAACTAGTAAGTATCTGAATTGTATGTTTTATTGTTATTTTTAGTATATTATCAAAAGAATGTATTTTCTTTCATTGGGGCATCAATCGCAAACCTATCTAGCCCGTATTGAGATGTTATTTGGTCATCTTGGAGAATGGATTTGCAATTAGCATCGAAATTTGCATGATTAAGATATAAATATTATATTAATTAATGATATATAGAAAATCATTCCAGCTAAATACTTAATTAGTAGTTTAGTTTTTGCTAGTACTTTTCATACTTGTGGAAACTAGCTGTGCGTGTGTAATGCAATGCTAGGAAACTATAGTGAAATGCTATATATAGTTGAGCACTTACTAGGTTCCAACAATACGGTTTGTATTTGCTTCAGTTTGGTCTCCACCAAATATTCTTGCCATGCCAAAATCTGCAATTTTGGGATTCATTGTAGAATCTAACAAAACATTGCTGGCCTTTAAGTCTCTATGAATTATTCTTAATCTTGAATCTTGATGAAGATATAAAATTCCTCTTGCAACTCCACAAATGATGCCAAATCTTTTTCTCCAGTCTAGTTGTAGTTTTTTTGCTTGATCTGCATAAAAGTTGCAAATTATGTATTAAAAGTGAAGAATATTGCTTGATCATCACTTACTTCATTTTCTAAAATTGAAAATTTTGGCAATAACTTGTATATGTAAAAAAACTAAATGATGAGAAGACACACCAAAAATGAATGAGTCCAAGCTTTTGTTTGGCAAATATTCATATATCAACATCTTCTCTTCTCCATCCACGCAACAACCTAGGATCCTTACAAGATTCCTATGTTGGAGCTTTGCAATTAAAGTAACCTCATTTCTGAATTCTTCAACGCCCTGTCCAGAATACTTTGATAGCCTCTTAACTGCTATTTCCATTCCATCTTTGAGTTGACCCTAGCATCAAAATCCATGATTAATTCATGAATGCGTACATTTTATCTTTGTTGCATAAAACCCTAATAATGTCAAAACAATGTTGATCCAATTTATGGAATTAGAGACTAGTTGTCTAGTTACGTAGAACAGATACCTTATATACAGAACCAAAACCACCTCGTCCAAGCATTTTAGTGTCTGAGAAATTGTTTGTTGCCTCAACTATGTCCTTTAGATCAAAGAGGGTTAAATCGGAATTGTCTGCTCCATCAAACAAATCGCTTTCGTGCATTCTTTTTGCTGTGCAAAAAAACAAAAATTAAAACAATTGTAAGAGAGCAGTTGTAATATGGGCTATTAAGTACTTTAGATTGAAAAGGAGACAAACCATCTAGTAAGTTTACCTTAAGAACTTTATTTTGTGGGAAAATTGATAAAAAATAAACCTTACCTTGATTCTTATTCTTTACAAACCAATACACAAAGGAGATTGCCAGGAACGTTGTCAAGCAAATAGAAATGACTACTAGTGTCACCATCCCCTTCTTGCCAAGAGAACCATAATGCTTCCTTTCATCTTTAGCTGTAGACAAGAGCACAAAGGGGAATATATGTTCAAACAAATTCAAACCCAAAGTGACTTGAAAATGAGTTATACCAAAAAAAAAATTATATAGTCTTAAACTGCATCTTTTTTCATGATGGTGCTTTTGAGAGCTTCTAGTATATTAACTGTTGGCAGTAATATCATTCAACTTTAAGTGTGCCTCCAAAACTTACTATAAGTTTAGTTGAGAATCAGTCAGATTTAGAGGTCATCCTAGCTTTGTGATAAATAATAATTATCTGGTCGAAGGAATTAGTTAAATGAATATATTTTCTTTAGCATTGTAAAAATTATACTTCTTACAATAAAACACTGGATATTTTTGTGGTTGATAAAGCTCTCAAAATGGGAACAATATGATTGATTCTATTCATTCAAAGGTCATTAATTCACTAACTCAAATTAAATCATTAATTCAAAAACGAAAGTACGAAACTATATATGTTTCGGAAAATGGCCTTGTACCTACAGTGGCACTAGGCACTTCCCATTAAGTATCTCTTAAGTACTACAATATGGTGTAGTAGTCCCATGATATGTTTCCTTTAATTTCATCCTTCAAGTCAAATATTATTTTTACTAATTCAGTTTGTTTAATCCTGCTGCCATTTTTCATAGACCCCATTTAATGATAAATCATATTTTTGAAAAATAGATTAAATGTGTATTTTTAAAGTTTATAGATGAACAAAATTAATTTTATAAAATAAATAAAATATTACTCCATAACGATATTTTTTTTTTAATCAGTACTCCATAACGATATTGATTACTTTCCTAAGATTAAGGAAATTAGTTACAACCAGTTAAATAAAAAAAAGATTTAAATTTTTTTTAGAAATTATCCTTAAGCAAATTATGGATATTTAAAAGAGAAAGGAACATTTTTATAAAAGAATCAAATCTGTGTTATTAAATTTTGTAAATAATGATGAAACCATGGTTTTGGAATCCAAACCATGGTTTAGGTCCCAAATTTGCCAAACGGGAGGGAATAACAAACTGCAATTTTGGGCTCAAAACCATGGTTTCAGAAGAAGTGATTGGAGAGTATAATTGTACCTGTCAGAGTAGATCTCAACAATAATATGACTTTAACACCTCTCAATTATTTTTATAAACATATTTAATCTTATATTTTATAAATATATACACATATTAATTATTTATTAATTACATTATCTTATATATTATTAATTATGTTGGTAAAAAATATATTATTAACAATTTTATTGATTCAAATTAAAATATATTATAAAATCTATCTTTTATGTAATTATCATATTAAATTATACCTTTTTTAGTAATTTACACATATAAAAGTGTTTGTGATAACAACTATTCAAATACACTTTATCTGAATCACTTTTTCGCAAAATCTATTTTTCACAAAATCTATTTTTCAAAGAATCTATTTCAGAAGCTATTCTCCAAACTATGAGGTTTAGTTTCATGCAAACACCCCCTAATAGTCTTATATTAAGGTTCAATATGTAAAATATTATAAATAAAACAAGAACAGTAAGTTTAACAAACAAATTATATATTTTTAAGTCACTAAAATATATATATATATATATATTTGATCCTCTAAGTTTAAACCAAGTTTCAATATAATTCTTTAAATTTACAAAGTGTATTTTTAGCCCCTTAATCTTAATACTGTTAGTCTACTTTAAAAAAAAATGATGACTCATCAAATTTACGTAGTGATTCTACAATCAAATGTTGACAAACTATGCTTAAATAATTTTAAAAACTAGAAATGATTATATTAAATAGTTTTTTTTTTTGTTTTACCTTGATTATATTGGAGTTAAAACTTAGCGCATCTTTTGTCAACATTTAATTATAGAGTGACCATCTAAATTTTCTAAGTTTACATTTTTTGTTAAATGAGATTAACCATGTTAAGATTTAAAAAAAACTAAAAATACACTTCATAAACTTAAGAATATGTTTGGTACGATGAATTTGGGAGCTACGGGAGGGATTCCCTCCACCCCCTCCTGGCAAGATGAAATTTGTAGGAGGCCTCTGATCCAAAATTAAAAACTTAAAAGATCAAAAGTATATTTTAACTTTTTTAATTTTAAAAATTATTAATAATTTGCTTTCATTATTTTCATAGTCTCACCCAACCCTCACTCTTCCTTTAATACACAAACACACACACACACACACGATACTAAGCATGATGATTTTCTTTTTCACTCTTGATAGCAAAAACAAAAAAGAAGTGAAGTAAAGAACGTACCCAATTCTTCCGCATCCACACGGACGTACAAATCTTGCCCCACGCTGTCAAATGCTCTGATGTCTTCCATATCAGCATGCCACGTCAAGCACCCGCTTTGTTTAACCTCATCCACATTCGTATATGCTAGACACGAACAATCCCTCAAGCACTTTTCCTCGCAACCTTTCAAGCTTATACTCTCACTCTTATCTGCACGTGCCTTTGATGTATCTGGCACCTTCACACGTGCCACTTTCACAAAGCCTTCCCCACTTTTACATATGGACACATTCTTCTTCCTCATGCACCCGCTCGATCCATTTCTCATATTCCACTCTTGCGGGTTCACGGGTTCGAATCCGGGCAAGCACACGCATTCGAACTTGTCCCCGTTATACGGGTCACAGTTACTATTTGACCCACAGTGAGCATAGTGGTCACAATCCTCTCTTGGACCGTACAATGTTTGGGTCCATTTATTCTCGTTAACTTGCCAAATATTTCGTAAATAATAACCACTATTGTTTATCACAATTCTTAAGAAGACTGAAGGGTCCATGACTCGGGTCATGTAGCTAACTTCATTGGCATTGTCAATATAGGTGATGTTGAAGATGTTAGTCATCAGAGGTATACCACTCCATCTTTGACCCGTCCAAGATCCGGCTCGCCAAAACGGAGCCCCGTTTTTATAAATGAACATTTGAGGATAACCTGTTGGGTTGATCATCCGAGTCGCGTTCCCTAATCCTGGGTCGTCTGGGGATTTCCATGATGTAAGGAACCGATTGAAACCAGTTTTCCGATCCACCCCCATTTTCATGTACGAAAGCAATGTATCACTAGGATAGTCAAAACTCTGCCATACAACCTTCGATCTTCTTCCTTCATTTCTGATTAAAACCAAGTTTCCAGTTTCTTGAAGCTCAGCAAAGGTATGACTAAAAGATGAGATTGAAACGTCGGAAGACCAAATGGGGCTGTTTCTGTTTAAACTAGTATCATTGTAAACGAGAATGATGTTTCCATACGTATCAATCGACAAAACTCCAGAAGTATTATAAAGAGGATTCTGTCTATTAGCAACCCACACAACAGCTGGTTCAGAGGACTTATTATACCATATTCCAACGTAGCGCTTTCTTGAATTGTTGCCAGGGGTGAAGAAACCGAGGCCAAAGGTTCCTCCATCTGAGAGCAAAACGTCGCCGTCTTTAAGGGATTGGCTTGGGGTTATTCTGTGAAGGGAGTGACAAGAAGAATGAAGCACCAAGAGAAGGAACAATGGGATATTTATCAGAATTAGCTCTTTTGAAGTATAGAACTTCATGGTGATGATGGTAACGGAGGAGTAAAAGATAGAGCTGGGTTAACATTCTTAAGTCAGTTATATACAGCTGAATTATGTGGGTTGTCAAAAAGGCATACAGAGTTGCTTAAGGTGACCGCAACAACTGAGGTCAACAATATTAATGGTGATTGTGATGAAGTGTGATCGAGACACAAGAAGAAATAATGGTGTGAGACTATTCAAAGTCTTTGGTCATGATCTTGCCAAAAGCAAAAGCCGTTGGTTTATTCCTGACGGCACTATATTTGTTTATGTTCCAATAAAATTTCCACAGAAACGATCTTTGCGCTATTTGAGAAAAATATCTATTGACGACCAACAACTACTACTTTGACAAGGGCCGTGTCTTTCTTTCTTGGGAGAATTAGAACCAAATAATATTTATTTTAGAACCAAATAATATTTATTTTAGAGGATCATAAAAATCGTAATTTTTTAAAAAGACCAGAAATTAAAATATTATTTTGAAAAGACTAAATTGCCCATAACTAGACTTCCTATGTTCTCTCTTACCTCATCTCAGTTCTTTTTTTTTCCCCCAATAAAATCTCAATTATTTGACAATTAGTGAGCTTTCCTATTTTTCATCAACCGTTACATTCTACTCTACACAGAATTGAAAAATTATTGGGAGTCATTGATGATAAAGGTTTTCAACATTTGGAAATTCCTGTAATCCATTCATATATTTGTAATTATTTTTATGTTCTGCACTTAAGAAACCGGCATATTCTCTAGATATTGATTAATAGGTATATACCACTTTAGTCCTTATTATTTGTCAATTATAAGAATTTCTCACATATTAAGAAAAGTATTGAATGGATAAAATCTTTCACTTTCACTCTTAAAGAGAGTATTAAATACTAATATATTTTCTGTCACTTGTTCCCTCTTTCTTCATCTTTACTATAATTAATAAGACAGAATTGAAAATAAAACATAAAAGAGGTGCGAGGGTAAAAAGGACCAAAATCCCTTCTTACAAGTAATAAAATATAAATAATAAGGAGTGGTATGTGTTTTAGCAACTTATCTTTATTTTATTCATCCACTTTGACTAGTGTATGGCTATATTAAGAATCAACGTAGCTGGTGGATAATTTAGCAGCAAAGTTTGACTTCGGACTGTGATTGACAAATGGTTTTAAATGTTCTCATTTGCGACAAGGAAAGTTGAAGATCTTCCAAGAATAATGCTATTAATAATTGCAAATTCTGAGCATGAACAACAGAAAGAGTTATGTAGTCCTCCGCCTTTTTTTATAAATAACAACTATCATCCCACTTTTGTCTTTAAATATAAATAACATTTACAAGTTGTTTTAAATTTTTGTAACAAATACTTATTTTACCCTCATTAATTACTTATTTTAATACCCAATATATTTGTTATCTTATTTTTCAAACCATCATTTCTCTCTATCCACATTCTTTCATAAATAAGGGTATTTTGGAGAAAGAATTTCTTATTTCTATCTATTTATTGTCTTTAACTAATTTTTTGATCTACGTGATAGAATACAATTTGCTTATAAAAAGGGACAGGAGAGCATATAATAAAGCCTTGTTAGGGACGCTCCAACTTTCTGAAAAACTCATGGGGAAAATAATATAAGGAAGGAAAGAAACAACTACTACCACATGAATGGCGGAAAAATCGTGTACAGAAATGAAAATGTGACGGGGGTAATTTGATATTTTAAATTTTGGTCCTTTTAAATAATTTTATTTTCTATGATCCTCTTTAATCAATATTTTTTTATAGGTTGTCTATTCTAATTATCTCTTCTTTTTTTCTTTCTTTGTTTTTTCCTTATTAGAAAGATTTTATGTAACTTGTAGTTTATCTGTCCTCTTGTTATTCTTCCAAGCATTTGGAAAATCATACTTATCATCAATGTGGATTGACTTGTATAACCTACCTTTCTCTGCCACGAGGAATAACAATCCAGAAAGACACCAATAACGTAAACGACTGTTGTACACAGCAACTAAAAAAGTCCAACTACTTTTGACAATATCAAACAAGGCCACACCACCCATATGACATGGAATGGGAAATAACTAGTCCCGTTTCGTCCAGTATTAAAAATAAGAGATAAAAATTATGATTATAATTAAAAAATTATGAAAATAATATTTAGTTTGAGTAATTACTTGTTATATGGGATTAGATAAACTCATAGAGATGGGATTAGAAAATATCACTTCTTCCTATGGTATTCCCTAATTCCACATACATAGGTTTGGCTAATGTCATATAACAAGCAATCTCTTATGTTAAATACTTTTTTAAATGATTTTCCCAATTCCGGCACTCGTCTTTTTTGGGCTGAAGCATCAAAAGTTTGAATCAACTATCATAATGCTAAATTATTAATTTTACAATTTTCGTTGATATTTTTAGTTTATTCACTTTTTTGTGTGTACTATTCTTTTTTTTTTCACGGTTCTCTTCCCAATCTCAATTTTCTTTTGAATACATTTGGATATCGAATGGTCCTGATTTCATTACAGTAATGAGCAAGTGTATAGTGCTCATCACTATGATGGATACCAAATGAGGACTGCTTATTGTTTTGGGTAAGAAATTAAGACCTAGTGTACGTTTATGCAAATAAGAAAGTCCCACCTTTTTTTGGTTAAAAAAAAAAAAAGGTGAATTAGGTCCTAGGAGCTTATTAGGACTAGAGCATGTAGCTAGGCGAGTTGGGTTTTGAGAGCTTATTAAGGCTAAGGCCCTCTATTCTGAAAAAACGCTTATAAAAATACTTAGAAATCACCCACCTATAAGGTCTTAACATTGGCATTGAGATTTGAACTTACGACCTTATGGGTTATGAGTTAACTTCTTATCAATTGGACTAATTTTTGTTGGTGTGTATTATCTAACGTGTTTAATATTTTTTTTCCCTAATCTACACATACAAGAATTGAGAAATTTATAGCCTTTTGGAAATGTAAAGGACCAATTCATTATAATTAACATAGCATGAAAATCCAACACTTTATTATGCACAGTTTAATTAATGTTTTTATCTAGATATCACTCTTTTTAGAGTTATATATATATGTGAATATTTTTGTATATATTAATTAAATTTTATTATTCTAAATGACTACTTTGACTCTGGGTTTACTCAATTTAATTCATTGGTTCCTAAACTATTGTCTCAACTACTAATTTGGTTCTCAATATCCTAATAATTAATGTTATAATACAATTTAAAACATAATTTAAAAATATGTAATTTTACAATAAATTTAATGACTTACACTTTTGGCCGTTGTTTTTCCCCCCTTTATAGTTAAACTAAATTTACATTTTGAATCAAAAGGAATAGTTAATAGATTTGTGGTTACATGAAAATTTCACTGTAAGTGAGAAGTTATAAATTTAATTTAACTTATAATCTCATGTTATTGGTGCCTATACCTCTAAATTCCCCCCCCCCCAAAAAAAACAGAGGGAGTAAGTCTTTGCTGCTGACCAAGGCGTTGGAGGGAGCAACATGTTGTCACGGTACCGCCCTGAACCCATCCTAAGGCACTCAATAATTATTATATCTCTGATGGTAAATATAAAGTTTAGTTTTTAGTTCAATTTAACTATAAACTGGATGTTTTTGTTAAGAATAAGAGGTAATGTTATTTATTTCTAGGCGTGAGGCTACATCACACTTGTTTACATCGAGTGCTGGTGTATTTGGGTTATTGGAATTAAGCCTAGCCAAGTATTGTAACTAATGAGTAACAACAGTTAGCTTCAAAATGTGACTCTCCCCTAAAGTGGGAGTTTTCTCTCTCCTATGTGAGAGCAAGTTACGATAGTTATCGTCATGTTTGTAACTTCTTGTTTCATTGTCTACTATGGCGGTGAAGGAGAGTTCCCTGAGTATCATCCGTCACCCATTACGGCAAAGCTGTAAAGAGTGGCTTCTCAATCATATATTGTGAAAGAGAAGTGTAGTGAGGATCAGGCATTAGAAGGTATGGTGGTGTTAGAGGTTGGAGAAAGCTCGAAGAAGAGAGGATGGGACAACAAGAATAATAATCTTGAAGTTGATTTGGTATGGAGGAAGAAAGAGAAGAAGAGGTTTGGGGTGATATTTTGATCGATAAGATAATTATAGAGAAGGATCTGAATGTCACTACCACATTTCAGATGATCAGAAACGTTAGAGCGTAGAGAATAAAGAGGATCTGGAAATTATTGAAGTTGATTGAAAAACTTTTGTATTTGAATTCAAATACAAAGATGATTATAAAAGAATCCTATGGGTAGACCCTGGTCAATTAATGGATGGCTATTAAACATCTAGAGGTGGGAGAAGGATATGGTTTATAGCGAAGTGAATTTTAATTATGTGTCCCTTTTGGATTCAATTTCAAGATCTACCACTGGCTATAATGGATGTCAAAAAGGCAATAAAACTAGGGTCAAAGATTGGCAATGCTATGTTGGTAGATAGTCCGAAGTGTGATGGTTTGTTGACTAGTAAAGTTTTGTATGCTCGAGTAAATATTGATTTAAGGAAGCCTCTAGTGATTGGATTGCGGACTCTTAGACTTAATAAAAGGATCCTATAGGGATTAAAGTGAGATATGAAAGACCCTAGAATATGTGTTTTGCTTGCGACAGACTTGGGCATGACCTTGGAGGTTGTATTTTTAAAGGGAATGAAGGATTTGTTTCTACAGAATATGGCAATTGGCTAGGAGTTCAGGCTGTAAGAAGAATAGATGAGATTGTGGTGATTTGTAATGATAGTTAGGAAGAGGTTGAAGGTATGATGATGTATAGAAGGCATGAGAAATAGAAACAAGTTGATTTTCCAAGATTAAAAGAAGAGTTTAGGAAAGAGAATGTTGCGTCTAATAATCCTTAAAATGTGGTAGATAAAAGCAATACTATTGTTGGTAATAATAGTGAAAAGAACCAAGATATTGTAGTGACTAGTGTTAACAATGATGCCAAAGTTGTTCCTTTGAAGGAAGATGAAAAAGTGGCTTTGGCTAGTAATCGAGTAGAGAAGGAAGTTGAAATCTAGACTTTGCCAAAGAATAAAAGCAATGTTTTACGAGCAATTGTGATTTATACAAGTGTTTCTCCTATGTTTGAGATGGTTATAGGGATGAAGAGAATTGGTTTGAAAAGACCATTAGTAGTAGAAGAAGAAGAAATAGGGGATGTAAAGAGAAGAAAGTTGGCTTATGAATGAGAACATGGAAGACAATTAGAAGGTTACTCAAAAGAGAGTTACAAGGAACGGTAGTAGAATTCCTAAGAAACAAATGAGAAGAGTAGGATGTGGTGATGTGAATCGTGATATAGGTAGAGAAGTTTTGAAGGATATTCAGAATGTGAACAAAGTTGTGGTTTTTGAGAATCAAATTGATTTTGAAGTTAAAAATAATACTGAGAGTATTGGTGATTGGCCTAAAAGAGTCACCAGTCACCTAAGCACAATAAGTGTTATCTCATGGAATTGTTAAGGGTTGGGGATTCCCTTGACAATTAAAAATTTGAAGAATATTTGCAAAATGCATAAACCCCTGGTATTGTTCTTAATGGAAACTAAGTGAAAAAAAAAAAAGGAGAGAGAGAGAGAGAGAATAGTAGAGAGGTTGTGGTATGGATGATAGTTTTGTGGTAGATCTTAAAGGTAAGAGTGGAAGTTTGTCTATTAGGTGGTGTAAAGAAGTGAAGGTAGAAGTTTTATGGAATGATAAATATGTGATTCACACCTATGTGGATCATAATAAATTTGATGTTCCTAGGTTCATCTCTTTTGTTTATGCTCCTACCAAAGAAAGAGAAAGGAAGAAGTGTTGGGACAAGTTGAGACAGTTTGTAGGAGGTATGATAGATTCGTGGATGTGTTTAGGGGACTTCAATGACTTAGTTTCTCAAGAGGAGAAACAAGGTGGTAACGTGAGATCAATAAGGAAGATTTTGAACTTTTGACAATTTATTGTTGACTGTGAATTAATTGATTTTGATTTCAAAGGGACGAAATATACATGGTGCAATAAAAGAAAGCAGGAGGGTAATATTAAGTAAAGAATTGATAGGGTGTTTGGAAATGTTGATATGAAGGAGAAGTTTCCAAAGGCTCAGGTTTTCATTTAGAACCCATGAACTTTGATCATACACTATTATTAGTTGATTTGAATTTTAATGGGGCTAAGACCCCAAAAAGTTTCAGAATTGAGCAAATGTAGATTGAACATCTTGATTTTCTGAATATTGTGAAATCTGGTTGCAAGTTGGATAGGGACTTGCGAAGAGATGAGGTTCATGAAGTAATAAGGAGATTGTACAACTGCAAGAAGGCTCTTATTAAATGGAGTACGAGAACTATTCCATATAATAGTAAGATGATAGAGAGTCTACCTAGTCAGCTTGTGGGTTGCTGTGAAAGTAATTTTTCAAATGAAAATATAAGGAGAATAGGAGAAATTGAAGTAGAATTAGAAAGAGTTTGGCATGATGAAGAAGTTTATTGTGGCAAAGATCTCAAATAGCTTGGCTTCAAGCAGGAGATAAGAATTCTAGATTCTTTCATTTTTCTATTATATAAAGAAGACAAAGGAATGTAGTGCTGAAACTGACAAATGAAGATGGGATTTGGACTGAGAAAGACTATGAGATTGCTGATTGTTTTGTTACCTTCTACAAAGATGTTTTTAGAACCTTGGGAGCTAGAAATTTTGATAAGGTACTACAGTATGTAGATTGTTGTGTAATTAAAAATATTAATGATTTGTTATTAACTCCTGTTCGTAGAAAGGAAGTGCATGAATAGTTTTTTAATTAGGAGGAAATAAAGCACTAGGTCATGATGGATTTAATGGAAAATTTTATTAATATTCTTGGCAGGTAATAGAGGAGGAAATTTGGAGGATGGTGGATGGTTTTTTTTTTTAATTTTTTATGGTAGAAGTAATATTGCTTATTTGAATGTACAAATATCACTTTGATTCCTAAATTAGATAGACCGAAAGATGTGAGTCAATATGGACCTATTAGACTTTGTAATTTTGCTTACAAGGTAATTTCTAATAGATTGAAACCTTGGTTGAATGTTTGTGTTTCTATAAACCAGGGTGCATTTGTTGCTGGTAGACAGATCCATGACAATGTAATTATTGCTCATAAGATATTTCACTATTTGAGGAAAAGTAAGAAGGGAAT
Organism: Neltuma alba; assembly: GCF_004799145.2. Taxonomy (NCBI): domain Eukaryota; kingdom Viridiplantae; phylum Streptophyta; class Magnoliopsida; order Fabales; family Fabaceae; genus Neltuma; species Neltuma alba. The sequence goes on from NW_021635282.1 coordinate 258,598, forward strand.
AAAGAGTGAATTTGCAATGAAATTGGACATGAGTAAGGCTTATGATAGGGTGGAATGGGATTTTGTGAAAGCTATTCTGCTTAAATTTGGTTTTCATGAGAAATGGGTAGATTTGATTATGAGATGTATTTTCACTATTAGGTTGAATATTTGCTTATCTGGAAGAAAGGTTGGGGAAATAATTCTAAAGAGAGGGTTCAAACAAGGTGATCCCCTTTCACCTTATATTTTCATATTAGTAGTGGAAGTATTGTCAAGAATGATACATACGGATGTGGAAATTGGCACATTGAAAGGTATTAAGATTACTAATAATTGTCTTGTGCTTTCTCATAACCTTTTTGCTGATGACATTCTCTTCTTTATGAACGTCAAAGAAGCTAATTGCAAAGTTCTTGCTACTTTATTAAAGGATTATTGTGAGGCTTCAGGTCAACAAGTGAATCTGTCTAAATCTGAAACTATTTTCTCTAAAAACATTGTAACTGATGTAGGGGAGAGTGTTTACTCAATTTTAGGTATTAAAGATAAAGAAGAGCCCAGAAAGTATCTTGGTATCCCAAATATTTGGGCGAAAACCAAATAGCAAGCTTTAGCTTACATCAAAAAAAGAGTCAAAAAGAGGGTCAAGGGTTGGAGTAGATGAGTGTTATCACGAGCAGGAAGGGAAATAATGATCAAATAAGTAATTAGTGCAGTTCCCTTATGTCTTATGAGTTGTTTTAAGTTTCAAAAAAAGATTTGTAAGGATCTTGATAATATGATTGCTAGATTCTAGTGGAATAGAGGAGAGGAAGGGATAAAGATTCACTGAAAATCTTGGGAATTGTTAACAGACTCTAAGAAAGAAGGAAGGATGGGTTTTAGAGATTTTGAAATCATTAATGATGCTCTTCTTGCAAAAATGTCTTGGAGGATTTTACACTCTCCTAATGACCTTTAGGTTAGAGTGTCAAAAGCAGTTTATTTTCCTAATAATTCGTTCTTAGATGCTAGAAAGGGAGGGAGGGCCTTATGGGTATTGGATGATAGAACCATACTCATGGATGACTTGTATTGGATGATAACATACTAGGAGGCATTCTATACAGAGGTCCTAAAGCCCAACAAGCCATCTAAGGTGTTCAATGAATCTCTAGATCAAGAATGCTTACATGGATCATTACATGGATGATGACATGGACATATGCAAAGGATTGGCTTGCTACTGATCTTATTCAAAATAGTAAATGGACTACAAAAAGTTTAAAAAGTTTGGTACCTGAGGAGGTAGTGAAGAAAGTAGAGCATGTGTCCCTTGCTTTTAACTTTAGAAATGATGCGGTTGTCTTGCTCAGTGCAAAAGATGAGAAATATACTGTAAAAAGAGGGTACCTTTTGCAGGCTGTACTAATTAAGGAAAATTTTTTTATAAGAAAGTGCAGTAGATCTGATCTTTATCCAATGTAAGAATCTAAACTTGAGACACTTGAACATGCTCTTTTCTTGCGTTCTTGGGTTAATTATGCATGGTATGGATGTAGGCTTACTTTGAGGATTAATGAGGATGAAATGGTTAGATATAGTGTTTGGATGACAAATATGCTAATTGGTAAGAAAGCTTTTGATGACTTTCAGTTAGCTCATTTAGTTTCAATTATGTGGCTTATTTGGAAGGAGAGGAATAAGGTGATGTTTAAAGGTTACAGGCCCGATTTGAGATTGGTTATCGAAGCTGCAAATAAAGTTGTTAATGAGTATTAGAATATTAATGAATGGATAGTGCAAGATGAGGAGAAGGTTGGTGAAGATGATAATTGTAGTAAATGAAAAGCTCCTGAGTTTGATAAGGTTAAAATCAACTGTGATGGTTCATTTTTCCTAGGTTCTGCTGCTATCACATTAATTTGTAGAAATACATATAAGGATTTTATTTTGGGTTTTTGTGAGAAGGTCAATGCTAAGGTTGCAGTTGTGGCTAAAGTTTTGGCTTTGAAAAAAGCTCCATGCTTGGTGGAAGAGCTTGGAGAGAGAGAGAATGTCATTAAGATGGACTGTGTTGAACTTTTTTAGTGTTGCAAAAAGAGATAAGTGGATGGAATTGATTAGAGGGCTGCTTGGGGGTTACAGGAGGTGCTTTCTAAACTTGATATCCTGAAATGTGTGATCTCCTTAGTGATGTGAAAAGGAAATAGAGCAGCAGATTATGTTGCTGTGGCTTGCAATAAGGGCTATGTCCAATTGGATCGGTAGATCCACCATTACCCTCTTTGGTTTAGATTCTGAATAAGGATTTAGGAATAAGAGTTAGCTCTTATCAAGTTATTGCTGAGTAGATAGAGAAAGTGGCCAAGAGAAGTGGAGTTGGCTAGTCGTTGCTCTGTTAGTTCTTTTTTTTTTTTTTACTTTGTTGTTTGCTCTTGTTTTGATGCTGTTTTCTACTGTTATTTTGTTTCTCTTTTGCTTCTATATATTTCTCACTAATTGTACTTTGTGTTTCTTGTTTCTAGTTTTTTTGAATCAATGAAATGGACTTTGTTCTTTTGGTAAAAAAAAAAAAACAGTTAGCTTTGTATCAAATGGTCTCAATATATGAATCATCAATTATCAATCTTAAGTCCCAAAAAAAAATCATCAATCAATTATCATCAATATCAATCAATATAACTATAAAAGTAGCATAGTCATAAGCCTCCTTACAACACGTATCCATTACCACCTACGAAAGATTTTAAATTAGGATTAAAGTGCACTCAGCACCTCAAAGTATTTTTTTAAGTACGTCCAATATCCTAAAGTTATTTGTGGTATAATTTTAGTCCTGAAGTAATTTAAATGGTGCAATTTCATCCAAATATAAAAGTTATATTTGACCGTTAAGTTGCTGAATAAGTAAGTGTTTGACCCAAAAAAATTGAAGGTGGCATGTTACTAGCCAGATGAAGTGGCATTTTTAATTAAAATATATGTTTTAAACATCTCAATGCTAAAACACCCTCTGTTTTTTTGAAAGGAAAACTCCACCATTGCTCTTGCTCCTCAATGTTTCAATTCCTTGGTTCTTGCTCATCAAATTTGGCCGTCGATTATGCTAGCAGTTCTCTTTCAATGAAAAAATTCTCCATAAATGTCACTGTCACTATCTTCAAATGATTATCATCATTTGCATTTATTAATGCCATAGAACTCTTCCTTCTTCCTAGTAATTTCATCATGAATAATGGTCAGACTGTGAGACAACTCACCTAAAAGCCAAGATGAGTTTTTCATATTCTAGGTTATAGGGTTTTAGCAAGAGGAGTACTCAACAATAAAGATCAAGGACGAGAAGCAACAATCCCATTCCAGAAGTCAAAAGGCTAACCAATGTTAAAAAATAGCACAAATATAAACAAGAAATTGAAAACTAGAACTACCACCATCAAAAATAGAGATCTAAGGCAAAATGGAGAAGACAAGGAAGTGGAGAAGGATAGAGAAGAAAGGAAAGAAGGTAACCTAAGAAGAGAAGGAAGGGAAAAAGGTGATCCAAGATGAGGAAGATGATAGAGGTCATCATCGTTGGTTTTTCTGTCACAAAAGGGGTCATCTTCATCACGGGAGAAAACACAAAGGGAGAGGGCAAAAGGAGATGGTGAAGGTGAAAGAAAGGGCTAGTATAACCACGTTGGGTGGGTTTGATGGTTCGGCATCTCGTCCCTTAAGCAAGTAGTTGGGGGTTCAATCCCCAACGCTTGTGAATGGAAAGCATCCTATGGCCAGTCTCCTACAGCTTCATGCGCCGATCATAGGGGCAGGGATTAGTCTCATGGCTACCAACTTGTAGGGATACCCTGGAGGAATAAAAAAAAAAGGGCTAATATTCCACAAAATAAAAAAAATTAAGTTAAAAATGCAACCTCATCTATCTAGTAACATGCCACATTAGATCTTTTTTTGGGTCAAACTCTTTCTTACTCAGTAGTTTAATGGTTAGAGATAACTTTTTATTATATTTGGATGAAATTACACCATAAATAATTTTAGGGCACTGGGCACACCTGGAAAAATATTTCGGGGTGCTTAATGCACCTTAATCCTTTAAATTACAATATTAAATTTTTAAATAAGCTATAACTATGAAAAAATTTTACTATAAATAGTTGACATTAATTTTGATTTTGCATTTTATGTTTAAATTTAGGGATAAAGGTCTTTTTTGTCTCAAAAGTTTTTACAAAAGAACATTGGGTACCTAAAAGTTATTTTTGGAACAATCTTGCTTTGAAAGTTGAAAAATCATAACAATGTAACCCTCCCTTAACAGATTTAGATGGTCAACTAACAGTTGATCAAATTATGCTTAGGTGGCTCTGCCAAGTAGGATTTTATGCCACATATTATGCCGTATCATCACATTTTCATTGGGAAAGAAACAATAGAACCCTCTCCCGCTTCATTATCTTGGTTCAAGGCATGAACAATCAACAAAAACAACCCCAAAACCAAATCAACATTAAACTATTCTGGAAAAAAAAATCAGTCTTAAAAAAACAACCATATCCCAAATCAAAGTACTACTTAACTACTTTGAATCTAAAGAGTCAATAAAACCACGAAACTAAATTAAAGCAGATGGATTTATCAATAAAGAGGGAGAGGGAAAAAAGCAGAATGATATGCATTAATCAGATTGAAATCGAAGCAAAGCTCACAATTTTCATATATGGAGAAGCATGAAGAAGACATTACATAAAAGTGAGATATGCATGGGATTATATTCCAATTGAAAATGTTTTAATTATATAAATAAAAGTGAGATATGCTCGAAACATGAGAGACTAATCAGTTCCAATATAGTTATTTTGGATAAAAAGGAGGATAAAATCTGGAAGTCATGTTGAGAAGGCATGCACTCCAAAAGAGTTTCAAGACATAAGTAATTGCAAAAACCTTAGAAGAGATTCAAATACCTTAAAAGTGATGAGTTACACAGGGAAAAATGGAACTAAAAAGAGAAAGTTGTCAAAAATGATTGGGTTAAGGTACATCTAGTACATCTAAAATATTTTTTTTAAATGTATCCAACACTTCAAAATATTTTGCGATGCATTCAACACCCTCAAATATTTTTTCTGTTTGTGTCCAGTATTGTGAAGTATTTTTTGGTACATATAACATTGTCATGCAAGTATTCTTTTAGGTGGGTCTAAGACCTTAAAATATTTTTTAGTGCATCTAGCATCAAGGTTAAAAAAAAATTCAGGGTGTTGGGTGCACCTAAAAAATACTTCAGGATGCTGGATGAATGCACCTAAAAAATACTTCAAGGTGCTGAACGCACCTTAACCCAAAATAATTTTGACAATATTATCATATGATAAAAGACAACCTTATACATAGATCTTTCATACAAATTTGACAAAAAATTGGCCAACAAGAAAAAGTATAAGGAAAAGGATGCAATATAAATATTGATTATAATCTTTTAATATGTGAAATGTCACATCTTGAAACTTTATCCTAGTGCTGTGAGTTAAAAATCTTGTTATGGCCAATATAAAAAGTAGATGGAAGGACAAAATAACTTTTAACGTGAAATCCCCATAGGGTCCGGACCGATATTTTTAGAATTATTAGTCTAGAAAGGGTAAAATAGAAAAATTTGAAAAAAAAATCCAGAAAATTTTTGGAAAATGGAAAAAGAGTGAATTAGAGGTTTTGGAACCTCAATGGAAGCCTTAAAGATGAAAATGGTGTGAAAATATATTATTACGGAATTTCCTGAAAAAAGAGATTGTTTTAAAAAAAGTAAAAAGAGGGTAAAAATAATTATTATAATTATTTAGAGGCCCCAATAATTTCCAAAAAATATGAAATAATCATCTAAATATTTATTAGAATTTATAAAATTAGTTTCAGGTCTTGAAAGTACAAGAAAGTATTTTAGGAAATTTATTTCCAAAAGTCTTATCGATAGAGCCATATTTAGAAAAAAATCAAAATAAATAGTTAAAGGAGAAGAAAAATTCTAGAACTTTTTAGATTGCATTCTTATATTAAAAGAGGATTTTTTATGGAGAAAAATACAGTTTTGGAAGTCTAGAAAAATTATGAAATGTTACAAGTGAATAATAACTGATAAACATCAATATTGTTTAGAATTAATATTTTATTGTTGAGCTAAATTCTTAAGACTTTCTAGATTAAAATTGGGCCCCACATTGACCCAAGAAAGGCCCTAAATTTGTACTAAAGCCTGGCCCAATAATTAATTTGGATTTGAGCCTAATTTTTATATAAAAATCAAGGGAATATTCTAGGAATTTTACACATGGCATGTTCTGAAAATTTTGAGCATGTGATGGCAGCCAAGTGTCCCCTTAGGTGGCAGCTTCACATGCCTAAAATGAGAGGAGAAAGGCAGATTTCTTATTCTATAAATACCCCCTAAATATACTAAAATAGGCAAAAATTTGACAAAAGAGGGAGGTGCTTTGCAAGTGTCTTCTTAGACTTTGGAAACTAATATTAGTAAGTGCATTTGAAAGAGAAATCACCAAGCTTTAGTCAAGAATTCATCAAGTTATGTTTAGCTTTATTATGGTTAAGATCAAAGCTTGTTTTGGTTAAAAGTTTGAGGTGTTTTCTAAGAGGAAATTGCTGCCCATTTTCGGTTTACATGAGTTTATGTTAGGGAAGGATAGAAGCCTTAAGAATGAGTTAGAATCATTATGTTTAAGTGGTGTTTGGATTGATTTTTGAAAGAAAACCAAGTTAGCATTATTAAGGAGACATTTCGGCCAACATGTGTTCTTGGGGTAGGAGTTTGTTTTGCTATAATTTGATAATTCTAATGAGTTTAAAATATGTTTTTGTGTAAGGAACACTAAGAAAAAATGTTTAAAATCATTGCAATAAAAAATGAAATATTTGGAAAACAATACCTCCTATTCAGCCAAGAGAGAATGAAAGGGAAAGAGTGTGATTTTGATAAGTATGAATCAATATTTGGATTCTACATGAAAAATTGTATAGGAATGAGCCAAAAAATTGGTTGGAACAAAGAACGTTTGATTAGGTCAAAAATTAAAGAAAAAGAAGTTTAATTGAGCTTATAACCAAGCAATTGTGTTTATGCCTGAATTGTTGGCAATTTAGAATGTGTTTATACTTGGATTGATAGACACATTGCAAGAAATAAAAAAGGAATCCAATTTTCCCAAAGATGCCAAATTGGTTCATCAATCAAGAGACAGCATTGAACTCATAATTTGATTATATGTTATGTAATTTATATTGTCATGACGTAATTGAGCAATTTATGTGATTATGCATGGGGTTATATGTTGAATGTGCCTTGGTAATATGTATGAGGAATGGCTTAATGGCTTGATTCATTGCTCTCTTTCCATGGTAAATGATATACACTTGAAATGATACATAATGATATTGGTTTTATGCATACATGTCACTTTTTTACATAGCATGGATTGTATGATGATTATTGTTCTTTGCTATTAAGATTTTCATGAAATCTCACTCTTTGATGTTCAAAATTTACCTCTTAGGAGTTGGACCAAGCAAGGACAAAGGAAAGGAAGTCATTTTGGGAGAAAATTGATTTATGTGCCTCTTTGAGCTATGTTTGTAATTACTATAGATTATCATGAATTATGTTAAATATTTGCATTAATAACTAAAGACAATATGTATGTGAATGGTTGATCAAAGATTCTGTTTTAGCATTGAATTATGAGTAGATTAATAGTGTGAATAGAAAAGGAAAGGAAAAATCAAGAATAGTAACTTAAGGGATAAAAGTTGACTTCTTAAAGGTCAAGTTTGACCAACGTGATTTTGAAGATGAATCTGGATATGAAATTTGGCATGTTTATAGATCTTATTTTTAGTTTTAAAACAAGTGGTAATTCACTAAATTTAGAGTTTTGTACAAAAAATTATGCCTTTCCAAAGTTGGATATAAATCCTGAAAAATTAAAAATTTACTAATAAACAATACTATTTTGAACGAAATCTAGGATTGATGCATGAGTCTTAGATACCAATGAGTATTTTTTTTTTCTTTGAAGAGCATGTCAAAGGCTTTACATAGAACTTGGAATCATTTCATTTCAATTTTTTTAGAATTAGTTATAAATTTTTGAAATTTGGCCTTTGTAAAGGCTATAATGAATAATAACCCAAATTTCAAGAAATTTAAAATTTGAAGTTTTACAACTTAAGGCCATCATGATAAATGATTTCAAATGGTTCCAATTGGCATAAAATGAAGTATAAAAATAAGGTGTGACATGAAAATTCTGGACCTATAACCCAAACACATAAAACATAGTTATTATGTGATATATAAATGTTTGTGTGAAAATAAAGAATTTCACAAAGGTCTAATGATAATTATGATGAGCATATATTGTTTTGTGGTGGTTACAATAATTTTTGCATATATTATTAATCAGATAGTATATAAAAAACAAAATATGCATTTGTTAAATATTATTATAGCTGATGCATGTGGCTCAATAGGTATAAGGAGATCATTGTAGGTTACCTTCTATAATAAACTTTAAAAAATATAGCTCAAGTTAATGACTTGGATTATTTGCTGTAATAAACATGAGAGTTAATTTTAGCATCCATAGACGTTTATTAACTTTTAGTTGAAGCAAGCTGTTTCGAAAACACATTATGACACATATTTTGGACTTGAATTTCTCGTTATAATTTAACTCAGATATGCTATGTTATATCACTAAAAATAAATCTTTTCTTATTTTTTGTTGTTATCAGATATATGGACTTAATACCCACAACTTCTTTTTTTTTTTTTAAAGTTTTTTAAGCCAACATTAACGACAAGCACTTCTTCCCCCCCACCCCCCCTAATTTGCTTCTTGGGCATAATCACATTACCAGTGGCTGTGAATCTACATTAAATCTGCTTTAATGGAGCCAACCACCTTCCCAATTATTTGTGATTTGAGTAATCTAATCTGATTCATAATTTACAACTTTTTAGAATTAATTTACGTTTTTCTTTTTATTTTGGACATTAAATACTAGGAAGAAATTTTGGTCCATTTTATTTGTCGCTTATATTTGTATCTTTTTAATATTTTATTTTTAATTTTATCCTTATTAATTATAATAAAGATAAAAAAAGGAAAAATGAGTAAAAAAAAAATACTAGTAGCAATTGATGCTCTCTTCAATAAGAACAAAAATTAAAGATTTCATCTATTTAATATTTTTTTAATATATGAGAACCACGTGGACAAATAATAAGAACCAAAGAATTGGTTGTTGATTTTCCTATCTTTCCATCAAAATTTTCATAATTAGAATTATTGGGTTTAACAAGTCCAAAACAGTGATCTTTACTGTTTCTTAACCCCTCCCCTCATCCCGCTCCAGGAGACAAGCCGAAAAGGGGAAGCGCAGGGAAACGTGGTTGCGAAAGGTGGGGAGCAGCTCCAGCATTGCTTCTTTGTTGATTGTCAATTTCTGTCGCCATTTTAGGTGCCGATACGGGAAGGTAATCTGGTGATTTGTTGCTTGACTTTGGTGTCGCAATCCCTGTTCTATGGGGATCCATGGTAAACAGGGTCCTCTTTTAATTTCTTTCTTGGTCTTTGAGGTAGAGCGTTTGTAGGAAAACATATTTGGTCATTTATATAGTGTTTTAAATTCTGATTTGTTGCTTCTTTCTTCTTGTATATATTGCCCCACTTGTACTGTTGTAGAGTATGAAAATACAAAGATTATAATATAATTATATCCAATTCTGAATTCTCACTGGCTTGTGCGTTTCCTAATCATCTTATAATTGTTGCCGCTTGCGTTCCAATTTTGCAGCATGACAATTTGAACAAAGCAATTATTTTACGGCTTACAAGTTGCTGCATTGTGGTATCAGAAATGTTCCTTAAAATAGCATGATACGATATTCATAATCTAATAGTCACTTTATCTCTTTCTTATCTAGAGAGAATAGCAGGGAAAAAATCTAATTTTCAGTAATCTTTTAGCATTTGCATGAGCTATACCAGTCAAATCCTGGAAATTAGGCAGAAAAATGTTTTTGTAATTTTAATGAAACTCGATGATTGCCTACGCCATTAATTCTCTGATTTATGGAAGTATGCATGTCTTGAAAAAAGAATGGAGGTATTTAGTTTTTAGCAAAACTCATGAAAGGTTAGTGTTGAATTTCAAAATAGAGAAGATCATAATTTTAGCTAAACTTTTGTGATTTTGCAAAATTTTTCGCTTTGCTTTCACCTAAGTTTTCTTTTTAATTACTAGCACCCCTGATTACTAGAACATACGACTACAGAAATAAGGTACATTGAACAACAAAACAAACAAAATGATTTTGAAATTCACCCAACAGTTTCTAACTAGATTCACTGCTTCACACTTGTGTTCCTTTTCTTACAAATGAATGTAGCACCTTAGATTCAACATGACAAGGGCATGATTTTGTATATATAGCTGAAATACTTGTAAGTATGTAAAGGATAGTTATTTTGGCCATGTTACCGTCGTCTTCCCTGTTATCTCCCTTGCATGTTTGTGAGAGTGACGCTATTGACAGAGCATGATCTATTGCTCTGTTGAGATGACTCTGCATTTGTCACAACCCTCCTCTGTATGTAAGCAGGCTGACATGATGGCGGAAGATTAACAATGTGATTGTTAAGCATTGAATTTACAGTGCCCATAGATGGCCTATCTCTTGCATGTTCTTGAACACATAAAAACCCTATGTGTATGCATCTCACAATGTCATTGACATAGTCTGGATCAGATATTTCTGAATCTATGAGAGATTCGATATTTTCTTCATTCCACAATTTCCATGCCTGAAATGAAATGCAAGAGTTTATAACAGCATAAATTATCTAATTTATAGACTTATGTTAATAATCAAAATTATGCCTTCATCAATGTGGAGAGGCTTACAAGTTCCAAGAGGTTCAATGAATGTTCATGATCGCAAATGCTTGTATTTTTCCTACCACTGATGATCTCAAATAGCAAAACTCCAAAGCTAAAGACATCTGATTTTTCTGAAAATAGTCCTTCCATTGCATATTCGGGTGACATATAACCACTGTATTAAATCATAGTGGTAAAGTTCAACTCATGAATCTAGTGGTGATATGTTAACATTATGTATAGATATGTTAACATTACATATAGAGAATGAAAACTTACTATGTTCCAACAACCCTTCGAGTATTGCCTTCATCTTCACTGCATTCAAAGATTCTTGCCAAACCGAAGTCTGATATTTTAGGATTGAGTTGTGCATCTAGTAAGATATTACTTGGCTTTAGGTCTCTATGTATAATTTTTAGTCTAGAATCTCTATGGAGATAAAGTAATCCACGAGCAATTCCTTTGATAATGTTCAAGCGGTTTTTCCAATCTAAAGCCTTCTTTTTAACAGGATCTACATAAACAAAAAAAGAGAGGTTACTTTCTGTTGAACAATAAGAAAAATTCAATTTTATTCCAAGCACAAGATTTGTTTTGATTAAAAAAAAAAAAAAAGGGAACTAAGCCCTTTCATGGTTTCTATGAAACCATGTTACCTTGAGAGCAAAAGGACTGACGTGAGACTTAATTTTATAAGAATGATTTCGATCTAATAATAGAGATAACAATACTGCAGCTGCAGGGCTTCTATGGACATAAATAATGAAACAGAGGAGGTGGGCTTACCATATATAAAAGCATCCAAACTCTTGTTAGGCATGTACTCATATACCAACATTTTTTCCTCTCCTTCAATACAGCATCCTAAAAGTCTTACAAGATTACGATGTTGTAGCTTTGAAATCACAACCACTTCATTCATGAACTCTTCCAGCCCTTGTTTAGAAGTTCTTGAGAGTCTTTTCACTGCTATTTCCTGTCCATCTTGCAATTCTCCCTAGTGAAATACATAATTATGTGTATGTGTGTGTATGTATATATTAAAGGAAACAGAGTAGGTCATAGAAATTATCCGAAAGGAGATTCATTTCACAAGATTTAGTTACCTTGTATACCAGACCAAAACCACCCCTTCCAAGCTTATTAGCAATTCTGAAGTTGTTGGTTGCAGTTGCGAGGATTCTAAAATCAAACAGTGGTAGCTTCTCAAGTTTTGCAATTTTCAGGTCTCCTAGCGGGTTTTCTTCCTTTTTCAGCAATAACTTTGCATTTCTTTCCTTTTTTCTTGCTGAATACAACCATATATCCGAAATATCCCAAAGTAAATCAATACAAGAAATCATGAAAGTAATTGACTATAATATCTTTTCCTTCATTTGATGACAAAGAAAATAGATTTCTAGTATTAAAAAAAAAACATGGCAAAGAATTGTTACAAATGATTTCTATTATTCAAATCATTTCTGGATGCAATGAAGCGCAAGTTCAGGTGATTTAGTGATCTTGAGTGAAAAATGATTACGCACACCAATATACGTGTAGCAAATATTTCAAGGAAAGATTTAGGATTTTGCATGCATCATGAAATATTAATGTATCACCTAAAAAGCATGTAATAATGCATTGTTGATATGCTGTGGAAGGTGGGGATTATTTTCTTAACTAGAATTAAGATGAAATAATTTCATATTTATAAGCTCCCTGCGCATCGCACGGAAAGCACATGCTAGTTTACCAAAGCAACAAATCAATGAAGAGAACATGATTATTATTGAAATAAACAGGTATATGGGAAACGTACCAGAATATTTAGCAGTACACATCTTTAAGATATAAGCACTGATGGCAATGATAATCACTCCTACTGTCACTGTTACTGTGATAACTACTTTGAAGTCCTTTTTCTTCCTACCTGTATTGGTAGCATTATAAACTCACTTAGAAACATCATAATATCAAATAATTGACTCAGCATGTACCTACCGTGTTCTGAATAGGCTTGACGGACGTAAAGATTAATTCCTCCACTGGACAATCTTACTATGCCTGTTAGGTTTCCTGTCCAGTACATGCAGGAAAAAGAAGAAACATATGCATATGCTGTACAATTGCAATTTTTTAGGCACTGATTTCTGCATGTGTCTTCAGAAACAAATGATGGCGTTGAATTTTTTGGATTATTTGTCATCTGCAGCTCGAGAAACCAATCATCTTTGCCTCCATCACTTGCACACTGTAGTGACGCCCTTCTCACACACCCACTCGTCCAATTTTGATTATTCCATTCATCGATATTCCTCGGCTCAAACCCTTTCAAACAGTTGCAGGTTGGTGATTTGCTGGAGTCACAGATCCCATATGTCCCACAGTAATTATAAGTATCACAGTTTTCTTGAACCTTTTGCTCTCCTACTTTGTTTGTTCTCCTGGTGTAAGCCAATTTTCTTTCAGAAGGGTTTTTTCTAGATGAACCAATTTTCTGGTGGGCACTAATTGCCAAATTTGAATATTCTGCGTCACCTGGATGTTGGAAACTCTCCCATAATGTCTTGCCTGTCTGGTCTATCAGCACAAGGTTACCAGAATTGAGAAGTTGGGCAGTGGAACTCGATGCTTTGTTTGACACATTTGATGACCAGAAAATCCTTTTCGTCCCATTCAATAGTACAAGATTTTTGTCCTCAGATATAGTAATGACCCCAGAAGAATCCTGCAACGGTTGGTTTTTGTTAGCCACCCATGTGACTTTGGAATTGAAGACATGCCAGATTCCGACATAACGATCTGTGGTATTTTGGGGGCTGAAGAATCCGAGTTTGAACGCGCTGTTGTTTGAGCTTACAGTTTCTGAATCTTTGACGAATACAGATGATGTAATAGAGTCTAAGGCAGTGATCAAACCTCCACAGAAGCTTAAGAGCATGAGAAAAATAGGTAGTAATCCCATGAGAAAAAACCCCAACTCTTGTTACCATCCGTGTGTCTTTCCCATTTCATCACAAGCAGGAACATTTTCCCTATTGTTGTTGTTAAGCATAAGTCTTTGAAGTCAGACGAAGGTGCTGGAGCACGCCTTGACTGGGGTCACCCCAAATGGTCAGTCTCTCTCTTTCTCTCTCTAAATTTTCTTGTAAGCTCAACATTGTGACACAAGGAAGACTGGAAGAGCAACGACTTTTATTTTTGGTCACAGGAGGACAAGAGACTTTAATGCAAACCAGCCCCACACTTTTATTTCTAGTTGTGTTTCTATCACGCCTTATCACATGTCATGATGGATGATCACCGCATGTGCTTGTATGTATGTATGTATGGATGTATATATGTATGTATTCCCAAAGGAAGGAAGACTAATGACTATTACTTCATGCCAGAGCTAGAATCTTGTGTTGCTTGGTTTCTGTTTAGCTACAAGTATGACTTTGGAGCAGGGGGCGCACTGAATTTCTACACTTCTATTTGCATTAGGGGGGCCGACGAATACCCCTCCCCCCAAAAAAAAAAAAAAAACGCCCCCGCACACAAAAAAAAAGTCTGAGTTGGAATCTATGTCGAGTACAGATTATAGAATGGCGTGTAAGACCGTGATTAACAGCAGACGCAGAAGGTTGAATATATGTGCGCGGGCGCGCGCGCTAACCCCGTTACTTCAAGGACCAGAAAACCAACGTCTTATTTTACTAGATCTTTTCCATATCTAACGTTGACTAGTTTTCTTTCTTTCGTTTTTTTTTTTTCCCCCTTTTTTCTTTTGGGTTGGTTGTGAAATTTAACAACGTCACTTTCCTCCAACCTCCTAGCACATGCTTTGCTTTCTTGGGTTATGCTCTGCATTTAAAAAGCACTGTGATTTTAGTTCGTTGACCCGTCAGTCCTGGCACCGGCAGAGATTGGTCTCTATGTACCCAGTAATTAGTAGCATCCTGTGACCATCATAGTGGTGAGTTATTTCAGCAACTGTGTTTTATGTCATAAAATCCTTTTTTTCTTCGCTTTTGAAAACATATGTATGCCTAAGCTGAAGCGTTTGTTTGGTAGGTGCGTTTCAAAATGTTTCGAACCTAAAACGATGTCAAAATGATGCCAATTACAGAAACAGATATCATCGTTACCGTTTCAATAAAATTTAAAGCTGCGTTTACTGAGATTGTAAATTTGCAGAAACATTTGGGAAAAGCCACTCCAACCCTTGGAGCTGATAAGCAAAACCAGAAGCATTTCACCAATAGTGGGTAGTCTGTGTCAGTTGTTAGCAAAGTAATAAGTTTCAAGAATGAGAAGATATGGGAAATTTTGTGAAAATGACGTGAAGTGGTGGGACTATTCTTTTGGGAAAAGAAAAGAGGGAATCTACGTGGAGCCATTTTTCAATAGTCTTTGACAATAAGCAAAGAGGTGGCAAGTCTAATTTTCGATTAGAGAAGAAGTCAAGGTCTTAGCGGGCAACCATGAATTTAGACAAGTTCCTCCAGGAAATAGCCAGTAAAAATGACAACGCAACAGACACGCCACTTCAAGAGAGCCAAAGTCGTTGAACTCTGAAGAGGATATTTCAAGCATGATGAAGCGTATATGTGCCTATCAGTTATTAATATAAGACTCAGTTAATTAATTTGAATAAATTAAAAAAGTTATTATATTATTTTTAAAATATCTGTATTTATTGTTTTTCTCCAAACTAATTTGCTTCACTTATAAATTAATATATACCATAATGATACATATAAGTATTTTAGAGAGACCATGAATATATATTTGTTATAATTAAGTTAGTTAGTAATTTTCTTAATATCTCCAGGTTAATCAATTGGATCTTATATTAAGAACCAGAGGAGGCAGTATATATATATATATATATATATATATATGGACTATTCAAATTAAATTTGGGCCGTCCACATTCCATCTCATCTCAATGATAAGGACATGAGCAATGGATATGGATGCCTACATATTTGCGCAAGCTATGCATGCATCCGATTCGAAGACAAAATATCACTATCTGCAGTTTCATGGAGGATTTAAAATACCAATATAATTCAGTCCCAAAGTTAGTTGAAGTTCCATTCCAAACACTTAGCAACCATTTTTAACTTCAGGTTGTGGGAATAAACCGGTAATACTAGACCTCAAGTCTCATATATATGCAGCTCAAGTTTAAGTAAGAATATTAATGAATAAATATGTTTGATACTAAATTGATTGAGTAGATTAGGAAAGTTTGTTAAGTTAGTTATTTGTAATAAATAGGTGTTATTTTTCCTTAGAATATCCTTGTTAACCATATATATTAGCTAGAATTACGATTTGATAGAACTTTTAATATGTGCAACTACTACAAGGATTACCTTGGAAAAAATAGATAAATATGAGAGATAAAATGAATTAGTCTTATTTTTAGAACTAAATTGAATGTCAAATTAGCTCTTATATCAAGGATTGGAGGTAGTACTTCTTTAGATATTTCATATAAATGCTGCTGTAGAATATTGCCTGCCTACACAAATAACTAGAAAGAAAATTGTTCCAAGCATTTGAATTACTATTATTTCGGTTACTGCTTTTTTAAATCACTGTCTTCGATCTCACTTGCATGTCAGTGACAGTGGTAGTATTGATAGAGCATGATCTGTTGCTTTGTTGGGATGATTCTGCACTCAATACAAGCCGCCTTTGACATTACTGTAGCCACAGAAGGCCTGTCCCTCTTAGGTTCCTGCACTCATGAAAGTCCAATTTGCATATATCTGCTAATGTCGTTGATAAAACTTGGTTCTGAGATTTCAGGAATAATAAAAGTTGTGATGTCCTCTTCATTCAAAATTTTCATGCCCACAAAACAAAATCAAAAGTGCCATAAAAAACATAGATCAACTCAGCTTCGTTAAAATCATACCAAAGTTAAATTTGAGTGGCATACTATTAGGCTCAAAGAGTGTCCATTGATGCAAAACCTTGTCACTTTTCTACCACTGATTATCTGTAATACCAAAACTCTGAAGCCAAGTGCGTCTGATTTATCTAAAGATAGTCATTCCATTGCATATTCGAGTGATAGGTAGCCATTGCATTTAATCCTTAAAGGTAGAGATCAAATCATATGAACATTTTTAGTGTTATTACAACAATAGGAAGAAAGAAGACATGTGCACTCTGTTCCAACGCCGCTTGTAGTATTATCTTTATCTTCACTGCTTCGGAAGATTCTTGCCATGCCAAAATTTAATATCTTTGGTTAAGCGCTCCATCCAACAAAATATTACTATACTTTAGAGCCCCATGAATAATTTAAATCTTTTCCTATCTAAGGCCTTCTTTATTGATACGATCTACCAAAACAAGAGAAAGTTTATTAAAAGACAAAACATACATGTTTTGATTCGACAAAATGCAAGCTTTTGTTGACTTAAAAATTAATCAAATCGATTTTTATAATTTGTTTTCAAACTCCAGCGGACTCGGAAGCAAGAAGAATGCTGTGAAATTCATATTGGGAAAGATAAGGATGTATATATGTTATGGAAAATCAATTACATAATAAATATTATTTGAAAAGAACTTGAACTTCCGTGATTAAGCTGCCTATAAGGCAAAACCAATAAAGCCACCTCTTCCAAGCTTATTAGCAGAGTTGAAGTTGTGTTGTTCGGTTGAAATGATTCCAAAATCAAATAGTGGCAGTTACTCTAATTTAGTTATTTTCATGTCTGCAGTTTGGTTTGTTAAATGTAATTCTGCTCTGTTCAGCACCATCGTTCATTATTTCCATTCCTTCTAGCTGAATTCAAGCATAATATAAAAGGAAAGACTGAAAAAAGACAGTTATCTAGGAGAAACAGAACATAAATATTCTTCAAACAACTTAAATATTGAAATGGAAAACACACCAGAATGTCGAGCAGTCCGCAACCAAACAATATATTCGGCAACAATAATAATTACTCCTACTGTCACTGTAATGACTACTTTCAACACAGCAAGAAATATCATTATATTAATCGTTTTTTTACGAAATATTTTATCTACCAAGACATGCAGCCAATTGCAGCATCATATGTATATGCTGTACTTCTGCAAAATTTGGCACTTTGTCTTTGCAAGTTTTAAAAGCTTATCACTTTCGGTGGTTTCACTCCCATTTTTCATCTACCTACACTGTAGTGATTCCCTTCTCATACATCCACTTGTCCAGTTTTGTCATTTCCATTCATCAGCATTTTAGAGGAATTTCTGGAGTCACAACTTCCAAATGCACCACATAAGCCATAAATGTCAGATTGAATCTTGGATTGATCGCACCTCAGCTTTGTGTTTGTCCACCCAGGTGGTTAATACTAGTTTTCCTTCTGAATTCCCAAAAAAAAAAAAAAAAAAAAACATCATAGAAAGACTCATTTGTCAAACAATATGTCATGTGAACAGACCCATTTTCTTCCCTTCCTATATTGAATCCATGTAGATAATATGCAGTATACATCTTGGCCAACTCAAAATACATGACCATTCGAAGGAGCTGACCTCCAATATGGCCGTGTTTGATTCCAGATGAACACATCAGGAGTACTGGGGCTCTTCCATGAAGTAAACTTCAATTCCTTACTTGTCTTGGTTAGTACTCGTTACCAAATTTGCAAGGAATGTATTACCTAGATGTTTTAAACTCCACCATAGTGTCTTGCCAGTATCTTCTAGCTGATTCTTGTCCTCAGATATTCTAAGAATTCTAGAAGAATCCTTCATTAGTTGGTTTCCGTTAGCTGCCCAGATGATATTGGAGATAGAAACATACCAGATTCCTATTTGGCGATTAGTTGTATTTTTGGGGCTGAAGAATCCCAGTTCAAACGCACCATTGTTTGAGCTTACATTTCAGAATCTCTGATGAGCTAAGATGTTGTATTGATGTCTAAGGCAATGGTAAAATCTACACAAATGCCAGAAAGTACAAGAGCAACAGGTAACAACTTTCCAAGTAAACCAGTTCCAAGGATTTGAAAGACCACTCCTTAATTTCAGAAAGCGTGATATACTAAACCAAAGGGAATTACAGATCTTTTCATGCTAAAGATTAATTTCCTCGTTTCAAGAAGTAATTATTTTTATTCTTATTGTGAGCACTACTATAAAGACTTCTTTTTGTTACTATGCTAGTTTACCTCCTTTAATCTTTTCATCCAAAGTACTCCCTCATTTCTATCCGCCGACCTTGGAATATATATACACATTCTTGCACGTATAAATATTGCTCCATTGACCCACGAAATACTGTTTGAGGCAGCAAAATCATAGCAAATTTTTTATATTTTAGTTTCTAATATGATATAATGAAGAGGGTATTGAAGCTCAACCTGGGAATCCCTTGCCAATTTTCCTTGGTCTGTTCTTCAAAAGCTGGTTTAAAAAGTTATTTTTTGATCAATATCAAAACGTCCTCATAATATTGAACCTTCCTTCTCATTCTTCTATTTTCCTAATGGAAATGTTGGTCTCCCTTATCATCAATGTCAAAAAGTCTTCATAATAAACAATCCCTTATGTTTGTTTGCCTGATACACAGAATATATAATTTGTCCTTGATCACATTACTTCAACTGGATGTCATCTTCTATCTGACAATATTTTGTTTTTAGAATGTATTGTGAAAATCGCAAAAGGGGTGCAATGTGTATTAGGAGTTTAAATCCTAGCCAAGGATATTATCCAAAAGGGTCCAGCCAATTAAAATACTTACACACACACATAATATTGTCCTTTCATAACAGACCATTGTGCAAAAATTAACTGAAAGCATAGTCACCCAAATCCCCAACACTTTAGGTGTTAGATGCATTTCTTATACTGTAAAATTAGCAGTATAAATAAGCTCGTGAAAATATATCAAAAGATATACAATGCTTAAAACAAACACCAATCACATCTTGCATTTACAAACTAGCATTAGGAGGCAACGTGGCACATAAATATTCATTAAATACAGAGAACATATTAAATATTTACAACTGACAAGGCAGAATTTTTTTAATGACATGTTTCATAGTTTGTGTCATTTCATAATTCAAGAAGATATTAAATTATTTATTTTCTATTTTGTTCCCTATTAATGCACTCATTAATAGTCAAACAATATTTATTTAATTTAAAAAGCATTTATCGCAGACTTTTCAAATATTAAGTTGTTCATAATACATGCAACGAAGGGGCTAAGAAAATTACATTAGTGATGAGACAAAAGTATCTGCTAAAGATCATATTTTCATTATCATTTGTATTGTATAGATCATAGAGTAACCCCATAAAATATGTAAGTGATGAGAAGAACATAACATTTGTCTTTTTAGAAACTATAATTCCACTTCTTGGACCACATTTTCATTTTCATTGCATTATTTCATTTATGGTAGTCTTGTAGGCCACATATGCAAAGTATAACTCCAAAAGATTAATAGTTCAAGCAAGGATGAAAATTTTGGGTGATTTTAGCTATCAGAATAACAAAAAGATAAATAGACTTTTTAGAAATGACTATTTTTATTTTACCTTTTGCCTATTATATTGAAGCTTTTTCTGTCATTATTTGCAAAACTTGCTGAGAATGTTGATGTATGAAGAAGGAAAAGATGTTGAACATGTTATTTTTTTGGACAACTGCATATATTAATATTTTAAATTGTACGAAGCAACCATGAGATTGGGGGCTAAGATATAGTCAATATTTCATGAGTATTTGCTGATGACGATGATCCTTCTTACTTATTCAAGAAACTGGAGCCTATAAAAATTGATTGTGAAAAATAAATCCATTTGACTAATGTTAACTATGAAGTTACTTTTTTGTTTCCTTTAATAAAAAGGACCCAACCATTCTCTTAAAAAATGTAGGCACATATGGTATCTACTTTTCAAATATTAAGTTGTCCCAAAAGAAGTTGATCCAACGAAAAAGAAAGAAACTCACATTAGTGATGAGGAAAAGATTTAACCTTACAAGTGGTTTATAGTCACATCAAGACAATATTTTCATTATTAATGTATTGTATAGGTCATAGAGTAACCTCAAAATATATGTTAGTAATGAGAATATGTTTTCTCGCTTTATAAAGTGAATTTCAGTTATTGAATTATATTTTCATTTTATTGTATTAGTTTCATAAGAGAGAATACTTCAGAAAAGGTTAACGACAAGACACCGAAGAAACAAACAAATATATATAAAGTCTTTGGAAATAAGAAAAATATTGGTATGCAAGAAGTCAAATATCTCCTTGTGAATGATAAAAGCAACATCTTGATTTATTACTTATATTAGGAATGATTGATGAATTTTTAAAATCCTTAAAATTGTATGAGCAAGGATCATTTTTAAGTTAAAACAAAACTTGAAGGAAATTTCAGAGTTCTTTATATTTTTTCCTCAGAGTATAAAATATAAAAATAATCAATATAAAAATTTGCTAGTTTTTTGAGATAAAGGAAAAATGATATTAATAACAGTTTAGAAGCTACAACCAAATTGTAAGCGCACAAATAAAGATCAAATTAAGAAAGCATCCCATAAAGTAACACTTCAAAAAAAAAAAAAACAAAGGTGTGCATAGTTGTCGAGTTTAAAAGCCAAAAATATTGCATAAATAGTCTTAATTTGAAAGTTAAAGTAATACTCATTTAATCTCTCTAAAATGAGAAATTCAGTAGATGACTAGGCATTCAACATTAGATTATTTTATTTCATTGTATAAAAAAGGTTGCTAAGACAATATATAATCTAACCTAAATCCTAGAAGATTATGCTACCAAGCTCTTTTTAGGCATATACTCACAGATCAACATCCTACTAGTCCTTGTTCAGATGCTCTTGAGAGCCTCTTCACTGCAATTTCCTGTCCACCTTGCAATTCTCCCAATAAGAATATTTTAGGAAAGAGAAATTACTTCACAGATATTATTTGAAAAGAATTTGAGCTTCAAATGATTAAGTTACCTTATATACAAAACCACAAAGCCTCCTCTTTCAAGCTTCTTTGCATAATTGAAATTGTGTTGTAGCAGTTTAAATGATTCCAGTCAGCTCCTGTAATTCAGTTTTCATTTCTTTAGTTTGTGGTTTGTAAGATCTAATTCTACTATGTTCAGCCGAATTCAAACACGATATAAAAGAAAAGTGAAAGAAAGACAGTTAGTTAGTTAGGAGAAACAGAGCAGAATTAGTTAGTTAGGAGAAACAGAACATTCTGCTCTGTTCACCAGAATTTCTAGTAGACACCACCAAACCAAAATATGCAGCAACAATGCTCATTACTTCCACTGCCATTGTAACTATAATAACTACTTCTAGCTCCTTCCCTTCATCTTCACTCATAGCAGTACATAATTTAGAATCTATATATTGGACAAGTTGAGAAAAAAACTTAGCAAGAAATAATATTATATTGAACTTTTCATCCAAATATTGTATCTACCAAGTTCAGAATGGGCATGGCAGATATAACGATCCACTCCTCCACTTGAGAATCTTACAATGTCAATTAAGTTTCCAATGCAAAGACATGCGGCCAATAGCAACATCGCATGCATCTGTTGTACAATTGTGCTTATTTAGGCATTGAATGCTGCATTTGTCCTGGGAAACAAATGACTGATATGCAAAATCTGGCACTTTTGTCATTGGCAGTTTCAATAACCTCTTTATCTTCATTCAACACAGCAAGATTCTTGTCCTCAGATATTGTAAGAATCCCAGAAGAATCCTTCAATGGTTGGTTTTTGTTAGCTACCCACATAATGTTGGAGACCAAAACATACCGAATTCCTATAAAACAATTTGTTGTGTTTTAAGAGCGCTCCCAACTCAAGCTCCATTTTTTGAGTTACAGTTGCAGAATCACTGATGAATTGAGGTGCTCTGATGATGTCTAAGGCAATGCTAAAATCTACACAACAGGTAATAAGTTTTCAATTAAATTAATTCCTATCATTTGAAAGAATGCTACTTAATTGCAGCAAGCTTGTTATCCAAAAGCAAAGGGACCTATAATGTTATAGGTCTTTGCATGTAAAAGATTAATCTGTTCCTTATTTAAGAAGTTATTATTTTTATTCTTATTGCGCAGCACTACTTTGAAGACTACTTTTTTTATAATTCTTTTTCAAACTCCAGTAGACTCAGAAGCAAGAAGGACGCTGTCAAATTCATAATGGAAAAGATAAGGATGCATAGCAAAGTTGGTGGGTGAACGAAAAAAGGAAGATTGCGAAGCCCACGGATAAGATATAGACACTACAAAATAATAAACCAATTGAATGCAAAAGCATCCAAACTCTTTTTAGGCATGTACTTGTAGATCGACTTCTTTTCCTCTCCTTCGATACAACAGCTACAAGTCTAAGTAAGTTCTAGTGTTGTAGCATTGGAATAACAATCTAAGTTCTAGTGTTGTAGCATTGAAATAATAATCACTTCATTCATAAATACTACTAGCCCTTGTCCGGATGCTCTTGAGAGCCTCTTCAAAGCATTTTCCTGTCCTTCTTGCAATTCTCCCTACAAGAATATGTTATGAAAAAGAAATTACATCATTAATATCATCTGAAAAGAATTTGAACTTCGTGTGATTAAACTACCTTATAGACAAAACCTCAAAGCAACGCTTCCAAGCTTATTAGCAGAACTGAAGTTGTGTTGTTGCTGTTGAAATTATTCAAAATCAAATAGTGGCAGTTACTCTGATTTAGTTATTTTCATGTCTTCAGTTTGGTTTGCACTTTGGTTTGTTAGATGTAATTCTCCTCTGTTCAGCACTCATGTTCCGTTATTTCCTTTCCTTCTACCTGAATTCAAACATAATATAAATGGAAAGAATGAAAAAAAACTGTTAGCTGGGAGAAAAAGAACATAAATATTCTTCAAATAACGTAAATATAGAAATGGAAAACACACTAGAACGTCTAGCAATCCACCACAAACAATATATTCAGCAACAATGATAATTACTCTTACCGTCACTGTAACTATTGTGACTACTTTCAACACCTTCCCTTCATCTGCATTCAGCGCAGTAGAAAATTTAGAATCTATATATTGAACAATTGAGAAATAAACATAGCAAGAAATATCATTATATTAAACTTTTAATGAAATATTGTATCTACTAAGTCCAGAATGGGCTTCACAGATACACTCCTCCACTTGAGAAACATACAATGTCAATTAAGTTTCCAATCCAAGGCATGCAGCCAATTGCCGCATCATATGCATATGCTGTGCAATTGCAACTATTTAGGCATTGTATGCTGCATTTACCATAAGAAAAATGATTGATCTGCAAAATATGGCACTTCTCTCATTGGCAATTTCAAAAACTAATCATCTTTGCCAGTATCACTCACAATTTTCGCCTGCCCCCACTACAGTGTTCCCTTCTCACACATCCACCTGTCTAGTCTTGTCGATTCTATTCATCAGCATTTCAGGGGAATTTATAGAATCACAGCTTCCAAATGCGCCACATAAGCCATAGATATCAGATTGAATCTTGGATTGATCGCACCTCAGCTTCGTGTTCGTTCATCCAAGTGGCTACTACTGGTTTTCCTTCTGAACTCGAAACAAAAGCATCAAAGAAAGACTCATTTGGCATAAAATTTGTCACGTGAACATACCCATTTTCTTCCCTTCCTCTATTGAATCCATTTAGATCCTATGCAGTATACATCTTGGCCAACCCAAAATAAATGACCATTCCAAGGACCCGACCTCCAATATGGCCGTGTTTGATTCCAGATGAACACATCAAGAGTACTGGAGTGTTCTAGGCTAAGAGAGAAGCTTCCAATGGATGGATAAGAAGGGCTCTTCCATGGAGTAAACTTCAATTCCTTACCTGCCTTCTGGTTAGTACTCGTTACCAATTTTGCTAGGAACATATTGCCCGGATGTTTGAAACTCTACCATAGTGTCTTCCCAGTATCGTCTAGCAGGACCAAGTTTCCCGTATTGAGAGGTTGGGCAGTGGAATTGGATGCGCTCTTCGATACATTTGATGCCCAAATAACCTCTTTATCTTCATTCAAGACATCAAGATTCTTGTCCTCTGATATTGTAAGAATCCCAGAAGAATCCTTCATTGGTTGGTTGCTATTAACTTACCCAGATGACATTGGAGACAGAAACATACCAGATTCCTATTTAACGATTTGCTGAATTTTTGGGGCTGAAGAGTCCCAGTTCAAGTGTACAATTGTTTTAGCTTACATCTTCAGAATCTCTGATGAACTCAGATGTTTTAATGATGTCTAAGGCAAAGGTAAAATCTACACGAATGCCAGAAAGTACAAGAGCAACAAGTAATAACTTCACTTGTGAACTGATTCCCATGATTTGAAAGAGCACTCCTTAATTTCAGAAAGCTTGATTTACTAATTCCAAAGTACTCTCCTCATTTCTATCCGCCTATCTTCGAATATATATAGATAGATAGATAGATAGATAGATAGATAGATAGATAGATAGAGAGATAGATAGATATAGACACACGCGCGCTCGTTCACACACATTCTTACATTTATAAATATTACTCCATTGACCCATGAATTGCTATTTGAGGTAGCAAAATCATAGCAAATTTTTTATATTTTAGTTTCCTATATGATATAATGAAGAGGGCATTGAAGCTCTACCTCGGAATCCCTTGCCTATGTTTCTTGTGCCATTCTTCAAAAGCTGGTTTAAAATGTTTTGGATCAATTTCAAAACGTCTTCATAATATTCAATCCTCCTTCTCATTCTTCTATTTTCCCAATGGAAATATTGGTCTCCCTTTTAATCAATCTCACTAAGTCTTCACAATAAGCAATCCCTTATCACAGAATATATAGCTTGTCCATGATCACATTACTTCAACTGGATGCCATCTTCTATCTGACAATTTTTTGTTTGTAGAATCTGTTATGAAAATAGCAAAAGGGGTGCAATGTGTATCAGGAGTTTAAATCCTAGCCAAGGATATCATACAAAAGGGTCCAGCCAACTAAAATGCTTATATATATGCATATAAAATATTCTCCCTTCATAACTTCACATGAACATGTGGTTTCTTTCTTCCCTTATTTCTATGTTTTATCCTTTTGTAAAGATGAACAGGTAATAGAACTTGCACAGTTCTAACTAATAACAGACCATTTAGCTCAATTTAACTGAAAAGCAATAATCGCCCAAATCACATTAGCAGTATAGATAAGTTCGTGAAAATATATCAAAAGGTATAGTGCTCAGAACAAACACCAATTACATCTTGGATCTACAAACTAGCATTAGGAGAAAACGTCGCACGTACTAAATACAGCGAACATATATTCACCAAAATAAATAAATAAATAAATAAATAAATACAGCGAACATATTAAATATTAAAGACTAACAAGGCAGATATTTTTTTTTTGGACATATTTCATAATTCGCGTCATTTTCATAATTCATGAAGATATTAAATGACTTATTTTCTATTTTTTCCTATTATTGCACTTGTTAGTAGTCAAACAATATTTATTCAAAGAGCACTTATTGTAGACTTTTTAAATATTAAGTTGTTCACAAAACAAGTTGATGCAACGAAGGAGCTAAGAAAAATTACGTTAGTGATGAGGAAAAAGTGTCCATTAAAGACCATATTTTTATTATCATTTGTATTATATAGATTATAAAGTAATCTCACAAAAAACGTTAGTGATGAGAAGAAGTAACATCTGTCTCTTTAAAAAGTATAATTCTGATCCATTTCCTGGACCACATTTTCATTTTCTTCATTGTATTATTTCATTTATGCTCAGTCTTGTAGGGCCATATGTATCGTATAACCCCAAAAGATTAATAATCCTAGCAAGGATGGAAATTTCTGAGTTTGGCCATGAAAATAACAAAAAGATTACAGATTTTTCAGAAATGTCAATTTTTATTTTATCTTTTGCCGATTATATTGAAGCTTTTCTTGCCATTATTTGGAAAACTTGCTGAGAATGTTGATGATATGAAGAAGGAAGACAAATCCACATGTTAATATATTAAATTGCGGGAAGCAACCATGAGATTGAAAGCTAAGATCTAGTCAATATTTCATGAGTATTAGCTTACGATGATGATTCTTCTTACCTATTCAAGAATTTTGGAGCTTAGAAAAATTTTTTGTTAAAAATAAATCCATACGACTAATTGTAATTATGAACTTTTTTTTTTCTTTGATAAAAAGGACTTATCCATTTTCCTCAAAAATAGATACACATGTCATTGAAACTTTTAAACATTAAGTTGTCCCAAAAGAAGTTGATGCAATAAAAAAGAAAGAAAATCATATTAGCGATGAGGAGAAAGTTTAACCTTTCAAGTGATCTATATTCACATCAAGACAATAATTATTATTATATTGTATAGATCACAATAACTCTAAAATGTACGTTAGTGGTAAGAATAAGCTCTATCGCTTTATGAGGTGTAACTTCACTTATTGAATGACATTTTCATTTTTAATGTGTTAGTTTAATAAGAGAGAATACCTTATAAAAGAATGATTAGCCAGAAGACGTCAAAGAAATAAACAAACATATAAAAGGTCTTTGGAAATAGGAAAAATATTGGCGTGCAAGAAGTCAAATTTGTATTTTATATGTCACATACGAATGATCTTATTAGGGGCAAAAAAAAAAAAAAAAAACCTAAACCTTAAACTATAGACATTCAGTGTGCAGCTTTGAAATAATAAACACCTCATTCATAAATCCTACTAACCCTTGTTCAATGCATTTTAATGTCCATCTTGCAATTCTTCCTATAAGAATATGTTAAGAAAAAAAATTACAACATAAATATTATTTGAAAAGAATTTGACTTGCCGTGATTAAGCTGCCTTCTAGGCAAAACCAAGAAAGTCACCTCCTCCAAGCGTATTATCAGAATTGAGGTTCTGTTGTTGCGGTTGAAATGATTCCAAAATCAAATAGTGGCTGTTACTCTATAATTTAGTTATTTTCATGTCTTCAGTTTTGGTTTGCACTTTGGATTGTTAGATGTAATTCTGCTCTGTTCAGCACTGACGTTCCTTTATTTCCTTTCCTTCTGGCTGAATTTAAGCATAATATAAAAGAACATAAATAATGATGTATTCAGCAACAATGCTAATTACTTAAATATTCTTTAAATATAGAAATATTCTTCAAGAATAAATATAAAAAGACAACAACTAGGAGAAACAGAACATAAATATTCTTCAAATAACTTAAATATAGAAATGGAAAATACACCAGAATGTCTAGCAGTCCATCACCAAAGGCAAGCAATATATTCTGCAGCAATGATAATTACTCCTACTGTCACTGTAACTATAATGGCTACTTTCGACTCTCACTTCCCTCCATCTCTATTCAAAGCAGTAAATAGTTTAGAATCATTATATTGAACAAATTGAGAAATAAAGACAGCAAGAAATATAATTACATTTTTTTCCCCCCGAAATATGGAATCTACCAAGTTCAGAAGGGGCTTCGTTGGCCAAAACAAAAAAAAAAAAAACAAAAAAGAAGTTCAGAATGGGCTTCACGAATCCACTGCTCCACTTGAGAATCATAAAATGTTGATTATGTTTCCAATCCAAGATATGCAGCCAATTGCAGCATCATATGCATTTTCTGTACAATTACAATCCTTTAGGCATTTCTCTTCTTGGAAGTTTCAAAAACTTATCACCTTTGCCAGTATCACTCCCATTTTTCACCTATCCCCACTGTAGTGATTCCCTCACACATCCACTTGTCCAGTTTCGTCAATTCCATTCATCAGCATTTCAGAGGAATTTCTAGAATCACAGCTTCCGAAAGCACCACATAAACCATAAATATCACGGAGTGAATCTCGGATTGGTCGCACCTCAGCTTTGTGTTTGTTCATCCAGGTGGTTAATACTAGTTTTCCTTCTGAACTCAAAACCAAAGGATCAAAGAAAGGCTCATTTGGCAAAGAATATGTGACGTGAACAGACCCATTTTCTTCCCTTCCTATATTGAATCCACTTAGATACTCTGCAGTATACATCTTGGCCAACCCAAAATACATGACCATTCCAAGGACCTGACTTCCAATATGGCCGTGTTTGATTCCAGATGAACACATCAGGGGTACTGGGGCGTTCTAGCCTGAGAGAGAAGCTTCCAATAGATGGATGAGGAGGGCTCTTCCATGATATAAACTTCACTTTCTCACCTGTCTTTTGGTTAGTACTCGTTACCAAAATTGCATGGAATGTATTACCTGAATGTTTGGAACTCTACCATAGTGTCTTCCCAGTATCGTCTAGCAGGACCAAGTTTCCTGTATTGAGAGGTTGGGCAGTGGAATTGGATGCCGCCTGATATATTTGATGTCTTTGATTCAAGATATCAAGATTCTTGTCCTCAGATACTGCAAGAATCCCGGAAGAATCCCTCATTGGTTGATTTTTGTGAGCTTACCCAGATGACATTGGAGACAGAAACATGCCAGATTCCTAGTTAGCGATTAGTTGTACTTTTGGGGCTGAAGAATCCCGGTTCAAACATACCAATGTCTGAGCTTGCATCTTCAGAATTTCTGATGAACTGAGATGTTGTAATGGTGTCTAAGGCAATGGTAAAATCTACAAAAAAGCCAGAAAGTACAAGAGCAACAGGTAATAACTTTCCAAGTGAACCGATTCCCATGATTTGAAAGAACGCTCTTCAATTTCAGAAAGCTTAGTATACTAAACCAAAGGGAACTATAACGTTACAGATCTTTTGTATGTAAAAGACTAATTTGCTCGTTATTCAAGAAGTAATTATTTTTATTCTTATTGTGAAGCACTACTTTAAAGACTGCTTTTTGTCACTATGCTTGTTTACCCCTTAATTTTTTGTCCATAGTATTCTATCCACCTACCTTGGAATTTACATATACACATCCTTGCATCTATAAATATTGTTCCATTCACCCACGAATTACTGTTTGAAGCAACAAAATCATAGCAGTTTTTTTTTTTTTTTTCATATTTTAGTTTCTTATATGATATAATGAAGAGGGTATTAAAGCTCAACCTAGGATTCCCTTGCCAATGTTACTTAAGCTGTTCTTCAAATGCTGGTTTGAAAAGTTAGCTTTGGATCAATGTCAAAATGTCTTCATAATATTGAATGATCCTTCTCACTCTTCTATTTTCCTAATGAAAATATTGGTCTCCCTTTTGATCAATGTCAAAAAGTCTTCATAATGAACAATCCCTTGTGTTTTTATGCCTGATACATAAGTTGTCCTTGATCACATACTTCAACTGGATGCCACCTTCTATCCGACAATTTGTGTTTGTAGAATCTGATGTGAAAAATTGCCAAAATGGGGGCAATGTGTATCAGGAGTTTAAATCCTAGCCAAGGATTATTATCCAAAAGGGTCCAGCTAATTAAAACACTTATATATATATATATATATATATATAAAATATTCTCCTTTCATAAATAACTTCACAGGAGCATGCGGTTTCCTTCTTCCCTTGTTTCTATGTTTTACACTCTTGTCACAATGAATAAGTGATAGAACTTGCACATCTTACTGATAACAGACCATTTTGCAAAATTTAACTGAAAGCAATAATCACACAATCCTATACACATAAGGTGTCAGATGCGTTTCTCATGCTGTAACACTAGCGGTATAAATATGTTCGTGAAAACATATCAATATATTGCTCAGAACAAACAGAAATCACAGCTTGCATTTGCAAACCAGCATTAGAAGGAGGGAATGTGGCGCATAAATATTCATTAAATACGATGGATATATTAAATATTTAGGACTGACAAGGCAGATTTTTTTAACTATAAACAAGATTGAAGATCTTGAAAAAACAGAGACATAATAATTCCTATCTATCTCCCACCAAACTTTGATATAGTTACGTTATTGATGGAACATGTGACATTGTCATTTGGAGTTTGCTCTGCAGTACAAGACATGGTTTGCCTTAGGATGAACGCAGGTTAGCTTGGACGAGAAATATCCACAATATCACTTTGAAGCATTGACATTTACAGAAGCCATAGTGGGCCTATCCTTTGCAAGTTCTTGCACACATAGAAGACCTATATGTACGCACCTCAAGAAATCCTTGTCAAAGCTTGGATCATATATTTGTGGATCTATTAGAGGTATAACATTACCATTGAGCCATAATTTCCATGCCTAAAAAAATTAACAAAAAAGGAATTATAACTGTTATAATTTGATGTTTTGTCCTTCTTAACAAAGATATTCTAGAGTTATTTTATGAAAGGAAGATAAAAATAGGCGAGGCTTACGAATCCTAAAAGCATGAGAGACTCTGCATCTTCATAAAAGCTAGTATTTTTCCTTCCAATAATAGTCTCTAGCAACAAAATGCCAAAGCTAAAAACATCAGATTTCTCAGAATACAATCTTTCTGTTGCATATTTTGGAAAAATGTAGCCACTACATTTAAACAATATATCTTTGAGCTTTCTACACGTCATTGATATTATTATCTTGGGCAAAGGAAAAGGGATACTTGCTATGTTCTAACAATTCTTTTAGTGGTTGCTTGATCTTCACCTCCTCCAAAATGTTTAGCTAGCCCAAAATCTGATATTTCTGGATTCATTCTTTCATCTAATAAAATATTACTTGCCTTCAAATCCCACTTCATTGAAACTTAGAAATCAATTCCACTTCGTTGACAAATTCTTCCATATCCTGTCTAGATGATCTAGATAATCTCTTTATTGCAATTTCCTGACCATCTTCAAACTTTCCCTGCAATAAAATGATTTTAAAAAAATAGGTAATCATGTATTGAAAGAAGATAAACTTTAAAAAAATAGAAAAAAAAAATCACCTTGTAAACTGGACCAAAACCACCCTGTCCAAGTTTTTTGTTGCAGTTGCCAACTTTCTAAAATTGAACAATGGTAGCTCTTGAATTTTGACCTGCTTCAGGTTTGTTATCATATTGCTGTTGTGAATTTGGGTATGCATTTCCCCTCTGATTTACCCATCTTTCTCCCTATAATTTCATTCAAAAACATATACTGCTATTCTAATTCCGGGTTCCTCTACATGAGTAAAACATATGAAGTTCTATATCAAAATGATGAAACTTAAATGTTCTCTAGATTTTCTATGATTATGAAGTTTCTTTGTATCAATTCTACGTGAAACAATGTGCTCTCTCTGTTTCTTTCTGTCTCCTCCCCCTCTTTATCTATTTTCTTCTTCTTCTTGTTTTTTTTTTGGGGGGGGGGGGGATAAAAATTAATGGGGAAATTTGACTTCAGTTCTCAAACAAGGATTTATCCCCCGTATCATTTATTAACATGAGTTAAAAATCAACAATAATTTCTAACTTGAAAAATTATTAGATTTTGTGCAGAATTACCTTATCAGTGACTTGCCTGTTTTACTCACTGTAAGCCCTTGTATTTCGTATATTTATGTCATGCACGTGCTTAACAATCGGAAACTATTGATCCCTTGAATGAGGTCTTAAATGAAATTGAAGCTCACCTTTTTGCTTTGACACTTTTCTCCATAAGAAATATCCAAAGGCAGTAATGAAAACTATTCCTATTAAGACTGATATTAGAATAGCTGTTGTCATTTTCCTCCTGTCTGTACCTGCATCAAAGGGAAGAACATTCAGATAACCTTCATTTTCTGATGAGATAAGTTCAACACTATACCTTGTATATTATCATTAAAAGAGGTTGAAAAACAATAAAGTTTCCCGGGCATCCAAAAAGGAAAAATGGCCCCACGTTATAATTCTAATGAAGAACCTAATAATATAAATTGCAAATAAAAATAGAAGTGCCAGTGTTTACATGGATATTTAACATGACATGATATCTGAATTAGTCATAAGATAAAATAGATGATGCTTGACTTAAATTTGAAGCTTTGTTTTTGGGTGTCATGCATAGGTTGGAGGAAAAGCACAATACCTAGCTCTGAGTGGGCCAAACGTATATAAAAATCAACCCCTCCGAATGTGAAGATTTGTAGGTCAAGTAAATCTACATTCCAAACCATACAACCAAGGCTTCTGTCATAGGCATAAGCCATGCAAGAGCAATTCCTTAGGCACATAATTTGACAATCTATAATATCCCCATAGTTAGAAGGTAGCATTTCTGCATGATCTGGTGATTTTATCCTTTCCAGCTTAAAAAATCCATCTGTTTTGCTAGCTTGAGAACCTTTTTTTTCCTTCCACACTGAAGTGTTTCTCTTCTAATGCACCCACTGGTCCATTTCTGCCTTGCCCATTCTTCTTTGTTCTTTGGTTCAAACCCTTCCAAGCAGCTGCAGATTAGTGAGCCCTGCTTATTGCAGATTCCATATGGGCCACATATGCCATAAACATCACACGTAGAATGAAAACCTTTCCCCTGAGTTTCCCAAATATTTGCCCTAGAATTCCAAATCATTGGTTTCACTATGCCTTGAGAATCTAATATGATGGTCATCAAGATAGACTTGTTTATGTGATCATAAGATATGTTATAAATCTCTCCCTCTTCTTTAATCTGAACACCACTCTTGAAGATAGATTGAGTCATCCAAGATATTCCAAGGAATGCTATGCCGTCCCAGGGACCAGATTGCCAGCAAGGATGATTTTCTTTCCACACGACTATTTCAGTGACATTACGTGGTTCAAGACTGAAAGAAAATCCTCCATAGGATGGATCGTATGTACTTTTCCACGATGCAAGTTGCATCTTCTGGCCTGTTTTTTTATTGGGGTCCAGTTTCATGCCTTCTAATAATGCATTGCTAGGATGCTGTAAACTCTGCCACAGGACTGCAGCAGTAGTTCTGTCAATGAGGACAAGATTGCCAGAATCTAAGAGTTGAGCACTAGAATTTGATGCCGTTGAGACATTTGTTGACCAAACAACCTGTTGTTGCCCATTCAAAACAACAAGATTGTGATTTCCTGATATTGTCAGAATCCCAGAAGAATCTGTTAGTGGATCGTTTTTGTTAGCCACCCAAACAACAAAGGATTCAGACATAAACCCAATTCCTAAGTAGCAACTTGGGGAATTCTGAGGTCTGAAAAATGCCGGAGTGAACATGCCATTATTTGAGCTCACCGTTTCAGGTTCTTGGATCAACACAGATAGCGCGACGGTGTCCAAGCCACTAATCAGAAGAGTAAAAGCGAACAAATATATGAGAAAAGCAAGTAACAAGCAAGTATTTTCACTGAATCCCATGAAAAGCATGATGATGATCAGAAATATAGAAAGAAAATGGGTTTGATCATCAAACACTGCAAGCAGTGCCAGCGATCTTATAATATTTCTACATACAGTACAGCTACTGAATAATCTCATATTCATCGATCCTAGTCTTCTAAACCTGGTGTGAGCAACAGAATTTTGACGCGTACCTGTCATTTTCTTGTGTTTCTCTAGCCTCTGAGCCACATATTTAAAATTGAAATTAGCAGAGAAAGTGGTCTTGTCTGATCACAAAATCAACAGAAAAGGTTCAGTCTTTTACACATCCAAAAGAGAAAAATGTAACGTCCAAATTGTTTTCTTTTTTAAAACAAAACTACCTCTCTGAGTAACTAATTTGCATCTGAAAGAGACATATCAACTTGGAAAGTTGCAATTCTAAATCTAATAATATCTTTCCTTTATGTCAATCTTGAGGTAGGAGGAGACTCTAGTATTTCTAATAGGATTAGGAATAGATTTGTCTTTCCGCCTATCTATATAACTTAAACATGTACTAGTCTGGTCCTTTTTATTAGTCCGTCTTCAGAGAAAATGTTGGTCTTTAATATAAGTCCATCTTAGAGATATTAAGAGGTACTTTCCAATTTTGCTCCTTCTTAAATGCAATGAAAAAGTACAGGATGTTCTGATTGGAATTTGACTTCTTGAACCTCTTGTCTCTCTCTCTCCTTTCCCAAAGTTTTCATTTTCGATGGTCATTATGCTTTGTGCAGTTGAGTGTCTTTTTCATATCTACTCTAGTGACAAGCTGAACCACCCTCCTCTTGTCCTTTTCTCCCTATCTCTTTGTCTCTCCAACTTTTCATTTTCTGTGCCCACACTACTTCATCCATCCGAGTGTTTGTTTTCATGCCTACACTACTTCTTTTATTCCAATCAGATTTGGTGATCCACTCGAACTGCTCGTCTCCTTATTTGGCTGTTGTGATGAGAAACAACAAGGAGTTGATTACAAGAGATGAAGTTTCATATGATTGGGTAGTAAAGGATTCTGAAGACAGTGAAGATTCTGTTATACCATCTCATTTGCCGCACGTTATGCCGTCTAATCTTGTCATTAGTCAAACATTGCCAAAGCAAAGAGGAAATGATTCAGATACGAATGGTGACCTCTTCTATTTGGTCGTTGAAGACTCTCTTGAGCGTGAGGGATGCCAAGTCCGTCCATTCGACTTGAACCAGCTACCAAAGGAGGAGGAAGTAGAGTCCAAGATGACAAACATGGTTTATGGATATGATGAAACCATCTCTCTTAGGAAAGACTGTTGTGAAATTAACCTTAACAAATTTCTGGAGGATGAGTGCGATGAGGATAACGATGCAAAGAAAGAGCAAAAGCGATTCATAGGTTCAATGTTGAAACTTTATTTTCTTGATTTTTATTGAATGTACAGCTATATTAATATTATGACGAAGGAAAATGGTTTTTGGTTGCTGATGATGTCGTTTTTGGCCATCCGGCTTTTGGTTTTGTTGAGGGTGTTCTACTACTTTTCCGATAGAATCTATGTAACTCAACACTATATTATTTAGTTTTAGTCTAGTTTGGAGCCAAATGTAAAGTTTAATCATGACTTATTCATATTTTTTGAAGAAAATGCCAAGACTTTGTCAATGTCTTTTCTTGCAAAAGAAATCACATATCAAATATATATTCAATCACTTAAGACCATATGCAAAAAAATCACATATCAAAAAATGCACAGAGAATGATATTGTTTTACTACCATGACATTACTAATGAAAATTCATTAAGTTGCAAAGTTCCTAACTTTAAACTAATTCAATTAGCCCACATGACATTGTTCAACCTATTGTAATTAAAATTAGTAAGCTTAAACTAAGATAAATTGACCATACAATAATTTAAACAAATAAACTTAAAAAGAGTATTTCATCCCCTATTATGGTATGATGCATCTACTTCTTCTAATTATGCCAAAACTTCTTGTACTATAGATGTATCACACTTCAATTGATTTGGGAGTCCACCTTCTCTTTGTACCACATATTTGAACCAATGAGGGGGTTTACACCTATTTGAACCTCTAGCCTTCATAACTTCCACCATAGTTGCTTGCAAAGTTAGGAAGATTTTGTTTGTTTGAAAAGAGGAGAGGCTTTAATAAGATTTCTTCACAGCATCAATGAGGGCATCTATAGTTTTGGGTGCTTTTTTGTGTTGTAGTACTTGAATTGCATTAAAATAACCAAGATCTAACACATTTAATTTTGGAGAGTTTGGTGGTTGAGACATCAAATGAATGTCAAATCCACTATCACAAGTAACCCGACGAAACTCTTCATCATTATCATTTATGTGACATGGAACATTGTCTCGTTGTATGATAATTGTTTCTCCTACATCATCCCTTGGCCATTTTTCCTTTATTGTAGGTAACATCATATTGCAAAGAAAGTTTATGCATACTTCTTTACTAATCAATGAAATTGGCTTTGCTACCAAAGTACCCGCATCTCTATTTACGCTCCTTCTCTTTGTTGGCTTATAAGTCACAAGTGGGAAAACACCAATTTTTTCAGAAAAAGTTTCATTACCATCACCATCAAATCTAGGTCTAGCCAAAGCTACCAAGAACATAACCTTCCCAATGTAGTTCTTATTTTTGCACATTTGATGTGGATCCTCTTCAGTAGCTTCCAAATAATAATTGTACTTCTTTTTAGTCATGTAAAACCATTTTTCATTCATATGTATAATTTTATGCATAGATTTGAAGGTTGGACCATCTGATATGCTATAATCTTCAAGCATTGATAAGCAAAACCACAATCGAGAAATCATATTTTCATCTTAAGAAGGGCTTGATTGTGTTAGTTTGACATCGTAAAACCTTGGCCTTCATTAATCTTATAAGTGATGTTTTGTTTATTTGTAATGCAAATGATAGAGACCTAAGTGTTGTCTGCTGTCGAAGAGGGACCTTATGTAAGCATTCCTCATCTAGCTGAATTCTCTTACATCCATAATTTTTGGTCTTCCTATGAGATGCTTCATTTGTTTCCTTCATTTGATGCCATATTCGCTGAATAGTTTTTCTGCCAACGGAGTACATTTCTGCTATCTTATTCATTGTACCCGGCATTAGCTTCCCATTTGCAAATGACTTCAGCAAGATATTACTTATCACTCTCTGTTCTTCATTTGTTAGAAATTTTCTTCGCTTGATTAATGGTTGGCTTTAAGACTCTCCTGTTTCATTCATAGGAAAACACAAGTAATAAATGATATCATGTATTCAACAATAGGTATGCGGAATATGTTACAAGTATGTGACTGCATAATATGATTTTAGTATGTTTAGAATAACAAAATTACTTTGCGCTAGGAAGTAGAATAGCATTATTGTCAACTATCACCTTGCTTATAGATTGACATTGTCTACTAGGTGAAAAGGTATGCTCATACATTGTAACAATTTTTCTACTTGTTTAATGAATTAAGTCACTGATTCATTTAAATTTCAATGTGATGTTGTTTTTTCAATTTTTGGCCGAAGTTGGTTCAGTTTATTAAAGCTTTAATAAATGATCAAATTGTCAAAGGTGAATAAAGCATCTTGAGTTTATTAGCATTGCATTGGTTGAGTTTATCTTCTTTTGCTTTCTTTATCCAATATTGGAAAGTTTTGTTTTTCACATTGAAAAGTATCATACCTCCTATTACAGTGTTTAACTCGTCTCTTGTAGGTTCAGCTATTTGTGTGGTTGTGCTCTATTCCTCCTCAAACTCCATATCTTCGTGTATATCATTGTCATCTAGGAATTCATCTTCCAAACTTATGTTCAGGTCCATTCCATGTTGGTCACTAAAGGCATTTTGATTGTTGTGTGGTTGGGGAACATCATCATTCTCATCACTGCACACTGTAGGGGTGTTCAAGTCTGGTAAGCAAGATTGCATGTTCTCTATTTCTGCTTCATCCTAACAGAGCCTGTTAGAATCACCTAAAATGGCCGCATCTTCATTTTGTGAACCTGGGTGAATGTTTTAGTTTACAATCTCATCCATTTCATCTTCCAAACATGGTAAGAGGTTTAAATCTATTGACTCTCGTTTGTGGTCTTTCATGAGATCAAGTGTGGAATTTTCATGCTTTCTTTTGGTTTACCTTTTATAAATGTAATACATTTTGGTGATTTTTAAAATATTCCTTTACCCGCCTCTTTTTTCCAAAATTTTTACACTCAAATGGCACTCAATCTGATTTTCAGGGAAACAAAAAGAGGAGGAAGGAGTTTTTTATGTTGGTATGATTGTTATCCTTTGGAAATTTTCAAACTCCAATCTGTTAGGCATGTTGGGAAGAATGAAAGATGAGTGAGAGAATCATGATGCTATAAATCTATATATCTTAAAGATGTATGATCTAAAAAGTACGTGCTCAAGCCGTTTGCCTAAGTCGGCTTCTCTAATAAATATACTGTTCATATAAACAGTTCCAGCTTCATTGGGCTTCGTGCATGGGCATCTATTTCTTATGCCAGTGTGATTGTTTTTTCATCTCCCTTTTCTCAACGCATGGGTGAATCATGAGTTGCTGCTTCCTCTTCTTGAAATCCTATTGTACAAGTAGGAAGGCTATCAACAGGTTGGGTGTCCCACGCCCATATAATATATAGCACTACCTTCTCCCACATCTTATTTCTTAGCATTTTGTCATTCGTATTTATCTCCTGTCTCATATTCATGGCTTTTGAGCTTCACAGGCTCGATGAATTGGCACCTTCTGTGGAGACCTGGAAAGTTGTGGTGAAGGTCGACAGGGTGTTCACTAGGACTGAGTATGATGTTACTGAGAAGGACTTGGGATATCCGAAGAAGCTAATCTCTCTAGATATGATAGTGTTTGACGAACAGGTATTGCATCTATGGTAATAAGTCCATGTATTTTACTACTCCACGTATGTGCACATCTTTGTTCATCCCATTTATATTATTTTGCTGCAGCAAAATAGGATGCTTCTCAGGATCGATGGGGATGAGCTAATAGATCACTTTTGTAACCTCATCATCGAGGGACATGTTTACTTGATTCAATACTTCTCTGTTGGTCTTGGTGGTGGGGGTATCCATTCGAAACATCATATAGTTGTCCTTTATAACACATTAGTGCAGGAGCGAAATTTCATATTCCCTCTCCATTGTTTCAAGATCTGGTTTGTGGAGGCCATACGTAGGGATTCATCTCCTGGTTGCAAAGTGAGAGGTATGACATCTTCTGATATGGAACATTTCATGTGATGTATAATCACATTTTACTCCTAAGCAACTGATTATATGTCCATCATGATTCAGATGTGTTTGGACTGTTAGTCAGCATCGAGAAGATTTAATACGCTAGAGTCAGGGGCGTGCTAACACGTGTTATGACATTTGTCATAAGAGACCCTCAGTGAGTTAAAATCATGTGAATTCCTATGCATCAATTTTAACCATTATGGGATTTTACCCTTCTATTTCTGTTTTGGTTAAATCAGGGGAGATATGGTACGGTGTGTTCTTTTCGGTGACTCTGCTAATGAGGCATGGAAGAGTTATCTGCCTTTGAAAAGAATGCATAAACTTGTCACTCTGATCAACTATGCAGTGGTGAATAGGCAGCACGGTATGATGAAAGACCACATGTTCCTTTAGCTCATACAGTTTAATATAATGACTTCATGCCACTCATTATTCTCCTCATCTCATCTTCCATCCTGCAGGGAAGTTTTGCCTCAAGAACTATGTGAATGCAACAAAGGTTTTCTGAACCCAACCTTCACCGAGATAATGCCGCGTAGGAGAGCTTTGCTGTTGGGTGTTATAGCTTGATTTCCTGACTGGCTTGATGGTTTAATGGAGTCTGACAGCTAGTGCTATTTTGTTAGACAGAAGGCGATGGTCAAGCTACTGTGGAATGTGTC
This sequence comes from Neltuma alba, assembly GCF_004799145.2. NCBI lineage: Eukaryota > Viridiplantae > Streptophyta > Magnoliopsida > Fabales > Fabaceae > Neltuma > Neltuma alba. The sequence goes on from NW_021635282.1 coordinate 298,765, forward strand.
TATGGATATTTGTATTTTGGGCATTGGGCTATTGTTCATTAGTAGTAGCAGTAGTATGGAATTTGGACTATTGTCGATTTATCTCTTGTAGCATATTTTGAGTTCCCATTGCCGTGTATCTTCAACACTGTATTTACTACGATCAAAGTTTGTATGTTGAACCAGCAAAATTTGAATATAATATCCTTTACTTATCCCATGAATATTTACAGGTCCAGACGATTTTGAACCTGATAAACTACTTGGTAGTGGAATAAGGTCTTCTAGCATTTCATCCTCATTTTATGTGTCAGTTCAAACACATTTGATAACTGGATATTGACAAAGAAACCAATCAAATTTTATCTGAGATGCCAACATATTGCTGTAGATTTTCTTTCAGATATTGTAGCACATGTATTAATCATGTTGGATTCAGAATAATAAATCAATTATGAAAGGTAATATTAGATATAAACAAAAAACAAAAAAAAAATTTGTTTTGATTTATGTTAAAGTTCATACCAATCAACTTGTTGCAAGAGTCTCCCGTATTTAAAAAAAGTCATAAATGCATTTTCTACTAATCCAATCTCTTGATAAAATGTTTGAGTGTACAAGTTATATTGATTTGATTGTTGGTGAAACACTTTAGTACTTTTTCTGACAAGTTGGTCAGCATATATAAGGGGTATGGCAACCATTTGAAAATGTAGTATTCAGTGAACAACTCCGTCAATACTTAAAACCCACGCTAAAACCTGCTTTGCAAGTCAGAAATGAAATGACCTAGTGTCATTGCCATATCAATCTCAAGTCCCCATGAACCTGACCCCGAATAGTGCATGTAGTGGTATGCTTTTAGAAGAGGTTACGAGATGAATTTTCTGACCTTCAGTCAACCCATTCTGACCCATTTTTCTTCAACTATGCTGTGTGTGTGTATGTGAGAAAAAAATTATATTTAAGTCATTCAGTCTATTGATTTAATATGCATGACGTGTAGAGATGTGAGGTGAACATTTTGAGCATTTACTTTAATTTTGCAATGTTTGTCAATAATAAACTATGGTTAGTTGTGCATGATTCAAGACATTCATAGGCCATTGTTCAATTTGATTTAGAAGGTTAATATATTGTGCTAGTGCAGGACAGATGATCCTATAAATTGAAGGGCCATAGATGATGGGATTTTGCTAATCTTTACCAGCGTTATCTCATTAATGCTTGTCTCAATGGCCTTCAGCGCTATGTTATGATTCAGCACAGCTAATACATACAGAGTGGGCGATTTGCTGATCTGCCGCATATCAGTATCCATCATGAGGATTTATTCTTGGTTTGTATCAATAAACAAGCAATCTTTTTTCATGCTGCTAGAGCTTGGATTAATCTATTCCAATCCTGAGACGGCTCACGGGGCTCCATGTGATATTTTGTGTGCCATAAAGATATGATGTAGCCTTTTTATCACAGCATATCCCAAAGGTGTATCCAAATCTTAATGGTTAATAGTAGATCTTCTTATGCATATACCATAGCTTTAGTCCCTACTTCTCCTTCTTATTTGCTGGATCTATCCCTTAGTGTTTTTTATGGCCTCTACTGTAATGGTGATAACCTCTTGCTGTCCATTTAAGCAACAGATCATCTCAGTAGGAGATATTGTAGCTTGTCTGTCATAGCAATTCTAATACTTCTCTTCCCAATGTTGTATCAAAATTTCAATGCTTAATAGTAGATAATCTCGCACATATATGTAGCATTAGTCCCTACTTTTGCCCCTTATTTGTTATATCTACGCCTTAGTGCTTTTTCGATGGCCTCTACTATAAAGGTAGTAACCTCTTGCTGTCCGTGTAAGCAGCAAATCATCTCAGTAGGAGATTTGGTTCCATACATCTTTTTTTTCTGATTACATATTCTGCAATAGAAGAAACACAAGCTCATGTACAACATGTTGCCATAAAATCATTTTATACAAAAAAGTCAGGTACACTAAAAATCAGACAAGAAATTAGAATTAGGAATTAAGAGTGTATTGCATAAATTCCACTCAGTCACCCAAACAAATTAGAAAAAACCTCACGTCTCAACAAAGGTCATCCGTACATATCTGACACATACATCCATAGGCTGCAATATTCAGCATGTAAATGTCAGTTCAGCCGAATTTTTATGATGGCTTATTTCTAGTCCATTTCAAACATAATAATTAAGTAGCCACTCTCAGTTGAGGACCTCAAATCTCAACTCGATGGAAGTTTAGCTTCCACTCTTACCGATTTACAGCTTTCTTTCCCTATAAAGTTAGATATGTGCTATTGGCTTCACACACTCCTGCATAAGCCTACTTTTTTCATAAGTTAGCAACTTAAGTTATTTGTTGTGGTCCCAAAAATGGCTGCCAAGAAGTGCTTTATTGAAGGAGGTCAATGACTCAACTGACAGATGGAGAATTACAGTTCGTGTGATCAGGAGGTGGAATGTCTACAAGAAGGAGTCTCCTACTGAGGTTTTTTATGTGTCCATGCTACTGATAGACGAAGAGGTTAGAATGCTTTATATCCCTTTACCTAAATAATTTTCCCTCTGTCAATATGCACACACTACTTACCTTATTTCCTTTTCTTGTGTTGGCAACGAATAGGGGACAAGAATCCAAGCTTCTATCATGAACAAAAACCTATTTGATCGTTTTAGTGCCATGGCAGTGGAAGGGATAACTTATTTTATGGCTAATTTCGTCGTCTCTCCAAATAATAAGGAGTACAGGGCAACAAACCATGCTTTCAAACTGACACTAGGTACTTACACATATGTGAAGGAAGTACTTGCCTAATACCTGAATACTCTTATCATTTCTTCCCTATTCATGACATAATTAAGATGAAGGAGAGCAACCATGTTGACTATCTTATTGGTAAGTGTAATATTAAGTTCAGGTTTTCCTCCTTTATGAGTTCGACTATTGTTCCCTACTACTTAGTCATCCTGGTTTACTATTATATTCCTCTGTTAGATGTCATTGGATTCGTTGCATCAATTGGGCATCTAGAGGAGTACAAGTCTAACAATGAGATCAAGAACAAATTGCGATTGTTGCTGGTAGATGAGCTGTGAGTATCTTACATAAATGGTGTTTCATTTTTGATAAACCTTAAGTAAACTTATCTGTAAATGATTATTTCTTTCAGTGGCAATACTGTGGGTTGCATTCTTTATGATGACTGTGCAACCAATGTCTGCATGATGGATATTAGCACCATGCAATCTCCTGTTGTGATGATTATGCAGCTTGGAAGGATTGGATTTGATGATGATGGTGATTCATCAGTACTCATTTTGGATATTCTTTTGTGTAGTTCGTCCTCAGTAACTGTTATGTTTTATACTTGCCATTTTCCTTCAGGTATGGCTGAGATTTGCAGCTCATACCATGCCACCCAGATTTCATGCAATCCAAAGTTTCCAGAAGTCAAGCATTTTATCGATAGGTATAGTGCATTGGCATGTCCCACACCAATGTTGACCATTCTCATATGTCATTTTATTCCCATAAACCATAACTTATTAATTATTGATCCGTATCATTGGAGCAGTGCTACCACATTACCCTCTCCTACTATCAGCACAATCTCTCATATTGCTACTACACCATCAAATGATCAGTCTGCAACTAGCCTGCTCCGTAACCATCCTTTGATTTTTGTTGCAGACATATGCAATCAGCCAGCTGTAAGTATTTTCAGACTTCATTATTTTTAGTAATTTCTTAACCTGTGATATGGTAGATTGTTGGTCTGATCACTGTAAATGTTTGATAGGATTCGTTCTTCCCCATAAAGTGCTTAGTAGTCAAAGTTGACACGAGGCATGGCTGGTGCTATGAAGGTTGCTCCAGGTGTGGCAGCAAACCAAGGAGTGTGAGTGGGAAAAAAACATGCATTAATTGCAAGAAAGGACATGTGACTTTTGAACCCAAGTACAACTTTAACTCACCTCATCTTCAGAAATCTTTTATGGGTGCGAGCTTCGCTTAATTAAGGTTAATAATGAGTACTATTTATAGGTTAAGGGTCCACTACACGGTTGAGGATTCATCTGGCAAGGCAACTGTAGTCTTCTTTGACAAACTTGCTTCTAATTTCTTCCAAAAGACTGCACTTGAGATGAATCACACTCTTATTAAGGTAATGGATTATTTCGGTTGATCATGTATAGTTTAGTCATGGCTTTGCGTCACTTAAAAATTAAAAATGTGTATTATGCTTCTTAAAGAGGAACGTGAATATGATTTTCCTGATGAGCTAGACCTAATGGTTGGAAAGACGGTGCTGTTGAAACTTAAGCTGAACAAGTATAACGTTGACTTCCCAAATTCTGGCATATCTGTTGCATCATTCACACAATGCACTGATTTGATGGATGAATTCAATGAGGCAAGACACTATTATATTGAAGTTCCAATTTAAGGGCTTTGTTTGTTTTTCAACTTTCAATTTCAACTTACAGTTTTTTTGGAAAAAAATGTTCCTGCCATGTACAGGTTAGCGATCAGAACACCCATGCTGAAGAAGAGGTACTTAGATATAAACATGTTGCTAAAGTTTTAATTCCCTAACATTTGGAGATAATGTGTTGTTTGTTTCCTCAATGTTTATAGGCCACTGACACAGTCGTTCCTGAATCTGTCACTGCTGACCCACTAGTATTGAATGAAGTTACTAATGTTGCCATCGACGAGAATGATGAAGACAGCCCCGGCATTGAGGAGATACCTCTGTCTAGGATAGCTGGCCCCTCAACTTACAGGCCAAAGAGGAAGGTAGCTGGGAAGAGGATCATTGGAGTTAAGGAGAAATGGGTTCGTTCACCCAATGCCTCACCTATCAAGACATCGTCCAAGCCTTTAAAGAGCATCAAGCAAGAGAAGAACTGAAGAATTTTAGTGTTATTGCCATGTCTTGTCATTGTCATCTTTTGGATTAGTCCTTATGAGACCATGTCAGCTGGTTTCTGGTTTCTTCATTAGGAATGTAGGATCTTCTATGTGGCTACGTAGTTGATTGTCTTTTAATTTATGCAATGTCTTTTTGTGTGTCACTTGGCTTCATGGACCTGTGACTAAACGTATGTTATCTGTGTTATTTGAATGGCATGGCTATCTTAAGTATTAATATTGATGGTTCTATTTCAAACAAAATTCAACTGGGAATGATGCTTAGGCTTAAGCTTCAATTTTGGCTTTAATAAATACCTGTTATCCGTAGTTGGTAGTAATATGTTAAACTGAAATTCGATAATGACATATCAAACATCACTTGGAGTTTAACATTTACTGTAGTTGGTGCAACAATTGACTCAGATGGACCTAGAATAAATACAATCCCAACAATAAACAGTAATAATTAACAGAGTGGTATAAAATTGCGCCACTTGACACTTGCAATTCCTCCAATCTTGGCTGAGATTATTTTTGCCCCAAAATGAGGTTGTCCGTGTTGCATGGCCTGACATGCCTTTTTTTGTTCCCACAACTGAATAAAGCCCGATGGTTGTTTTTAATTGGCCATTCTCAAGCCCAAACCTTTAGGAATAAAAGATGCAAATGAGGTTGGCAGAGTTGCATGTGTGGATTTTGCTGCATTAGGTGTTTCTTGCAGACGTGTATTTTTTTGCTCATTTGTAGCTTTTTTTTTTTATTGGTCATAGAATTAGCTAAAATGTAGTCAATGCTTCATATGAAATGGGCCCATGATTCTTCGAATTGATAACATATCAATGACCTTAAGTTACTATCTTAATGCAGCTCCTTAAATATTTATTACTTAAAGACATAGCTCAACCCACAAAAGTTGCTGGTTACTTTTTTTCCAGCTGTAAACATTGAGCAGTGCAATGATTTGACTGAATCCATTTATTAATGCCAATATAGCCTACACTGGTGCAGACTTATTTGCTCTACAAATAGTAGGGATTCATTGCTACCGATAGTTGGCTTGATTTTTATGACTTATTTTCTTTGTTCATTATGAATTGCATGAAGTCTTCTCTGTTAACCATTACTAAAAGTGCAGAGTAAAGTATATCCATAGCAAATCTAAATATTGCAAAACACATGAAGAGGAAACCTTCATACATTCCACATGAGACTTTTGCCTTTCTTGAGAACAATCCACGACAAATCACCAGACCAAGAAATCATTCAGGGACCACATACGCAAATTTTCCAAAAAGGAATGCAGGTATGGTCAAAATGCTGTCTTGTGGTTATGTTCATGTACTGGGCATCCTTTGTAAATTTGTAGTGAATGATTGAATCATTGTGCTATTATAGATTGTCCAGTGTACTTAGGAAATGCTAATGGCAGACCAGAGATGTACACTCAGGAAAATGATGTTCTGTAAAGAAATACAAACCCATCGAATAGGTGCAAGCCAAGAAGACCTGCACTTAAGGACATTTCAAACGTTGCAACAAATTTGGAAACTGAATTCCAGAACTATACTAGGCCTGGTAAATCATTATCAAGTTCATAAGTTTTTTCTGCTACGATTATATCTCATGCATTCTTCTACTACTAAGGCTATCTAATTATGCTTCCTATTGTACCAGGAGAACTTGAGTTCAGGAACAGTGTAGTTAGGTGAAGAAGCAGTAGATTAGTAGCATTTTAGAATCTCAATCAACGTAATGAAGGCCCTGTACTAACAGAGGATACTGTAGGTAATAGATTATCAGCATTTTAAATATCTATCAGTGATTTCTAAATAAAAAATTATGACTGTTACCATCCCTGATTTTCATTAACCTTAGGAGCTTCTGTGATATGTGTTGTCCATGCAGAAGTATAGCATTATGAAATATGCACCTATCAATTCTATCTATACAGGACTGCATATTAGATTGTTGTCTTTCTTAACAGTATTGTCACCATTACGTTACATGTTGAGCATACATGGCAATGGTGGGAACTAAAACTGATTAATCCAAATCATGAAGAGATTTTGCATTAAGCTACAGGTTCCTAGCAGGTTCAGTTGACTTAATGGAAGGTAGCGAACAGGTTATATGAATGCATAGTTAACAGCGCACATAAGAAATAGTAATTCGAAACTATCATTTGGTTTATTTGGCCAATATATCATGTCCTTATCATTTGTAAATTTGCAAAATTAATAATCCAGTGCATGGTAATTGCAGTATCACAGAAAATGTCAAATCCTTCTTTCCAGTAGACATTACATCTGTGTTTAATATAGTATGCACCCTCTATCTATCCTTTCATTCTAACAATTCAAATCATTGATTGTCGCCAGATATCAATTATCTTACTTCACACATACCAGAACAAATGGATGGCATGATTCCATCATGTTCAATCACAGGTTTGATTAGTTTTATTCCCCTTTCGGTTAGACATCACTTGATTATATTGGTTATTGGTTATCTTTGCAGATGTTGTTACAGAAAATGCTGAGGCACGGTATAGGAATCTAAGCTTTTGTTTTGACGGACCTTGTGACACTGGCAGTGAAGTTAGTATAGATGAGTATGATAATGGTGAGGGTTAATAACATATTATCAATATTAAATTTGGAAATTCAGTAATCTTATTTTTCCCCTTCTCTTGAACAGTATAACTCCAAGAATAATGGGTAGAAAAAGTTTTGTTTGACATATATGCTCCAAGTTAAATAGGAACTCCTTTATGTTATTATTGAATGAAGTCAAAATATCATCCAATCAATGTTGCACTGGGACACTAAGTATGATACATGTTGGTATAAATCAACACACATGCTTTTTAGGTGACCAAACTTCAAATACTTTTACATTTATTGAACCTGACCATACATCTATGAAGGCGCACAGTGCTGAAGCTACACATAGCCAAGGTTAGACATGCTGAATTCTTTCCTAAATATTGTTTTCTGCATAGTAGCATAATACAATTGTAGGTGATCAACCTCTGAAACAATCATTGGAATGAGAAATTCTCCAATTATTGAGTTCTTATTCATGTTTTCTCATTTACATGTTTCTTCCACAAGTCACAGCATTGATGAAGTTGACTTAGAAAACTACCAACTAATTAGACAAATCATCTTGCTGCACATAGACATAAGTTCAATAAAAACTCCCTTATCTTATTATTGAATTAAGTATAAATATCATCCACTCAATGTTGCACTTGCACACTAGGTATAATACATGTTGGTATAAATTAACATATGTGCTTTTTAGGTGATCAAACTTCAAATGCCTTAACATTCATTGAACCTGACCATACATCTGTGAAGGCGCACAATGATCAAGCCACACATAGCCAAGGTTAGACATGCTGAATTCTTTCTAATATATTGTGTTTTACATAGTAGCATAATATAATCATAGTTGATCAACCTCTGAAACAATCATTGGAATCAGAAATCCTCCAATTATTGAGTTCTTATTCATATTTTCCCATTTACATGTTTCTTCCACAAGTCACAGCATTGATGAAGTTGACTTAGAAAGCTATCAACTAATCAGATAAATGATCTTGCTGTACATGGACATGAGTTCAATAAAAACTCCCTTATCTTATTATTGAATTAAGTATAAATATCATCCACTCAACGTTGCACTTGCACACTAGGTATAATACATGTTGGTATAAATTAACATATGTGCTTTTCAGGTGATCAAACTTCAAATACCTTAACATTCATTGAACCTGACCATACATATATGAAGGCGCACAATGGTAAAGCCACACAAGGTTAGACATGCTGAATTCTTTTTGATATATTGTCTTTTACATAGTAGCATAATATAATCATAGCTGATCAACCTATGAAACAATTATTGGAATGGGAAATTCTCCAATTATTGAGTTCTTATTCAAATTTTCCCATTTACATGTTCCTTACACAAGTCACAGCATTGTAAAGTAGACTTAAAAAGATGTGAACTAATCAGATAAATGATCTTCCTGCACATGATCATGAAAGGTCATACTTGGCCCTCTTTAGGAAACAAGTAATTGCCAGAAATTGAGTTGAGAAGGATATGAAATTCTGAAATGTATGCGGTGTCATATATTATACCTGATTTTTTTCTCCTTCGCATCAGTGCATGGGTTCAATTTCTGTTCATTAAGGATATACGGTTGTTGTAGTTGCAGGATACGTTGATATAGGGGATCCTACATTTAAATGCCAAAGATGTGGTGCACTAATGTGGTTCAATGAGAAAGTTGGATCAAACAAGTATGCTAGAAACCCATCATTCTCAATGTGCTGTCTTAAAGGAAAAGTTCAGCTTCCTCCTCTAGCACCTCCTCCAGATCAGTTTGTAAGATTATTTTTTGACGAGAAGACACCATCTTCAAGAAACTTCCTCACAAACATAAGAACTTATAACAATATGTTCTCCTTTACTTCTATGGGTGGTAAAATTGATTACTCAAAGAACTCTGGTGGTGGTCCCTATTCATTTGTTTTGTCTGGCATTAACTACCATAGGATTGGAAGTTTATTACCTCCTAAAGGATCAAAGCTTGTTTACTCCCAACTGTACATATATGATACTGACAACGAAGTATGCAACCGTATATCTACTGTAAGGTAATTTTTTGGTTAAGAAGGTTACTTCTTGCTGATTTGCATTTTTTCTTTAGTATCATTAGTTATATTAACAGATAATTCAATCTGTTCATGCAGCAAGCATATGAAAGAATCAGCCATTGATAATAATATTGTTGATCATATCAAGAAAACCCTTGATGATGCCAACCCTTTTGTAAAACAATATGGAGCAGTATCATCAATGATCAAGAATGACCAAAACACTGATGTGAAAATTTGTTTGATCAGTACAAGAACGAAGGATGGGCGGAATTACAATTTGCCGTCTACTTCAAAGGTTGTTGCTTTAATTGTTGGTGACATTGATATGAATTTCGGTAGAAGAGATGTTATAGTTCACAAGTTGTCAGGCTTGCTACAACGTATTGATGAATTGCATCCTTCCTATCTTTCACTCCAATACCCAATATTGTTTCCTAGAGGTGAGGATGGTTATTGTGACAATATAGAACATCGTGAAGAGACTCTTTCTAATACTAAGAAGAAAAAGCGGGTTAGTATTAGAGAGTATTTTGCATATAGGTTGATGATGAGGGAAAATGAGATGTCAACCATACTTCATACAGAGAAGTTATTCCAGCAATTCATAGTTGATGGTTATACCATGATAGAAGCTCAAAGGTTATTATGGGTCAGAACGCACCAGAAGGAACTTAGGGTAGATTTGTATCAGGGATTGATAGATGCGCTATTAACTGGAGAAAGAAGTGCATCGTCCACAGGGAAGCGTATAATTCTTCCATCTTCCTTCACTGGAGGGGCACGATATATGGTTGGCAACTATAAAGATGCAATGGCTATTTGTAGATAGGCAGGTTACCCGAGTATTTTCATTACATTTACATGTAATCCAGCTTTGTAAGAGGTCACACGATTGATGGAAAATGAATCATTATCTAGTGCTAACAGGTCGGAGATATTGTGTAGGGTTTTCCATATAAAGCTTAAGGCTCTTATGGATACAATCAAGAAGAAGAAGATATTTGGTACTGTTATTGTAGGTGAGTCAAATTTTTGATCTCTTCTTATGATAATGTCAAGATACTTTAATGATCTATTGCTTATTGCTTACTCATTTATTATTCATGCAGACGTTCATACGATTGAATTCCAAAAAAGAGGACTTCCACATGCACACATTTTGTTGTTCCTAGATCAACGTGATCAACCTAAATATCCGGAGGATGTGGATAGGGTAATCTCTGCAGAAATACCTAACTTGGATGAAGAACCACAATTGTATGACTTAGTTAAGAGGTTCATGATACATGGCCCATGTGGTCGTTCAAACCCTAAGTCCCCTTGCATGAAGGATAATAAGTATAGCAAGTATTCTCCAAGAACTTTGTGGAATGATGATGGATATCCTACATATAGGAGGAGAGATGATGGGAGGACAATTGAAGTCAAAGGCATTCCTCTGGATAACCGGTTTATTGTGCCTTATAACCCCACATTGTTATCTATGTTTGAAGCTCATATTAATGTTGAGAAGTGTAACTAGTCATCTGTAATCAAGTACTTATTCAAGTATATTAGTAAGGGAAATGATAGAGTTGTGGCATCTATTTATGAGAGCGCTGGGGACGGATCTTCAGGCCGGCCGATTGATGAGATTCAACAGTATTACAACTTTAGGTATATCTCAGCTTGTGAGGCAGCTTGGCGCATATTTGCCTTTGATATACAGCACAGGCATCTGGCTGTTGAAAGGTTAAGCTTCCATTTACCTAACCAATAATGTGTTGTTTATTCTAATGCTGATGATATTGAGGACCTACTTAATAAGCACCGAGTCTGTGAGTCAATGTTCCTTGCTTGGATGAAAATGAATCATGATAATGATTTAGCTAAAACTCTTACTTATTCTGAGTTTCCACAATATTTTGTCTACCAAAGAAGCAAACGATGTTGGAAAATTAGACAGAAGGGATTTGCCATAGGAAGGATTACTCATGTGTCTCCTTCATCTGGTGAACTTTACTATCTACGAATCCTCTTAACTAAGGTTAGAGGTCCTTCATCATTCGAAGAGATTAGAACAATGGATGGTGTTGTGCATTCCACTTTTAGAGCTGCGTGCTTTGCTCTTGGACTATTACACGATGATAGTGAATATATAAATGCCATTAAGGAGGCGTCAGTTGGGCATCTGGGAGATCATTACGAAAGATGTTTTAGCATGCTTCTTTGTTCGTCACTAAGCCGTCCTGATTTTGTTTGGAACCAAACTTCAAAAATATTGTCTGAAGATTTATTATACATACCACACAAAGATCCTTTATCATCAAGTAAGACCTATATTCATCTCAACAATACTTGCCATATTTTCATAAAATTAGTAGGCATGAATGATTTGTTTTTGTGCTAATTGTCCTTCCTTTCAATTTACATATTCTTACTTATCACTTTAGTGATATTTATGCAGGGGTACATATATCTATAAGTGAGAAGGAAGAAGCTGCCTTGAAAGAAATCGAATCATTGTTGCAAGAGAATGGGAAGACCTTGAATGATTCCTATGCTTCCAAAACCAGCATCATTTAGTCCACTTGATATCAGCAATCATCTCATTTTGCAAGAGCTTGGTTATGACCGAACATCCATGAAAGAAGAATGGAACACTTTGATCAACTCATAAATTTCAGAGCAGAAACATATTTTTGACTCTATCATATCCTCTTTGAATTCAAATGTTGGTTCATTCTTCTTTGTCTATGGTTATGGCGGAACAGGGAAGACATTTCTGTGGAATGCTTTGGCCTCTACTCTTCGAGCTAGAGGCGATATTGTTATTACTGTTGCCTCCAGTGGCATTGCTGCCACATTATTACCATTTGGAAGGAGGCACATTCCAGGTTTGCGATCCCTATACAAGTTAATGAAGACTCTGTTTGCAATATCACACAAAATTCTGCCTGAGCTAATTTGATTGTACAAATAAAGTTATTATAGGGATGAGGCTCCCATGGTGCAACGTTATTGATCGAAGCATTTGATCGTACATTGAGAGATATTATGCATGCTAATTTCCCATTCGGTGGGAAGTCAATTGTGATGGGTGGTGACTTCCGTCAAATACTCCCTATCATACCTAAAGGTTCCAGAGCTGACATAGTAAATGCATGCGTGACTTCTTCATATCTTTGGGACTATTGCAACATTTTACGTTGACGAAAAACATGCGCTTATCATTTCTTCGATCGAAGAACAAAAGGACTTGCAAAATTTCTCAAAGTGGCTTTTAGATGTGGGAGATGGTAATCTTGGTATGCCTCACGATGGCATAGCTGAAATTGAAATCCCTGATGATCTTTTAATCACTAATTATGATGATCCTGTTAGTGCCATTGTATCTGCCACTTACCCTGATCTTTTGCAGAATTTATCAAGTTTTGATTATTTCAATGACAGGGCTATCCTTGCACCCACAATTGAGGTGTAAACCAAGTAAATGATTATATGTGTTCTCTTTTGCCTGGCGAACATGTTGAGTACTTGAGTTGGATTTGTTTGCAAATCATTCAATGATAATGATTGCTTTGAAGATTTGTACACGATTGACTTCTTAAACACTATCAATAGTTCTGGCATGCCATTGCATTAAATTGTCCTTGAAAGTAGGAACACCGGTGATGCTGCTTAGAAACATTGACGAAGCATCAGGGCTGTGTAATGGAACTAGGTTGCGTGTAACAAAACTTGGCAAGACTGTCATTGAAGCAGTAACATTGAATGGTTCTAAACCCAACCAGAAAGTGTTGATCCATCGCATGGACATGAATCCCTTGAAAGTCATTTGCCTTTTCGAATGACAAGGAGACAGTTCCCAATCACTTTGTCATTTGCAATGACAATAAATAAGAGTCAAGGGCAATTGTTACGTTATGTGGGATATATCTACCGAAACCTGTATTCTCACATGATCAGTTATACGTTGCCCTATCCAGGGTTAGGAGTATGGGTGGTCTGAAGATTCTTGTACACAATGATGTTTCTAGTGCGAGTAACTTCACTACGAATGTAGTCTTCAGGGAGGTTTTTCGAAATGTGGATCCAAGCATGCAGATTTAAAATTAACTGAGGTGGCAATCTTATTTGTGGTTCATATTCATGTTGAATTTATCATCATTTGTAAACGGTATATTTTTATTGTACATGCTTTAGCTATCTCCTTACATGTACCGTCCATGATTGAACTCTGTTTTTCATTGTATTGTAGCCACTACCAGCATCTCTTTGTCAACTAGCTACTCTGTGTTCATGCATTGCTGTCATAAAAATGTCCGATAGTGACTATTTCACGTTATGCACTTTGGTAGAATTCATTTTGTTGCCAGGTTATGTCTTAGTTGCTTCTTCTAGGGAAAGAAGGATTGACGAAATTTTTAAAACTAATAATGTTGTTTAACTTGGCAATTGCTATTGATGAATACTATAATACAATGATATTGCGTCTGGATTATTATTATGGTTTGAGTGAATGGGAAGTGTTAAATGAAAATATAATTCTTTTTGTGGCTACTATTATGAGTTGAGGTTTGTATCAGGTTTGATGAAAGGGAGGAAACCGGTTCTTCAATTGGCAACCTTGGATCATATGTTTTTGCCGAGAATTTTGGAATGATTTGTTTGAGTGTCATTCTCTAAGCATTGGTTGTAATGGTCTTCAATTAAGAGTTGAGTGGTAGAGATTCTAATGTGTTTTGAGAATTTATTTAATTGAAGTTAATTAGTCCCGCGCAATGCGTGGGGGAGATGATGCTAGCGTCAGATAAGAACTTCACATGGTTTTTCCATTATTAAAAACCCATATATTCAATATACACAAGGGCAAATGTGGAAAAAAAGTTTTAATTCTCAGACAGTAATCAAGGCCCAACTGTCATGTATTGGTA